>NC_136803.1:26446308-26648962 GCF_951216825.1 Electrona antarctica
CCCCAGAACTCTGCAAATGGAACCAAATGGACCCGTAATTGGGATGGATAACGATGAGAATTCTAGCAAACACCTGACAAACGATCCAAGATATATCTTGGCATCTAATGCACTTCTTTGCAGAATATCTGTGCAATATGTGTTGAGTGAATTTAGAATACGGAGACCATATTCTGCTTTACGCAGAAGTGGCAAATGTGCCCTATATACTACTGCAAATGACAGAAAGATAAATTATATACAGGACGATACTGCACTATGTATGTATGAAAATTCTGACTACAGCATATCATAAATTAACCTATTTAGACCTGAGGACGATTCTTCTAAATCCTGACAAGTTTTCTGAAAAAACCTCATGTTTCTGTGTCAGTGGTTCTCAAACTATTTCATGTCAAGGACCCCCAAATATATATGTAATTGGCTGCCGACCCCCATCTGAAAATATGTTGTTCCAGGGACCCCCCCGGAAGCAAAGATTTGAGTTAAAAACGTTTGCTCTGAAAGAATAATATATTCACAGATTTGCGCCACATTTTCACGATTTTTCAAAAATAGCAGACCTATGAGCTCATAGCGCGGCACTCGGTGCCGCGCTATGAGCTTGTAGATTGGCTATTTTTCAATAGCTAAAGTATAACATAATGCTTTAAAACACCAAAAGGGGTTCCCGCCCAAAATCGGTTAAATTCCATGCTGAATGTCCCCGGTGTATATGACACACACACGGTACACCTATGCGCCTATATCCCATAATACAAAATACGGGATAGGGGGATTTATAAATGCTCACAAAAGGGATATTTACAAATGTGTAACGTGTGCACATACTGCACGGTACGATAAGAGGAAAGAAGTATGGCACATACGGTGGTAACGGTTGAATGTAGTCCAAATCCTTCTTGGATTCACTCAATCTCTTCATCTCTCTTGTCATCCAAACTATTATATACACCCTTTTTATTAATCTCTCGTTCCCTCAATCCTCTCCCTCATTCATTCCCTTCCTTTCGTTTCCCTGCTTTCACAATTTGCAATTTACAGTAGCTTTTAATCCGGAGCGATTTACAGTAAGCATGGTAAACAAGGTAATGCAATAAATGCATAGAAACGGTCATATAGGATCATATGTATAAACCAAGCATTGTGTTATACTTTAGCTATTGAAAAATAGCAGATCGTAGGTCTGCTATTGACCTGAAAAATATAAGGTGGAGCTTGAAGAAGCGAGTCTTTAGATTACGGCCGACGATTGGCAGTGAGTGGCATAGTTCTAACGGCAATGTGGACTTTTGCTCCTACAGTTTGGGAGAAGTCTCTTGTCGTCTTGTCTTGTCGTCTTGTCGTCTATCAGTGGTGTAAAGTAACTAAGTTGATTTACTTAAGTACTGTCCTTGTGACATTCTGCACAATGAGTACTTTCCACATTTGGTACTTTAGGTACATTTTGAAGTACATTTGTATTTGAACTTGTAATGGAGTGTTTCTACATTGCAGTATTGATACTTTTACTCAAGTAAAAAAAAATAAGTTTCTTACACCACTGGTCTTTTTTTCCGTGGGTTTGACGCGACGCAGTGGGATCCAGCTGTTGACAACGGCTCCCTGCTTCCTCGCTCACGTCGGATCACACTCAACACAACACATATAGCTAGAGGCGCGACCCCCCAGAGTCACTGTAGTGGAGTGGATGGATGAAACGGCAGGCCCGGAACCACGACAACACACGTATACCGGGTCGAAGCCGATCAAATGGCCTGTCGACATACCGAGCACCGAGGGCTGCCCCTCGTACAACTGAGAGAAGAAAGAGATTGAAAAAAGGGGGCCGACGGACGGACGGACGGAAGGACGGGCAGAAATGTCAGCGCTCCTTTGAGAGCGACATCGGGACAAAACTGTCAGTATAGCGCAGCCACCAGTATCGCTTCGCTGCACTTTACATGGCCGGCGGGAGTGTGTCGACAGTGTGGTGGCAGTGGTGAAGGGGGCCAGGGGTTGACGGAAAGGTGGTGAGGGAGGTTTGGAGGAAAAAAAAGATAGAAAGAAGGAAGACGACACAAAGAAGCCGGGTATTATATAAGATAGGAAGGGAAAGTGATGGTGAAGAAGGAAAGGACTATAAGGAATGGCATGAGGAAAAGGGAGAGCAGGAGCAGCTGCGTGTTGAAAGCAAACATGTCAGAAACCCTCTATGAATGTCTTCGGTCTTCAAAGTGATCCAAGTGGAAATGGTACATCGCAACGTACGTACGAGATCTTGAAAGCAATCTGAACTTCAATATCAAGGGATATATTTAGACACATGATGGCCCCTGTGAGCTGCATAGCGCCCCGCTTGACTGGAATCATATTCATATTTTTCATAATTGCCCCCACACTGTCTCTTTTGATTTGTGAACATTGCTGTAGAGTTGTTTGACCGGTGGGGGGGGGGGGGGGGGGGGGATTCTCTGTATTTTTGAGTGGTGCAACCACTCCAAGGAACAGCAATGTCCGTGTTAACCTATGTGTGTGACTATGTGTTAACCTATGTTTGTGTGTGACTCATGTGTGACTCATGAGTACCAGTAGGGGCGCTGTCGTGCCAGAAACAGAGAGAGAGAGATAGTGCTGCACTGTTGCCTGCTAATGAGAGAGAGAGAGAGAGCGAGGGAGGGGGGGGGGGGGGGGGGGGGGAGTTGCACCACTCAGTTCACACGGGTGTGATTTTCTTTGTGTGCAAAGATCTGCTTTAATATCTCATCTCCGTGTGGTTCAATGCAAAGGATTGAAACCATTGCTTTTTTTTTGTTTTGTGCTTTTGTCTTTTGGGTCTCTTGAAAAGGATTCAGGGTGGCTTGTTGGGCGTGGGTGGGGGATCATCATTATTTTGTAGAACAGTATGTACCATGGTATCTAAGTTAAGACATTCAGAACAGGAACCCATTTTGGTGTTTTAAGCATTATGTTATACTTTAGCTATTGAAAAATAGCAGATCTACAAGCTCATAGCGCGCCACCGAGTGGCGCGCTATGAGCTTGTAGGTCTGCTATTTTAGAATAATCGTGAAAATGTGCCGCAAATCTTTGAATATATATATTCTTTCAGAGCAAGAACGACTGACATATATATATAGAAACATCGTTTTTTCAGATCACCGTTTATAGGATTTAGAAGACATTTTGTGGAATCGTCCTCGGGTCTAAATGGGTTAACCCATTCTGGGCGGGAACCCCTTTTGGTGTTTTAACTAAGCATTATGTTATACTTTAGCTATTGAAAAATAGCAGATCTACAAGCTCGTAGCGCGCCACCGAGTGGCGCGCTACGAGCTTGTAGGTCTGCTATTTTTTGAAAGATTGTGAAAATGCGGCACAAATCTTTGAATATATATTCTTTCGACGTCGGGTCTAAATGGGTTAAGCGCCATGCCCCCCCCCCCCCCTCCTGTCTCTGGAACGGAGACGCAGCATATGTACCGTATCACTGCAAGGCTTATGCGATTGAATCCCTAGTGGAGACGTCTCTCCCTGACACTCCCTCCCTTCTCCCTCTCATCTTCTCCCTGCCGCTCACCAGTCTCAATAAATTAGAAGAAGTAAAAACACACGGCCTAAATGGGAGAGGGCTGCTAGTCCCTCGTGGACCGTGGCAATGATGACTAGTACCAGGGGCAGGGCCGTCTTCTGTACAGGGGGGGGGGGATTCCACACATGCCTGTCCATTATTTAAAAGCTAAAAAGCAATCTTAACCCATTTTGAACGATTCATGATGTCTTCTAAATCCTGACGGTTTTCTGTGTGTCAGTCGTTCTCAAACATTTTCATGTCAAGGACCCCCAAGATTATATGTATTTGGCCACCGACCCCCATCTGCAAATATGTTGTTCCAGTGACCCTCCCAGAAGTAAAGATCTGAGTAAAGATTTGAGTTAAAAAACTAAAGAATATATATTCAAAGATTTGCACTACATTTTAGACAATTTAAAAAAAATAGCAGACCTACAAGCTCGTAGCGCGGCACTCGGTGCCGCGCTATGAGCTTGTAGATCTGCTATTTTCCAATAGCTAAAGTATAGCATAATGCTTTAAAACACCAAAACGGGTTCCAACCCAAAATGGGTTAACACTGCCCTGTCAAAAGGGAGCTTTGCGTGACAAGCCCGTATCTGGTCTGACAGATACAGGAAGGATGCACATGCATGATTCAAACATCTCAAGAAACATGCATGTTTAATGAATGATACCTCTCCTTTTTTTTTCTTTCTCTTCTGTTTTCTTTTCTCACTCTTCTTCTCTCTGTCACTCTCTCTCTCTATCTCTCTCTCTCTCTATCTCTCTCTCTCTCTCTCTCTCTCTCTCTCTAATCTACTGTGCACAAGGAATGGCTGAGCAGCTGGCAAAGCTGTGTGCGTGCGTGCGTGCGTGCGTGCGTGCGTGCGTGCGTGCGTGCGTGCTTTTGCCCGTTTGAGTGCGTGCATGCGTTTGATGTAATATGTATGGATAGACATAGTCAATTTAATATACATGGCACTCTTGGCAGAGATAGATGCCTCCATACGGTACGGTGAAATGCAATATGCAGTCTTGTGCTATAAAGCCTTGTACTGTATATACAGTTGAACTGTAGCCATGCATTTAGACGTCGAGGTGGCCACCTGTTGATGCGCTGCTGCTGCTGCATCACTACGGCTTTGTTTGCATGGCTGGATTATTAATGTAAACGTTAGAAAGTGCAAACGGTAACGTGTGATGGTCCTGTACTTTGAGTATATGTGAAATACTTCTGTATTGTACAGTATATGTAATTGAAACTGTGGCTAAAAAAACAACCAGTCTTGACCACCCCAGGGGTGAACTGGAGACAGGGAATGGAACTCCTTATATGGTCAGCACACTCTATAGTAGGGAGGATTATCACAGAAAAAGAAAAGTGATATTTGAATTAAGTGAATTCACTGAAGATGCCTTTACACACATGAATCTTGGCCTTCCTATTCTGGGCAAGTCATACTCATATAACAGGAGAAATTGGCAAATATTTGCCTATATATATGGATAGGGTGGGCCTGTGGAGTGAAACATCTAGAAGTCTGCGAGAGTTTGTGAAATTATGTTTTTTGAGTGGTGCAACCACTCCAAGGAACAGCAATGTCCGTCCTAACCTATGTGACTATGTTTAGAGTACCAGTAGGGGCAAAAGTGGTGCTGTTGTGCCAGAAACAGTGAGAGAGAGATAGTGTTGCACTGTTGCCTGCTAATTACAGAGAGAGCGAGAGAGAGAGAGGCAAGGGGAAGAGGGGAGAGGGGAGTTGCACCACTCAGTTCACACGGGTGTGATTTTTTAAAATGACTTTAGTCTGGTTGAGTTGGTGCGTCTGCTGTCTGTGAATGTCTTAACACGCTGAAGTGCTGTTGTTGGTTGTTAGTCAGGTTGCATACAATTTTAATGGCGCTAAAGTATGTCAGCCTGGAAACCAGATGAATATGCCACAGCAGGGAAAGAAATCCCTGGGGAGATTGGCCTGGCACTCCGCATGTTTGAATTGCATTTCGCTCACCCCCGAGTTGTGGGTGACCAATCAGAACCCACTATTTAATGTGAGACTTTTTTTTGCTGTGACGTTGGAATCTGCCACCTGGTAATAAATCTTCCCCACCGAAGTTCCAGGCTAATATCTACGCAGTGATACAGTGTGAAATTGTGTTCACTAAGACTAAAGACTAAGTCGACTAAGGTTTTTCAGAAGACTAAATAGGACTAACGGCCAAGCTACACCAGGCTTTTCTCGCGTGTTTACCCTGCGTTTTTTTAAATAGGACTGGACCTAAATTAAACGCACGTGCGCGAGAAACGCGCGAGAAAAGCCTGGTGTAGCGTGGCCGTAAGACTAAATCTTTTCTGGCAAAATTAACATTGCATTAAGACTAAGACTAAAGACTAAGTCGACTAAGGTTTTTCAGAAGTCTAAATAGGACTAAGACTAAATGGTGTGTTATTCAAAAGACTAAGACTAACGGTCAAGCTACACCAGGCTTTTCTCGCGCGTTTACCCTAAACGCGCGGCCCGCGTGGGGGTAAACGTGCGCGTTTTGTGCGCGAAAAGCCTGGTGTAGCTTGGCAGTTAGACTAAATCAAAATATTATAAAAACATTAACATTGCAGTGATATTAGTCTGGCCTTGCCAGGCTAAGTCTGACACACTTATAAACTTCACTACATGTAGTAAGAAGATAAAGACATGGTTCTTAGTGAAAAATGCATGGAGAATACTTTACATAATTTTTCATGCTTTTGGATGGATTTCAAACAGTATTGTGTTTGCAAAGCCCCTTTTGAATGGGTTCTGTGCTTGTCGCTGCTTAGGGCTCCCTCGCGCTCATTTCTCAAAGGGGAGTTGCCCAAGATTACAAACCACAATCGAATCACTTTATGCCTTGATTACCTATTGGATACAGCTTGCAGTATATCTACAACACCCACACACCTTAGAATCCCGCTGAGAAGTTGCATAACTCTGTATAAGAGCTGGCAAAAACCCCAACTACACTACAAGGGAAAAAACTAATTAGTACCTAAAGATTATAAATATAATATTTGAAATACAGTTATTTTAAATAACAGTTTTGGAATGCCTTTGATGTACAATATTGGAGAAGAATCCAGGTCACCGGCTAGCCCTGTGCGTAATTTACACAGCAAGTAAAAACCCTGCAGATCTTCTGTATATAAATGAAGCGAGCTCGATTCTCTCTAAGAACGCCACTGGGAGGGATGGGGTTTTTTTTGTACTCCGTAAGTTGATGTTTTTGGAGAGGCCTGTGATATCCTGTTGCTCCTCAACAGACTTGTTATTTCGTGCTGTCTCTCTATGTGCCGAAGTGGATATTTCTGGGCCTCCGCAATTTAACCCATTTTGGGCGGGAACCCCTTTTGGTGTTTTAAGCATTATGTTATACTGTAGCTATTTTTGAAAAAACGTGAAAATGTGGCCCAAATGTTTGAATATTATTTTAGAGCGAACATTTTTAACTCAAATCTTTGCTTCTGGGGGGTCCCTGGAACAGCATGTTTTCAAATTGGGGTTGGTGGCCAAATACACATCATTCTGGGGGTCCTTGACATGAAACATAGATATAGAAACATAGGTACTGTATTTCATGATTGAAATGTCATGATTTAGAAGACATTTTTAAATTTTCGACGTCAGCTCAAAATGGGTTAATACACATTTACCACACATGGGGCTCAGTGCTACTATCAGCGAGACATCAGCACGGGGTCCAAATCTGCTTCGATAACTCCCATCGTTCCCTCCCTTTTTTCTCCACTTTGGCATCCAATGTCTCTTCAAAACGTTGGCGCCCATGACAACTCCCACAGTACAATACTTTCTCACACACTGTTCAAACTTTGGGTTGGATTGGGGGGTCAAACCTACTAATCAAATGATTCCCGAGAGCGGCACGGCTGCTGCTCACCGCTCCTTGGTTGTGGAGAACAGATTTCACTGCGGTAACGTGTGTGTGACAAATCGTACGACTTTGACTTTGACTTTGAGTATATCCATTTTATACTTCCACTGCACTATACATGTTAGACATGAGTTACATTTTGAATTAACCCATTTTGACCTGAGATCAGATTCTAAAAATGTCTTCTACATCCTGACAGTTTTCTGAAAAAGTTTCTATGTCAGTCGTTCACCAAACACCAAAAGGGGTTCCTGCCCAAAATGGGTTAAGTCCATCGACCCATGTCCCTCGTGCACTCTAGCAATAAATGCAATTAATAATTCTAGTTTATTTTTTCTAAAAATTGATTGATTGGTTTATGCACATGAAGACAAATCCATTCAATTCCATAGTGGGCTTTGTTAAATCCACAATAATGAATGAATTAAAACACAATGACTAATCTCAACATAAATGCCTTTAATAGTTTTTATACTTAATATTACACAGACATTCAGTTTCAGCCTTAAGCTGCACTCGCATTGAATAAAACTTCAATAGTTCGTACGTTGCCTTGATGTCTTTAATGTGCCAATGTGGCCATCTGATACCACTCTGCTCTCCGTATCACATGGCTGACATATCAGATTAACGTTTGCAGTGGAAATGAAGTGTCAGCCAAATTGAACAATAGAGGTTTAACCCAATCTGGGCGGGAACCCCCTTTTGGCGTTTTAAGCATTATGTTATACTATAGCTATTGAAAAATAGCAGACCTACATGCTCGTAGCGCGGCACTCGGTGCCGCGCTACGAGCTTGTAGGTCTGCTATTTTCGAAAAAATGTCTAAATGTGGCCCAAATGTTTGAATATATTCTTTTAGAGCGAACATTTTTAACTCAAATCTTTGCTTCTGGGGGGGTCCCTGGAACAACATATTTTCAGATGGGGGTCGGCGGCCAATTACATATATTTGTGGGGGTCCTTGACATGAAAATGTTTGAGAACCACTGACATAGAAACATAGGCTTTTCAGAAACTGTTAGGACTTAGAAAGAAGCAATTGTTTTGAAAAAGTTTTTCTGAAAACTGTCATGATTTATTTATTTATTTATGAAGATTTGTAGAATCTGGAATCAGGTCGAAATGTGTTAATGGCATTCCCAGCGAATTTGCTGTAGTTTCCTGCAGCTCTGGCTGTAGGTGCAGAGTTATAAAGAAGCAAATTATTGCTGACTCGGATTAAATCGAATCTATAAAAAAGTCAGCATTTTTATGAAGTATCAAGATGTTGACAGCCAAGCATTTTGGAGTGTCCCCAGGATGTTATGTGTCTTATGGAGTTAACATTACTCTAATAGACCCCCCAGGCGTGGTTATAATATTCAAATAAGTCTTTCCAGTGTATTATTGGTTTCTTCCTGAAAGCTGAAAGCCTTTGAATGCTGCAGAATTGGTAACCATCTTTAACTCTTGAGAGCGTAACATGAAACCAATTTGCATTTTTTTTTTTTTTCCTCAGGCTCCTTCATCAACCAGTCAGCCGACCCGTTCTCCAACGGTTCCTGCGATGGCGTCGGCAACGACTCGACGGCCTGTCAGCCGAGCGGCGGGCGGTCCGGAAGCCCGTACAAGGTGGTGGAGATGTTCTTCATCGCCCTGGTCACGGGGTCGCTGAGCTTCGTCACGGTCACGGGGAACATCCTCGTCCTGATGTCCATCAAAGTGAACCGCCACCTACAGACTGTCAACAACTATTTCCTCTTTTCGCTGGCGTGCGCCGACTTGATCATCGGCGCCTTCAGCATGAATCTCTACACGGTTTACCTCATAGTCGGCTACTGGCCGCTCGGGCCCGTCGTCTGCGACCTGTGGCTGGCCCTGGACTACGTCGTCTCGAATGCGTCGGTGATGAATTTGTTGGCTATCAGCTTCGACCGGTATTTCTGCGTGACGAAGCCCCTGACTTATCCGGCGAGGAGGACGACCAAGATGGCGGGCTGCATGATCGCTCTGGCGTGGATTCTGTCGTTCGTCCTCTGGGCCCCGGCCATCTTGTTTTGGCAGTTCATTGTCGGAGAGAGAACTGTACCGGAAGGAGAGTGCTATATACAGGTAAAACTCTCTGTCCTGTATATAAAGAACACATTTTTGCATGTTCTCCCCGTGTCCCCTAGGGTAGGTACCCTCACAGAAAACATGCAGTAATCCTGGTCTCTAAACTGCCTCCCCCTGGCCAGCCGGGGCGCCTGATGGAGGGGAAAGGAACTGGTTGGAATAACGTGTTCCTTCCACGTGCTACGTCCAACCAGGGAAACTCCCCCCCCCCCCCCCCCCCCCTGTCAGGTGTAAAGGAGCAACTTGGACACTCATGCATGAAGGAAGCATGAGTTCAAGTCCGTTGCTCTCCCCAGGTTGGCGGAGGGTGTGTAGAGCCCAGGATCACATTAGATAATTGACACAGGGGTGAAAAAATGGGTTACAAAATAGTGGGATAAAAATTATTTAAAAAAAAACCTCTCTGTCCTGTATATAAAGAACACATTTGACATTACAGACTTTTCCCTCTTTTGTTTTTTTTTGTTTTGTTTAGTTTAGTTTGCTTCTTCTTTCTAACTCTTTCTTCTTTCTCTGCCACTCTCTGCCACTCTGCGCCACACAGTTCCTGTCCAATCCAGCGATAACATTTGGCACGGCTATCGCAGCGTTCTACCTGCCGGTCATCATCATGACCGTCCTCTACATCCACATCTCCTTGGCCTCCAGGAGTCGCGTGACCAAACAAAAGCCGGAGAAGAAGGAGAAGAAAGGAATAAAGTAAGAGTGTCATGAGGATCAGATTGTTCTTTTTTTTTTAATATATATGTTTTTTTGCGGCTTTCGCCTTTATTTTATATATTTTATGGAGGGACAGACAGTAGGCTGACAGGAAATGGGGAGAGAGATGGGGGGGAAGACGTGCAGTAAAGGCCGTCAGGATCGGGAGTCGAACCCGCGGCACACTGCCAGACTGGATTACCAGCCAAGGTGCCTGGACCACTGAGCCATGGCCCAGGCCGATCAGATTGTTTTGAGGGGGATTGCTTCACTGTATGACTGATTTGACAAAATACCGAAGTTATACAATTATATTTTTAAACGGTAAAGAAACAACAGTTTCATCAAGTTTATAATGTATTTGGGCTCTAATGTTTATTTGCATGCTATGCCAAACATTGTGGTTTAATTGTGTTCTTTTTGTTCAACAATTTCATTTTAAAAATGTTGGTAGAGCATTGGGGTGTGTGTGTGTGTGTGTGTGGGGGGGGGGGGGGGTGCACACCGCACGTGTGGTTGCGTGCACACGTGCGTGTATGCGTTGGGAGGGCTGTGTGTGTGTCTCACTGAGCTAATCTCGCTGGACAGAGCAACGTTCTTGGGCACGCTGTAGGACAAAGAAGTATACTTCCACAAATGTTATAATGACCATCTGTTTGGGCTCAAACCTTGTTGGACATCAAAGATACAGTATGTCTTAAAGACTGCCACAGGCTGGCCAGTGGCCACAGGCTGGCCAGTGGTCACAGGCTGGCCAGTGGTCACAGGCTGGCCAGTGGTCACAGGCTGGCCAGTGGTCACAGGCTGGCCAGTGGCCACAGGCTGGCCAGTGGTCACAAGACTAACCGTTCAGGAGAGGAAAAAAACAGTTTATCTTTTTTTTATCCAAAATGACAGACTCTTCACATACCAGAGCATGTCTGAAATAAATGTCAGAGCTGAAATCGACATGAAATAACAAATAAATGCTTAAACATGTAGCTAGGTGTAATGCTGGAAGTGAACCGTTTAAGCCTGTTTTCTCAACTCGCTGTTTTCCGCAAGACATTACTCTATATTCCCTGCTTTCACGTGACATGGGTGGGAAGACCTTTTGGTGTTAGCGTTATGTTATACTTTAGCTATTGAAAAATAGCAGATCTACAAGCTCATAGCGCGCCACCGAGTGGTGCGCTACGAGCTTGTAGGTCTGCTTTTTTTGAAAAATCGAAGAACGACTGACATAGAAACATAGCTTTTTCAGAAAACTGTCAGGATGTAGAAGACATTTTTAGAATCTGATCTCAGCTCAAAATGGGTTAATTTTCTTCCAAAGAACCCCCAGCCTGTTGAAGAGCCACCTGTTGAGGCAGAACAACAACAACGAGAGCAGCCCCCAGGCCAGTCCCCACACCACGCCCAAGCCCAGCCTGGACACCACCGGCAGCAGCATCGTGGTGAAGGAGGAGGCGGTGAAGAACGGCAGGGTGGACGAACCGCTGACCCCCTCCACGCCCAGCGAGCCTCCGGCCCAGCCTAGTCCTGTACCCACACAGGTTAGACCAGACACACACACAGACTAGTCCTGTACCCACACAGGTCAGACCAGACACACACAGACTAGTCATGGACACACACAGGTCAGACCAGACACACACAGACTAGTCATGGACACACACAGGTCAGACCAGACACACACACACACACACACACAGCCTATAGCCTAGTCCTGGACCCACACATGTCAGACCAGACACACACAGACTAGTCATGGACACACACAGGTCAGACCAGACACACAGACTAGTCCTGGAAACACACAGGTCAGACCAGACACACACAGACAGCCTAGTCCTGGACCCACACAGGTCAGACCAGACACACACAGCCTAGTCCTGGACCCACACAGGTCAGACCAGACACACACAGCCTAGTCCTGGACCCACACAGGTCAGACCAGACACACACAGACTAGTCCTGGACAGTGTTGTTTTCATCGACTAAAACTACAGTAAGACGAAAAAATGTTCGTCGACTACCTTTTTTTCACAGACTAAATCTAAATTAAAACTAAGCCATGATGACCAAAACTAAGACTAAATATATTGACAATTTCGTCAACAAATAAAAACTAGACTAAAATGTTAGGAAGGGACAAGAGATCCAGTATAAGTCATTTTACACTTGTATGCTGAAAATTACAACGGCATCAAGGCCGGCCAAAATACATTTTAGTCGACTAAATCAACTGTAGATTTAGTCGACTGAAATCGTATTATATTTAGTCGACTAAAACTGGACTAACACTAAAACATTCCAGGTGACAAATGTGACTGAAACTAAATGAAAAATATACATTTTATTTCTATATAAAAAGCAGTAAATGGCATTGTTTTTGACAAGCTGCTAAGAGTATGTTATTATTATCATTACCTCTGACTTCAGTCAAAAAAGAGAAACTTAGTAGTCCATATCTTTGTTGAAACCTCTGCATTCGGCATCAACCTTTCTAGGGAAGGTTGTCAAATATTGCGTGTACGTGAATAAACAGGCTTCAATAAATAAAAGCAATGCAGTTTTAGTCCACGCATAGCGGCATAAGATAAAATTAGAAAGTATGTTTTATTTTCTAATTTCCAAGTAACCTTTGACAGGCCCGTCAGAGTCAGCCAAAGGGCCATATTTGGCCCCCGGGCCGTGTGGTCTGATCTAGATCATCTAACAAGAGTGTGCCGAATACACATGATGGAACTCAATTGACCTATAGCTAAGCCCCTCCCCAAACTGCTATGGTCCAATCACAGCTAAGCATAACAAGGGGTTCGACAAACCTCTCCACCATTAGTTTTCCTATATGATAAAGCATTGTTTTAAGAGAGAAATGCCACGCACATTTTTTGGAAGAGATTTGGAGGAGATTGTGAAGGCCTGGTTCCAAAAATGAGCCAATATGTAATGTGTAAAATCCATGATATTTAATTGGAGTGAATGAGCCTGGCTGGAAGTGTCCAAGTGGGAGTGTCTAAGTGGGACAGGGCGGGTCTTAGCTATAGGTGAATTCATAGCTCTCTCTCTCGCTCTCTCTCTCTTCCCCCTAATCCTTCCCTCCATCACTACACCTGTGTCTAATCCCTCCCTCCATCACTACACCTGTGTCTGCCTGATTAGGAGGAAAAAGAGAGCTCCAATGACTCGTCCACGGCTATCATTGTACCAAAGGAACCGAAAGAGAATGCCAACAGCGACGCTACGACAGAGGTACAGTAAGCAACTGCATGTCCAACAAAAGCAAGTATCCTACTATAAATGTGCAACGTCTCTGTGTGTCTGCGTGTGTGTGGTGTGGTGTGGTGTGTGGTGTGTGGTGTGTGGTGTGTGGTGTGTGGTGTGTGTGTGTGTGTGTGCGGTTGTAATGCACATAACTCGCAAACCGTTTGCCCCACCGACTTCAAATTCGACACACGCGTTCCACACCCCCGCAGGGAGTGCAGTGCCCGGTATCGAGACGGTATCGAGACCCACGGTTCTCCCAAACCACCACAAAAGGCTCTGGTCAGGCTCTGCCAGTGGGCCTAATGAGGCCAAGTCCTCTCACCTGTGCAATTTCCAGCCTCTGCCTCGGCCAATTGATTGCCATGGCAACCCCACACCTGCCAATTGATTACTTAACCGGTCCACTTTTCACAGTCAGTTTGCAGCACTATTCAGACACAGGCAGACAGACGGTTACAGAGATCTCCATGTGGGACACAGAGAGACAGTTAACACGGAGTCCGCCAGAAACGAGGAACACGAAGGTTTAAATTAGTACCCTAGCCCGCCAAACCCGAGATTTGAGGGCTTGTATTCTTTAATCCATTTTTTAATCCGATCGTATCGCTAGCTGATGTTGCTAACCGCATCAACACAGAGTGGGACACTGGCAGCGGCCATTTTGAACATGCGCGCGCATCCACTTCCAGTCTAAGCCCACCATTCACAGCTCTGTATCTCAGAAAGGACATTGAGGGGGCCGTTTCTGGTGAATACAAGGGTTTTCAGGGCTGTAGCAGGCGGGCTGACACTCGCGGTCGGCTTTTTCCACTACCGACAACATCCGGCCATGACACCACACACAGCAGTTTGTCATTGTAACATTCGGTTACGGATATTTGGCTCTTCAAAGTAAGTGTTAGGCGCGATAAAACCTTGGCAATACGCTATCGATGGGTTAATTAATGCTGGCGCGAATTTAGTTAATTACGTCATCAAGAATGGTGGTCCCCAGCCCAGGCGGTGGCGTAACCGTCTGGGCACCCGACTGGTAATCCAGTCGCAGTGTGCCGCGGGTTCGACTCCCGAGCCCGACACGGCCTTTACTGCATGTCTTCCCCCATCTCTCTCCCGTTTCCTGTCAGCCTACTGTCTGTCCCTTCAAAAACCAATAAAAAGGCGTAAGCCGCAAAAAAAAAGGGCGGCAGTGGCTCAGGGGTAGGGTGGCCAAGATGGTAACCGTAAGAGATGCCTCTCGTAGGGATTGCATTGACAGCTGCAGTACACACCGTTGAAACGGACCAGAAGTGGGGCCGCTGTCTCATTTGGGGGGGGGGCGTGAAATTTGTATTCCCCGTGTGTCTCTATGTATAGCGCCTTGGATAAAGGCGCTATACATAAATGCACCATTTACCAGGTCGATCGCAGTACTTGCTCACTCTGCATGCGGAAGTAACGAGACAAAAGCGCTCTTTGTTGCTGTTTTTGGCAGCAAATTTAGATTTTAGTCTTAGTCATAGTCTCTTGAATAGTTTTAATTTAGTTTTAGTCACCTGGAAAGTTTTAGTGTTAGTCTAGTTTTAGTCGACTCAATCTACAGTTGATTTAGTCGAACAAAATGTGTTTTGGTGGGCATTGATGCCGTCATAATTTCACTTGCTGAAAATAGTCGATCTACAAGCCCACAACGCGTCGCGGGCTTGTAGATCGACTATTTTCAGCATGCAACTAATTGTAAAATGACTTATAGTGGATCTCTTGTCCACTATAGTCCCTTCCTAACATTTTAGTCTAGTTTTTATTTGTTGACACAATTGTCAGTATATTTAGTCTTAGTTTTAGTCATCATAGCTTAGTTTTCGTTTTAGTTTAAGTTTTCGTCAGTGGAAAAAGGTAGTCGACGAACATTTTTCGAAAACAACACTGCTCTGTTGCCTCCATTCCAGGCTGCCATGAATCCCGCCCCCGCTGACACGACCTCGACCACAACGACGACGACCACGACCACCACCACCACGCCGGCCCCCGCCCTCCCCAAGATGAGCGTGGCCTCCAAGTGGTCCAAGATAAAGATCGTGACGAAGCAGGCCGGGGACGAGTGCATCACGGCCATCGAGATCTGCCCGCCCGTGGCGGGCGGGGAGAAGCACTCGATCCCCATCAACCGGCCAAAGACGGTGGCCAGGAAGTTCGCGAGCATCGCCAGGAGTCAAGTGAAGAGGAAACGGCAGATGGCCGCCCGGGAGAAGAAGGTGTGTGAATCTAACCCAGGGATAAGGGCATTAGTCTAGTAGCCAACCCATAGAGCCCCATTGTGAACCCGGACATGTTGAGTACACCAAGGTTTTATGTTAGAAATGTTTAGTATGGGTCCCCAGCATGTAGAAACTGCCGGATGCTAACTTGCATATGTTGAGCAATTTTCATAATTGGCATAATATGTGAACATACCATTAACAACCTATATAAGGCAAAATATTCAAAATTTCATGTCAAATTAGGGCGTTTTCATGATGCTGAATCCATTCCAAGCATTAGTTTTGCAAAAAAAAACACTCATTGGGCTAAAAACGGCCAATGCCGTCATCACAAATTGATGATGTCAGCACATTTGGTGGGCATGGCCGTTTTACGCCCAATGATTTGCAAAACTAATGCTTTAGGTTTTATGCGGGAACCCCTTTTGGTGTTTAACGCATTATGTTATACTTTAGCTATTGAAAAATAGCAGATCTACAAGCTCGTAGCGCGCCACCGAGTGGCGTGCTACGAGCTTGTAGGTCTGCTATTTTTTTTAAATCGTGAAAATGTGGTGCAAATCTTTGAATATATATTCTTTCAGAGCGAACGCTTTTAACTCAAATCTTTGCTTCTGGGGGAGGTCCCTGGAACAACATATTTTCAGATGGGGTCGGTGGCCAATTACATATAATTTTTGGGGTCCTTGACATGAAATATTGAGCACCCCTTATATAGATATTTCAGAAAACTGTCAGGATTTAGAAGTCATTTTTTTTATCCCGACGTCAGGCCTAAATGGGTTAACACTGTGTGTATTGTGTACTGTAAATAAATCAACGTTGTCCACCTTTTCGCCACGCAGGTGACCAAGACCATCTTCGCCATCCTGCTGGCGTTCATCATCACGTGGACGCCCTACAACGTGATGGTGCTCATCTCCACCTTCTGCCACTCGTGCGTGCCCGACACGGTGTGGGCCATCGGCTACTGGCTGTGCTACGTCAACTCCACCATCAACCCGGCGTGCTACGCCCTCTGCAACGCCACCTTCAAGAAGACCTTCAAGAACCTGCTGCTCTGCCAGTACAAGAACATCGGCACGAGATGAGATGGGCGTGGAGAGAGAGGGGGACGAACGAACGCGCATGGACGGACGGACGGACGGACGGACGGAGGGGTTGTGGGGGGGACAAGGGGGGACAAGGGGCCGGCGGAGTAATCAAGTAATTCATGGATGGAGGAGGGAGGGGTGAAGATTGATTGAATACGGAAGACGGAAAGGACTTCAGGAATCGATGGACAGATTTACGGACGGACAGACGGATGGACGGGGTGTGTTGAAGGACTTGATGGTGGTTGATTCCCTCCTTGTTAACCCACTCCCCCCCCCCTTCCCTACCACATGTAGATTCAAACAAATCCCCGTCAGGTGGCGCGATGTGCCCTCCACTGCGTGAAAAGAGGAGTTAACGGGCAATTATGGGCACTGTATTTTGCCCGTAAACCTCAAGTTTAGCAGCATATACAGTTAATATACGGTAATATACAGGTGTGATGGTACAATTCGGGAGTTTACCGGAGTTTGTTGGAAAGTTTAACGGGACTTTCCTGTAATATACACATCCGTATTCCATGCGTTTTGCGCAGTGCTTGCCGGCAGGAGGGAAGGATAAAGAGCAGAACAGAGTGGAGAATGGGAGCGAGCCGGGGAGGGACGATTCACTGATGGGACGGGATCAGATCAGTGCTGAGCGAGAGAGAGAGGGAGATAGAGAGAGGGAGAGAGGGGGGGGGGGGGGGGGTGAATTGATGGAGAGGTGTATTTTGGAGAGTGATGACTTTAAAATGTGGCCATTCGATGGGAAGGAGAGATGGCGGGACGTAACTACTGTAGTGAAGGGCAATGCAGAGACAGAGAGGTGGAGGAGGAGTGCATGGTGGTGTGTGTGTGTGTGTGTGTGGGGGGGGGGGGGGGGGCTGAGTGAGTGAATGGATGATGACTGTCAGGGCACTCAGGGTAATGTTGATGCATATGCTACCCTGAGGAGGAGCGAGGGAAAGGCTATACCAAGTACTGCATGGACTCTAGCGTCCCTATCCTGAGGCAAAACTAAATATATATAAATTAAGGGTTGACGGACCAACTGGACTTAGTAAAGAAAGTAAAATGTGATGGCGAATATAAACAACTGAGGCATATATATTTTGTATTGGTCTGTGTGGCTTTCCTCCTTGGTAAAGTTGAGCTGTTGAGTAATCTGCCCCAATCTTCACTCAAACTCACAGATTATTAGTGATTCCCAAAAAACAATCGGTCCATCTCCCCCATCTGGGGAGATGGAGGTGAATGGCACCGGGTGGATTATATGGCGGAAGGATGGAGCAATGACTTACACAGTTAGACGAAGAATAGACAGAGGAGACGGCAGAGGACAAATTAGAGCAGAATGAAGACGAAGAGGAAAGGTGAAGCAAAGAGGACGAAGGACATGATGGGGAAGAACTAAGTGGGGAAGGGAGAGAGGAGAATTAGAGGGAAGGTGCACGGAGGGGAGGGGGGGCTTTAGGGGAAACGACTGATGAGCTTAGAAAGGGAAAGTAGGCCATGGAAATAGAGGAGCAGGAGCAAGTAGCCAAGGAATCCCAAGGAGAGTCCCCCATGCACAACCACCCCCCCCCCCCCCCCCTCCCCCCCTATCCGTCTGTCTTGTCCGGTGGTCCTTAATGACGTCCAGAAGCAGACGGGCACAGAGCACTCTGGCCCGCAGCAGGATTCCGAACCTTTCAGTGGACAGACGAACACACCGTCGCTCATCACCATCCATCACTCTGGAAAGCCCCCGTCCCCCCCACCCGTTCTAGATTGGCCCGCCCGCCCGGTCACCGGTCAACCCCTCCTTGTTTCTGACCGCCCGAACGGTTATCCGTTCCCAGGCATCCGTGAGATCTTCTCTTGCCGCACGTACTGTAACAAGCATCGGTTGTAAGATACAGAAAAAAATGTGTTTTGACTTGAGATTTTGAGTCTCCAGCACAGGAGGGAAGTAAAGGTATTTCATGCATGTTTCACAGATCCACCCTCGATTCTCCCCACTTTCAAAAGGAAAACACTCAACCCATCAAGCCAAAGAGTGGCGAGGGGAATCCTCCCAGGCTTATGATGCTTAGCATGGTTCTGCAGCTTATCATGGTTCCAAGCGGAAGGATCGCTCCCTCAGACTGAAGGAATGAAGACCTTCCAAATGAAGATGAGTGAGGGTGATGGAGATACCCCCCCCCCCCCCCCCCCCCCCCCCACACACACACACACACACCTTTTTTCCTCTTTTTTTAAGGACAATATCGGCTCGCAACTAGAGAGAAGTCGGTGACGACTCGTAACTGACTCATCGAGGAGATGTTTTAAGATACGTTTGAGCACACTTATAGGCCACTTGTGCAAATGCACGTGGAATAATGAACTGACTCTTGACATATTATTCATGTTGAAATGATCTCAAGGCAAAATGGACAAAGAGAATCATGAGAACATCCCGGAGAATGAACGTACATATTCAACAAATAGAACCCTCACTCCTATAAATGTCAAGCAGTGAACAGGCACTGTTTAAAATAAGAGAAAAGAAAACCAAAAAAACGAAGGGTTTTCAACTCGACACTGCCATGGTGTTATCCAGAGGAAACTCCCAACACCCTGAATCCTGAAACGGGCCCCTTTCCTTTTTACAGTTACCCAAATATTGCAAAGCACAATCCCTCGGATGAAACAAAAATAATCCAGATCCAGAGAAAACCAATTCAAAGGTGCATCCGGACCAGATCAGACTGAGCATTGATTGATTGATTGATTGATTGAAATATTTATTAGCAGTTTGCAGAATTACAGTACATTTCGAGCACAAACTCAATACAAAGGCTGTTAACTGTGAGTGGACGACCCAATTAAGCATTACACTTGTTTACAACAGGGTCCACCATGTTCAATTCATCAAAACATTTAGAGACGTACAAATAGACACTTCTATATAGACAAAGAACAGAACAGGAATTCATCATAAAGAACAGGAATTCATCATAAAGAACAGGAATTCATCATAAAGCAAGCAGTGGTAACACATCCTAGGGTATCATTTCGGTTAGCCTGGCATTGGCACACACACACCGATGACGTGCTTTCACTACCCTGTTTTCTCCATGCCACAGTATCAGTCTGGACTTCGGCCTATAGGCAGAGAGCATGAGAAATCCTCAAAGTGACCGGGGCCAATCGCTGCACTGCATTTCAGCTAGCTGTGCCAACAGTGAAAAGCAGAAGAAATAATTTTCGGTTTTCTCAAACTCTCTGCCTACGGCCCCCGAAGTCTGAGTGAATCCACGTTATCAGTCTGGCTCATATACCAGGCTATCATTGCAGTGCTCCTGGGGGAGGAGGGGGGGGGGGGGGGGTGCGAGAGTAGCCTAATTCACTTTCCCTGCCGTTTCTGGCCAAATTTCGCTCATTTTACCAGCCAAAGCAATTTTACTGAGACAATAACAACTTAAAGTGGATAACGAAACACTGTAATTTCTTTTAACGGCAACAATCTAAGTTACATTACAACTGGGAGCAGTATACTGGGGGCCGGAATTGTTGTTAATGACATGATTTTTTAGCCCGGAACAGACATTGAGCATTTTTGAGAACTGGTCCCATGTCAACCCCTAGCCGCAATTTGCAACTCTAGATTTTTTTATAATGGGATGAATCTAGAGTTGCAATACCCTCCATTGACTCCGCACTCATCCAATTTGGTTTGCGATCTGCTTGTTATGTTGTTATGAGCTACTTTCTGTGCAGGTGATTATTTTTAAGTGCTGGAGTTTGGAAGCACTCGTCGCAAACCAAATTGGATGAGTGGGGAGTCAATGGAGGGTATTGCAACTCTAGATTCATCCCATTATAAAAAAATCTAGCGTTGCAAATTGCGGCTAGTCAACCCCATGTATGCATATAAATTTAACCTCTAGTCCCTAGAGAAATGGACTTGAGTTAGAACTGTCCTTGGATCGCTTTTTCCCTGTCTATAGCGAATCTCGTCGCCAAAAATAGCAGTGCACGCACTCACACACACACACGGATCCATGTCTATGTTCCACTGAGCCAATACCTTAGGACACAGATGGATGGTGGAAACTCGCTGCCAACCGGGCAGACCGGCGGATATATGCATCCGAGTCTAGATGTTGCCGTTATCTCCATTTTGCCAGAAGCTATACTGAAACTGCGAAGGTGACAGTTGAACATATGGAACTCTAAAACGCTGAGCCAAATCCTGACCAACTTCGGTATATAAGCCTTTCTGTTCCAATCCAGGACTCGCTGCACAGACATTGTGAATGATAGTTCATGGATTATATATCATACACCATTACTGTCCCGCCTCCCAAAGGAAAAGCCGCACCAGATGAGGGGGAGATTTCATTGGGATTTTCAAGACTGTCAGATTTATGGATGACTGAAATGTGTTGGTACAAACTCAGTCAGACTTTACAAGGACCCAAAACCAAGCCCGGATTAGGACATAAATCACTGGCCTACAACAGCGTTTTTATATAGGTTGCAGTGCACTTGCCCGTACGCCCAACACAGCGTTGAACTAAACCTGCAGGCATATTGAGCAAGACTCTCAAAGGAAATTGTGTGTAGTAATATTGTCAAAAGAAAAGTAATGGGTCTTTTTTGGTATTTTTCCTTTTATGAAACTATAAATGTACAAAGTAATATATTATGCCAAAGTGAAAAGAAAGACATGTTGTTCATCCTAGTAGTAACCAGAAGGAATTCAAGGAAACCTCTGTTCATTTTAGATTTCTGGGACCGTACCAAGCCATAAGATGTTTCCATGCTAAAATTGTACAGTTTTAAAGTCTTGTCAACTTTTGTCTGTATTAGATGCACTCTTAAAATGGATGTCATCGCAGTTCTGCACACAGACAGGATAACATTAAACATGTGTTATTGTTAACCACAACGTATGCTAGCTGCATTCATTAGTTATTCTGTCCATGGGTATATTCTAATTGCATTGAAAGTGTATATTTATTTTGTATAACTCATTCTTTTTTGGCTACTTTTAATTATTTACTTTTACTCATATGGCCTCACTCAGACCTTTACTGCATTGCTGTATGCTTGTTGGATGAATGTTGTGTAGTGTCATGGCCGCCCCAATGCATTTCCAATGGGAGTCACATGGTTTGACACAACATTTGTGTTGTATGAGGGGGAGGGGCGCAGTCGAAACACAGCCGAAAGCCATACAACAGCTTGTAGTCCAAAATATGGACTACAAACCATGTGACTTCCATTGGAAATGCATTGGGGCGGCCATGACACTACACAACATTCATCCAACAAGCATACAGCAATGCAGTAAAGGTCTGAGCTCAGCCAAGGACCGTACAGACAGAACAACCCAGACATTCTGTACTTTTTCATTATTTCTCCCCCCCATAGTGATTGACATGTCCCCCCCGACGCATGACATGACTCATGCGTGTCTATTTGCAACACTGTTACAGATGACGCATCCATTTTGCGACTGCAAACCAGGACTGGAGAAGTGAGTCTAAAACTAGATTCTTATAGGCTTCCTCCATCATCACATGACGGTGGCACATAACTGACCGTGTCGGTAAGCAAAACAGCCATCATTGTTGAGAATGTCTATACCTATGAACCTCACTGGAGCTCTGGCATTGTCTACTTAAAAAAAACACCTATTTTGTCCTTTTCGCAGTGGTGGAAAAAGTACTCGATTGTTTTACTCAAGTAAAAGTACCAATACTGCAATTTAGAACTACTTTGTTAGAAGTAAAAGTACGGAATTGAAAATGTACTTGAGTAAAAGTACAAAAGTATCGGCGTCAAAATGTACTTAAAGTACTAAAAGTATTCATATTGCAGAATGCCCCATTTCACAAGTTTCACAAGAAAATCTATTGAAAATAGCCGATCTACAAGCTCTCAATGCGCCTCGTTGCGACGCATTGAGAGCTTGTAGATCGGCTATTTTCAAATGGCCGAAATGTATAGGGTTGAAGTGGTTAATGTATGTTTTCTAATCAAAATGAGTAAAGTACAAATACCTCAAAATTGTATTTAAGTACAGTACTTAAGTAAAAGTACTTAGTTACTTTCCACCACTGCCTTTTTGGCTTCACTCAGACGGGCTACAACACAAGAAGGTAAACAGGCAGACACACAAGCTGAGGTTGTTGTCGTTGCCATCCATGTCATAACCTAACCCTAAGCCTAACCAGCCCAGACTCTTCTTCAACAAAGATGGCGAAACATTCTTTGTTCTGTACTTATGCATACAATTGTATCGTAACAAAACACTGAAGTCCTTCAACCAGAAACCTAACCTAACCTTTTTACTGAATTATGGGAGGTCAGAATATTGAGTGGTCGGAATAATTGGCAGACACCGTCGTCGTTTTCCCCTCAATTCCAGTAACCCCCGAAATGGGCACATGAACTGATTTCTTTTTATAAAATAACAACCTTGGCTTGTCTGGAATAGGCTGTCTAACTCTAATCCTTTATTAACGTACGGTATTCTCACTATGATGTGTGTACTGTAATGCGATTAGTCCGTCTGCTAATGTCTTTAGACGAGGGACTAACTGTTCCCCGTGATTTGACAGTGGAACAATAATGAGTCGGGCGGATAGAGAGACATACAGCCAGAGTACAAGAGAGAGAGAGAGAGGTGGAGGGAGGGATAGAACAGCACTTAGCAATTGAAGGAGTGGAAGGCAGACTTTAAGTCCTTGACGAGGAGTTGTCCTGCGCTGATAAATGCCTGTATTTATCGCTCGTCTATGTCATATTTCTGTCTTTGTGTCTCTTCGTAAATCCTTTTTCTTTTTGTCTGGTCTGCCCCCTCAAAGGCAGCTGTTAACCTCAACAGGTTAGCGGTCAGGGCCTCCTGATACTGTAAGTGCATACTTACAGTTCACTGAATGAACTGTACAGGCATATTGACACGGATGTCTCCCATCTTGGCTGGCTGCACGTCACGCTAAAGCACCCGGGAACAATATGAAGCATAACGTTTGGGGCCGCGAATTCACAAAGGATTAGTCGTTATTTTGTTATTGCCATGGTGAGAGGAAAAGTAGTATCAATGAATGCAACGATCTGGACAAACCTGGGATGGCGTTGAGAAACATTACTGAGTATGGTTGACTTTAGATGTGGTTTTACATTATGGTTACAGTATGGTTACAGTATGGTTGACTTTAGAGCATGTGGTTTTACATTTCAAAATGAATACAGTGGCTGCTGCTGACAGATCAAAGGCCCTTTCAGATGGGCAAGTGATTAGTAATTTATTTCCAATGTGAGGCCTGCAGTATTTTTTGTACGTGAGCGCAATTACGTTGGCGCGGTCCCACGAGCTTGTCGCGCACACACGCTCGTTTCGTGCACGCCCGTGACGGACTAGACCTGGATTGTGTTGAGCTTTTCTTTTTGTACGCTGGCGTTGTCGCGCCCCTCCCGAGCAGACCTGGAGCAGACCTGTCGTTGATCCAGGTGACAGTAGGTGCGGTTCCATTAAGCCTTTGCGAAAAAAGGAAGCGTATGTTCATTAAGTCGAAAAAAGAAAAGCGAATTGTCGGTGTTTCCATTAAACTGATAAAATGCGCATATGCAATAAGTTCATGAAATGTGCAGTAGGTTGCACTGTTTTGCCAGTAAAGTGAGGCTCATGTAAAGTAGTCCTAATCCATGTTCACACCATTGATTTGATGCGCTGTATGTATGCTGTATGCTGTATGTATCTCAGTTTAACGGACGGGACCCCATATACTGCGCTGTAATCTGATCCCTGGTCAGCGGCTGACCGACCGTCTGCTGCTTTCACAGTATTGACGACACCTACAGTCAAAGAACGTACAAAGAACGATTTGTTGTGTAATGCTTGTCTTAATATATTCAGGACACATGTAGCCTACACAATTATTAATCGGACGGGTCGGGTAGTAGTAAATTGGGACCTTATATGTATCCACAACATCACTCCGACACTCCCTCTCCCTCTCTGTCCACCATCCCATGCACCGTTCACTCCACTGCCTCCCCATCGTTGTTTTATTTTATTTTCCAACTGTTCAAAAGCGATATAATGCGAGTTCAATGCTTTCTAATTAAAAACCTTTTCCGCAAGTGTTTCCATACACTATTTGCGCATTTCCCTTTTTTCGAAAAAGCCTAAATCCGCAACCTCCAAGCGAAAAAGTGTTTTTGCGAAAAATGGAGACTTATTCGCATGTTGTTGTGTTTCCATCCAGGAGATTTTGCGCAAGAGCCTTAATGCGCAAAGAAACGGCTTTATGGAAACGCACCTAGTGTCTGCATCACACGCTGCCCATCTGAAAAGACCTTTTTAAGGCTGCATTCTCAGAGATATCCATCCAGAGTGCTCCAGACTTCCCTCTCCAGTGCAACATTAGTGACTTCCTCCTGGGGAGGAAGTGAGTCGATGTGTTTCCTCCAACTGCGCCTTGGTCTGCCCCGGGGTCTCCTCCCAGTGGGACGTGCGTTGAGGACCTCCCTAGGGAGACGCCCGAGACTAGGCATCCTAACCAGATGCCCGAACCACCTAAGCTGGCTCCTTTCCAAGCGAATGAGCAGCGGTATCTCACAGAGATGGATCATCTCATTTTGAGCCCCTTTTCCACCGGCTGGTTCCCAATGGGAACCGGTTCAGTTCTTTTTGGTTCTTAGTCCATGAGCCAGAGCTCCAAAATTGGAACATGAATTATGATTTGAGTGGGCAAAACCATACCTATATTAGATTGTTATCACCATGACACTTCCCCAATTGATTACTTACACAAAGACAATGATTTATTGTATTACAAATTTTACATTTTTTAATATGCAAATGAGGCATTATGTAGGAAAATGTGCAAAATAATAGAAAATATGAAAAAGCTATTACTGTGGAAGGGTTATCATGTATTCATTTACTTGTATTGACCTTATAAACAATTTAATATAGGTCTAGTTTTTCCCACCAATTTTGGAGCTCTGGCTCATGGACTAAGAACCAAAAAGAACTGAACTGGTTCCCATTGGGAACCAACCGGTGGAAAGGGGGTCTCAGAGGTGTCTCAACAGGTAGAAACTACATGAAATATTTGTTTTTCTTTCTCCCCCGTCTGGTTAGACAGTGAAGTGGTAATTGACAGCGAGTTAGATTGTGTACTTTGGTACATAATATACGTCTTGTAGGCCAATGTTGATTTATATCGCCCCCATGCTGGGCAAGACGTCGCCGGTCGTGTGTCTGAATGGAAGTACTACCGCCCAATGAGTTCATGTTGAGGCTTGACAAAACTGTTTACATTTCTCTGTGAATGAAACGAGTGAGGTGAGTGGTTGAAAAAAGATCAATCACTTTCTCGGCTAGAAACCCCACATACGTTATGTAATATATGTTTGTTTTTTTTATAACTTGATACATAGTTGTTTTTTGTATTATCCCTGTCAAATAAACAGGTGTAAAGTCAGCATAATGAACAATGCAACAATGGTAAGGCTGTCACTAGTGTGAAATAAATGATGGTATACGTGAAAAACCATTTTAACCACATGAACCCTATAGCAGCCCTATCTGGGGATGATTGGCGGACATTTTGCGGAGTTAGCCGATCTACACACTCGCAACACACCACAACGCGGTGTGTCGTGAGCTTGTTAGATTGGCTATTGTCTGCAAAGAGATTTGTTAGGGGGGGGAAAATGGAGGGGATCAAGTAGACCCCTGGGGGACGCAACAACAAACTATCTAGATTTAAGTGATTCTCATGGTGTAAATACAGAAGCTGGTCAAAATGGCTTTGAACAGGTCACTGGCCTTGTTGAGGAACACAAGGCTGTCGACCAAGGGCGTTGGAACAAAATATGAATAAAAAGAGGACTGTTTGATTTATCACATGAAACAAAATGTGTGGGTATCTGAAACCCATTCAGTTTATTTGTGTTCAGTTGCAGAACGTTTACCTTGATGTTATCTCGTGATATATTGAATTTTAGTCTGTATCTTTGTCACAGCGAGCATTCGTGGCCCATTTTGGGCAGGTAACAAACGGCTTGTATGTTGTGGTTTCAATAGAAATGGTTTAAAAATCATCATGGTATCGTAGAATAACTGTTTCGGTGACTGAAGTTCCAATGCATCAAATGTATGACCTGCACATTGTGACAAGTAACTGATGACAAATACATTGCATACTAAAGTTCAAAATGTTGAGATATCTCTCTCTAAGAGTGTGATATAGGTTTTTTTATATTTACGAGTCTCTTGACAAAAGTATTGTATAACTGTATTATAGCTGCCAAAATAAAGGAAACAAAAACCTCCATCGTCTCAGTAGTCCACATTTTCCTTCATTTTGGCAGACGTCTGTACATAAGGAGGTCATGTTGTTTGCTTGGTAGTCCTCTGCGATTCGTTCTTTGCGTGGTTCCCAAAAGCACTGTAACGTTATCAAAAAACAAACATTATGAAGTATAGGCTACCTCAGGTTGACATTTGCCTGCCTGTTACGCTAAACATTACCTTCATCACGCTTAAATAGAGCATGACAACTCTTAAAAATGCTACATTTTGTCATACAAAATGGAGCTCAGCTAATTACTGTGTAGGCCTTTGGCTAGCAGTGATCTTAGTAGTAGGCATGGATAGTATAGGAAATGTTTGGCATACATGCTTATTTAGTTTTGGGGTAAGGACAGTATTTACCCTATAGCTAGGCCTACTAAAAAACAACAACATGGCTATTATTGATTATTAGTTATTAACAGATTCACTAATATTGTCATCGTTTTGCCACAAATGATGCTATAGGCTTATCATGCAAATGCCACCAATACACAACTGCTCTCTAATAATAATTTAATAATGATTTATTAGAACATTATTTGTGCGATATTAATAACTTTTATATCGCACACATGTTTTGGACAAGACACATGCCAGAAATGACGCTGGTGTCATGCTGTTGCAGCTGGGTGCCAAAAGAAGAAGAAGAAGCCACTAATGCGACTGGCAAAATGCATGAAACTTGATTTGTGTTGGTGTTTATTTTTGGAAGCCTGACAAGGCTTTTGGGAATTTCTTCTAGCTCTGTACAGTTTTGTTGTCTCTGATGCATTTCCTATTTCTGGTTTGTTTGTACTTTTTCTCCTGTACGTATACTGTACATTTTGAATGTGATATAACACCGTTTGAAAGGGTGTGTCATTTTTCTACATATCCTGCATGAGGAGGAAACACGTACTGCTGGTGACACGTCAAAGTGTCAATGTGTATATAATGTATTATACAAGAAGATCACACATTTCCATGCTGAGGAGACACAAAGGGAATTTTAAATAGGGACAGCTGTTTTTTGTTTTTGAGGAATGCGAATTGTGTTTTTTGTTTTTTGTATCTTTGTAAAATAGCTACCACAGAGAGGCCCCTCCCCACGCTGTTGTCATGCCAACGTCGCACAGTAACCATGGTAATGCAGATGGAACCATTAATCCATTTAGGCATGACGTCGAAATAAAAAAACGTTCGCTCTGAAAGAATATATATTCAAAGATTTGTGCCGCATTTTCACGATTTTTCAAAAATAGCAGACCTACAAGCTCGTAGTGCGCTATGAGCTTGTAGATCTGCTATTTTTCAATAGCTAAAGTATAACATAATGCTTAGTTAAAACACCAAAACGGGTTCCCGTCCAAAATGGTTTAACGCAACCTATTTCAGTGAATGGGAACAACCCAAGTTCATGAAATCAAACTTGACCTACATTTGGCAAGAGCACTAGCATTAGACATAGTGTGTGTGGACAAAATAATGATGGGGAAAGGAATGACAAATCAATCATAGCTTACAAATAGGGGAACTTGTAGTATTTTGAATGCGTAAAATGGCTGGTTTTATTCAACGATATAAAATGGCTGGTTTTATTCAACTTGTGTTTTCTGTGCCGACGTTACAGGCCTAGTCTTCTATTATGACAGTAAAATTGGAACTATCCCCATTCGGACATATTGCATAATCACAATAGCCCTCTAGATTTTGATTGGCAACATACCGTTTTTGTTCAAAGTTGTGGAGGAATCTGCCTGATAAAGAAAGTAAGTAAACAAAGTAACTGCTTTATAAGAGCAATGACACACTAAGGGCTGATATAGCATAACTGTACCATGGCTATATCATGACATTTAACTAAGGCCCTGGTTTTGCAGCATTCCTTGGTGGTGGTCCAAGACCTTGAGAAGCGGAGACTTTTTAGGCATGATATAATCACGACATAAGATGGGCGTTATTGCTAAAGTAAAACCGAGACAAAGGTCCAGTCTCATGAGCGGCACTGATAATTCTATATTAGTCGTAAACGCATAAAAGCTTAGAGATGTTGATGAGGTTTGAAATATTTGTCTGGTGGGTTTGGCATCGAAGGCTGGCGTGAGGAGGACACACTTACAGTATGGCCACAAGTGCACACACTACTCACCCAAGACTGTACCGACACACACACACACACACACACACACACACACAGTATATAATGTGTACAGCCTGAATCAGAATTTCAATAAAGATCTTGGATCAAAAGATCTTTGCGAGTCAGTTAGACTGTGTGTGTGTGTGTGTCTGTGTGTGGGTGCGTGCCAGTATGTGTGTACACGCGCGCATGCGTACGTGCACTTGACATTGTTGGCTCTTCGGTGCTACTGAATATTTCTGACGAGCCAAAATCTTTTCGGCACTACAGCGCCGAAACAGCGGTAAAATAGGAGTATGAATCGGCCCTTACTCCCATCGGAGGAGATCTACTACTATTATAAATTTAAAATTGTAAAAAGGTAAAGACAACACACTGCTTTAAAACAAGTTTAGAGAATGAAGAATGAATGTGAAATTGTCCTTTTCTGTATTGGCCATGTTCACATTGAGGCCATTTTGCTCTCAAGTCAGTGGGTGGGAAACCCCACCCTGCTGCATGGAGACAAAATGGGTACTCTTCAAATGAATTACGAATCACCCATCCAGGCTCCAGCTTGACGTATAGTCAAGCTGGAGTGAAGTATAGTCCAGTAATAATGTAATTTGACCTCAAACTAATTGCAAAAAAAAAAAAAAAAAAACTCAGCTGATTTTGTATCTTCAATATATCCTGAATAACAGAAGAAAAGTTGCCTGGAATTGTCTGAGGGGAAGTGTTGAAAATGGCCTGTACAGTATGGCCACCATAGACAGATATAAGGCAAATATTTTCTAGATTTCCTTTTGCTTTAAGTAGCATGTGACATATCAAACTAGAGGGTTTTCATGATTCTGAATCCATTCCAAGCATTCGTTTTGCATAAAAACGCATTGGGCTAAATTTGGCCGTTTTTAGCCCAATGAGTATCAGAATCATGAAAACCCTCTAGTTTGATATGTCACATGCTACTTAAAGCAAAAGGAAATCTAGAAAATATTTGCCTTATATAGGATGTATATGGTGGCCATACTGTACAGGCCATTTTCAACACTTTCCCCTCAGACAATTCCAAGCAACTGTTATTCAGGATATATTGAAGATACACAATCGGCTGAGTTTGGGTTTTTTGCAATTAGTTTGAGGTTGATCCTGTATTTTCCATAGATTTCCTGTACTAGTAGGCCTACATTCTGTTGAGGCAGCAAAGCCACAGTCCAGCTGTCTTCCAAACGCACCAGACGACGACATCCTTCCAGTCAAACCAAGCCAACAGTGGTCTACTCTCACTCTCCCCGGTGCGGTGTTTCATCAGAAATGTTTGAACGTAAAAGACTAACATCTGGAATGTTCTCTTCTCTTCAAAGCTCTACAACAATATGGAATTGCCACAGGCACCTCCACACATAAAAACAGTTCTTTAAAAAAGAAAGATTATCACATTCAACATTTATTTGAAAGGTGTTGAAAGTAATGTTTTTGGTTAAATCATTGCTAAATGTGTAAATGTAAACCATATGGTGAGTCATAATTATGCTACTAGTAGCCATGTGATTTTGAGGTGCAGTTGCATGTTTTTCCCACTGGAGGGTGCAATACACTATTGCACTATTATATATTCAGGAACTGCTTCCTGTTCTGTAATTGTCACTTCCTTCCAGGTCGTTTTGTGTTGGCTGCTGAGACAAGCTGTGAACAACTACTGCTATGAAAAAACACACAGAATAATAATTTATTGTTGATTATTTCTATAACGAAATAAGAGATAATGAGCCAATCTCTTATTGGAGTCCAGACTGTGATCCTGAACAAAAGAAAATTCAGTCAAGTTTTGTGTTGTTGTGAAACTGCTAGGCCTGTTACTAATGCTAACCATTAATCCACTAAGGCAAAATTAACTTATTAGCCAGTTTGTGACACAAAAAAATCTTGTATCATTTTATCAAAGATTTTGGAATAAATCTCTTGCAATATTATCAAGGGCCTAATGTCGCCCCACACCGAGATCAAATTAGGTTGACTGTACTCATTTTTTATTTCATTTTCTCCTCACTTCTCTGTTGAAGCCATTAGACTTGTCACAATCACAAGAGACCCATTGTCAGAGCCGGGACTTGAACCTCTGACATCCTGCTTATGAGGCAGTCACTCTACCCATTGAGCTGTCATTGCCCTGTAATAATGTCAACATTGATACGAATATGACCGCAAACCCCCATCTGAAAAGATGCAGTGCCATAAGGAAAAAAAGGTCAAGATTTTGGCTACATAATATTATTGGCAGGATGGGGAATCAAACCTGTGGCCTCCTGTTTCCCAGGCAGCCCACAGGTTTGCCCAGTGTGTTGAGCAGAAGGACATGAGCTGGTCTTGAACCCACGACCAGTGGCTCACATAGACAGCAGTTTAAACCAGAGAGCCACCATGCCTCCTAAGTTTTCCATCTCTTTCCAGTGTTCTTCTCCAAAACATGCGCCAGAGTGTAAGTAGAAGGAGCTCAGCTTCACTCTGCTCCCCACAGAAGCACAGTTAAGGGCTTGACAAATTGCCAGGACACGGATTCGAACCCAGGACCTTCTGCTTGCCAGGTAACCTCTCCACCCATTCAGCTGCCTCTTCTTATCAACACAATGACTCTCAAACATCTTCATGTGAAGGACACCCAAATTAATAAGTATTTGGCCCCACACCCACCCTATGATTCAGATAGATGAGCCTTGTCTGGGTTTGACCCACAACCTGAGGATCACATACACAGTGTCTTAACAGAGGGAGCCACCATGTTCTCTGTAAACCTCCACACTAGTCCTACATACTTACACCTAGAAACCCCATTCAAACCTATTTAGGTTCATCTTACGGTGGACATGTTTGCCTGAAAAGGAATCTTTGAAATGTTTCATAGTTTTAGAAATATAGTGCTTTTAAATTTGAAAAATTCAGAATGGGGTCAATGGCAGATTTTGGCAAGTAAAAATTTGAGTGGGGTTTGAACCCACAATCTCCAGATCATGCAGCTAGTGTGCTAAGTCACTGATCTACTTGCTACCTGCCACAACACAGTCTGCTGTTCCCTTTGAGTACAACATTGATACAAAAATAAAATACAAAAAATAAAATAACAGGAGATTTGTCTATTGTTTCTTTTGCTGTTGTTTATCTCTAGACGTTCGAATGTTTATGAACCACAATGGAAACAAGTCTCTGGCTCTTCTGTCATTATCTATTCTGCCTTTTAAGAACAGCATGCACAGTGGCTCACAGCCTACAGATCCTGCCTGGGAATCAGGAGGCTGCAGGTTGAAGTCCTGCCTCTGACATAGTGTCCCAAAATCATGAAAATATGACAAACCATGGACTATACTATGTCGTTTTTTCATGATTTTCATCTTTTTTTCAAATCCTCCAAAATCATGAAAAACGACATGCTATAGTATGCCGTCCGAAACCATGAACTATAGTATGTCGTTTTTTCATGATTTTCATCTTTTTTTCAAATAGTCCAAAATCACGAAAAACGACATGCTATAGTATGCCGTCCGAAAAAAAAGTATAACTTTGGCATGCTACTAGTCCTACATACTTACACCTAGACACCCCATTCAAGCCTACTTAGGTTCATCTTACGGTGGACATGTTTGCCTGAAAAGGAATCTTTGAAATGTTTCATAGTTTTAGAAATATAGTGCTTTCAAATTTGAGAATTTTACAATGGGGCTCAATGGCAGATATTGGCACGTCAAAAAAGCACTTTCACCTAGAAACTCCATTCACACTTTTTATAATTCAGCTTACTGTGGAGACACATGCTGGAACTTTTTACGTTGAAATGTTTTGTAGTTTCTGAGTTATTTAACTTTAACGCCCAATGCATTCTCAATGGCAATAGCACAAACTTTGGCATGCTACTAGTCCTACATACTTACACCTAGAAACCCCATTCAAGCCTACTTAGGTTCATCTTACGGTGGACATGTTTGCCTGAAAAGGAATCTTTGAAATGTTTCATAGTTTTAGAAATATAGTGCTTTCAAATTTGAGAATTTTACAATGGGGCTCAATGGCAGATATTGGCACGTCAAAAAAGCACTTTCACCTAGAAACTCCATTCACACTTTTTATAATTCAGCTTACTGTGGAGACACATGCTGGAACTTTTTACTTTGAAATGTTTTGTAGTTTCTGAGTTATTTAACTTTAACGCCCAATGCATTCTCAATGGCAATAGCACAAACTTTGGCATGCTACTAGTCCTACATACTTACACCTAGAAACCCCATTCAAGCCTACTTAGGTTCATCTTACGGTGGACATGTTTGCCTGAAAAGGAATCTTTGAAATGTTTCATAGTTTTAGAAATATAGTGCTTTCAAATGTGAGAATTTTACAATGGGGCTCAATGGCAGATATTGGCACGTCAAAAAAGCACTTTCACCTAGAAACTCCATTCACACTTTTTATAATTCAGCTTACTGTGGAGACACATGCTGGAACTTTTTACTTTGAAATGTTTTGTAGTTTCTGAGTTATTTAACTTTAACGCCCAATGCATTCTCAATGGCAATAGCACAAACTTTGGCATGCTACTAGTCCTACATACTTACACCTAGAAACCCCATTCAAGCCTACTTAGGTTCATCTTACGGTGGACATGTTTGCCTGAAAAGGAATCTTTGAAATGTTTCATAGTTTTAGCAATATAGTGCTTTCAAATTTGAGAATTTTACAATGGGGCTCAATGGCAGATATTGGCACGTCAAAAAAGCACTTTCACCTAGAAACTCCATTTACACTTTTTATAATTCAGCTTACTGTGGAGACACATGCTGGAACTTTTTACGTTGAAATGTTTTGTAGTTTCTGAGTTATTTAACTTTAACGCCCAATGCATTCTCAATGGCAATAGCACAAACTTTGGCATGCTACTAGTCCTACATACTTACACCTAGAAACCCCATTCAAGCCTACTTAGGTTCATCTTACGGTGGACATGTTTGCCTGAAAAGGAATCTTTGAAATGTTTCATAGTTTTAGAAATATAGTGCTTTCAAATTTGAGAATTTTACAATGGGGCTCAATGGCAGATATTGGCACGTCAAAAAAGCACTTTCACCTAGAAACTCCATTCACACTTTTTTTAATTCAGCTTACTGTGGAGACACATGCTGGAACTTTTTACTTTGAAATGTTTTGTAGTTTCTGAGTTATTTAACTTTAACGCCCAATGCATTCTCAATGGCAATAGCACAAACTTTGGCATGCTACTAGTCCTACATACTTACACCTAGAAACCCCATTCAAGCCTACTTAGGTTCATCTTACGGTGGACATGTTTGCCTGAAAAGGAATCTTTGAAATGTTTCATAGTTTTAGAAATATAGTGCTTTCAAATTTGAGAATTTTACAATGGGGCTCAATGGCAGATATTGGCACGTCAAAAAAGCACTTTCACCTAGAAACTCCATTTACACTTTTTATAATTCAGCTTACTGTGGAGACACATGCTGGAACTTTTTACGTTGAAATGTTTTGTAGTTTCTGAGTTATTTAACTTTAACGCCCAATGCATTCTCAATGGCAATAGCACAAACTTTGGCATGCTACTAGTCCTACATACTTACACCTAGAAACCCCATTCAAGCCTACTTAGGTTCATCTTACGGTGGACATGTTTGCCTGAAAAGGAATCTTTGAAATGTTTCATAGTTTTAGAAATATAGTGCTTTCAAATTTGAGAATTTTACAATGGGGCTCAATGGCAGATATTGGCACGTCAAAAAAGCACTTTCACCTAGAAACTCCATTCACACTTTTTATAATTCAGCTTACTGTGGAGACACATGCTGGAACTTTTTACTTTGAAATGTTTTGTAGTTTCTGAGTTATTTAACTTTAACGCCCAATGCATTCTCAATGGCAATAGCACAAACTTTGGCATGCTACTAGTCCTACATACTTACACCTAGAAACCCCATTCAAGCCTACTTAGGTTCATCTTACGGTGGACATGTTTGCCTGAAAAGGAATCTTTGAAATGTTTCATAGTTTTAGAAATATAGTGCTTTCAAATTTGAGAATTTTACAATGGGGCTCAATGGCAGATATTGGCACGTCAAAAAAGCACTTTCACCTAGAAACTCCATTCACACTTTTTATAATTCAGCTTACTGTGGAGACACATGCTGGAACTTTTTACTTTGAAATGTTTTGTAGTTTCTGAGTTATTTAACTTTAACGCCCAATGCATTCTCAATGGCAATAGCACAAACTTTGGCATGCTACTAGTCCTACATACTTACACCTAGAAACCCCATTCAAGCCTACTTAGGTTCATCTTACGGTGGACATGTTTGCCTGAAAAGGAATCTTTGAAATGTTTCATAGTTTTAGAAATATAGTGCTTTCAAATTTGAGAATTTTACAATGGGGCTCAATGGCAGATATTGGCACGTCAAAAAAGCACTTTCACCTAGAAACTCCATTCACACTTTTTATAATTCAGCTTACTGTGGAGACACATGCTGGAACTTTTTACTTTGAAATGTTTTGTAGTTTCTGAGTTATTTAACTTTAACGCCCAATGCATTCTCAATGGCAATAGCACAACCTTTGGCATGCTACTAGTCCTACATACTTACACCTAGAAACCCCATTCAAGCCTACTTAGGTTCATCTTACGGTGGACATGTTTGCCTGAAAAGGAATCTTTGAAATGTTTCATAGTTTTAGAAATATAGTGCTTTTAAATTTGAGAAATTCAGAATGGGGGTCAATGGCAGATTTTGAGTGGGGTTTGAACCCACTATCTCCAGATCATGCAGCCAGTGTGCTAAGTCACTGATCTACTTGCTACCTGCCACAATGCAGTCTGCTGTTCCCTTTGAGTAAAACATTGATACGAAAATAAAATACAAAAAATAAAATAACAGGAGATTTGTCTATTGTTTCTTTTGCTGTTGTTTATCTCTAGACGCTCGAATGTTTATGAACCACAATGGAAACAAGTCTCTGGCTCTTCTGTCATTATCTATTCGGCCTTTTAAGAACAGCATGCACAGTGGCTCACTGGGTACAGAGCCTGCCTGGTAATCAGGAGGCTGCAGGTTCAAGTCCTGGCTCTGACATAGTGTCCCACAATCATGAAAATATGACATAATATATTATGCCGTCCCAAACCATGGACTATAGTATGTCGTTTTTTCATGATTTTCATCTTTTTTTCAAATCCTCCAAAATCATGAAAAACGACATGCTATAGTATGCCGTCCGAAGCCATGAACTATAGTATGTCGTTTTTTCATGATTTTCATCTTTTTTTCAAAAAGTCCAAAATCACGAAAAACGACATGCTATAGTATGCTGTCCGAAAAAAATGATAACTTTGGCATGCTACTAGTCCTACATACTTACACCTAGAATCCCCATTCAAACCTATTTAGGTTCATCTTACGGTGGACATGTTTGCCTGAAAAGGAATCTTTGAAATGTTTCATAGTTTTAGAAATATAGTGCTTTAAATGTGAGAAATTTATAATGGCAGATAGTGGCACGTCAAAATCACTTTCACCTAGAAACTCCATTCACACGTTTTATAATTCAGCTTACTGTGGAGACACATGCTGGAACTTTTTACTTTGAAATGTTTTGTAGTTTCTGAGTTATTTAACTTTAACGCCCAATGCATTCTCAATGGCAATAGCACAAATTTTGGCATGCTACTAGTCCTACATACTTACACCTAGAAACCCCATTCAAGCCTACTTAGGTTCATCTTACGGTGGACATGTTTGCCTGAAAAGGAATCTTTGAAATGTTTCATAGTTTTAGAAATATAGTGCTTTCAAATTTGAGAATTTTACAATGGGGCTCAATGGCAGATATTGGCACGTCAAAAAAGCACTTTCACCTAGAAACTCCATTCACACTTTTTATAATTCAGCTTACTGTGGAGACACATGCTGGAACTTTTTACGTTGAAATGTTTTGTAGTTTCTGAGTTATTTAACTTTAACGCCCAATGCATTCTCAATGGCAATAGCACAAACTTTGGCATGCTACTAGTCCTACATACTTACACCTAGAAACCCCATTCAAGCCTACTTAGGTTCATCTTACGGTGGACATGTTTGCCTGAAAAGGAATCTTTGAAATGTTTCATTGTTTTAGAAATATAGTGCTTTCAAATTTGAGAATTTTACAATGGGGCTCAATGGCAGATATTGGCACGTCAAAAAAGCACTTTCACCTAGAAACTCCATTCACACTTTTTATAATTCAGCTTACTGTGGAGACACATGCTGGAACTTTTTACTTTGAAATGTTTTGTAGTTTCTGAGTTATTTAACTTTAACGCCCAATGCATTCTCAATGGCAATAGCACAAATTTTGGCATGCTACTAGTCCTACATACTTACACCTAGAAACCCCATTCAAGCCTACTTAGGTTCATCTTACGGTGGACATGTTTGCCTGAAAAGGAATCTTTGAAATGTTTCATAGTTTTAGAAATATAGTGCTTTCAAATTTGAGAATTTTACAATGGGGCTCAATGGCAGATATTGGCACGTCAAAAAAGCACTTTCACCTAGAAACTCCATTCACACTTTTTATAATTCAGCTTACTGTGGAGACACATGCTGGAACTTTTTACTTTAAAATGTTTTGTAGTTTCTGAGTTATTTAACTTTAACGCCCAATGCATTCTCAATGGCAATAGCACAAACTTTGGCATGCTACTAGTCCTACATACTTACACCTAGAAACCCCATTCAAGCCTACTTAGGTTCATCTTACGGTGGACATGTTTGCCTGAAAAGGAATCTTTGAAATGTTTCATAGTTTTAGAAATATAGTGCTTTCAAATTTGAGAATTTTACAATGGGGCTCAATGGCAGATATTGGCACGTCAAAAAAGCACTTTCACCTAGAAACTCCATTCACACTTTTTATAATTCAGCTTACTGTGGAGACACATGCTGGAACTTTTTACGTTGAAATGTTTTGTAGTTTCTGAGTTATTTAACTTTAACGCCCAATGCATTCTCAATGGCAATAGCACAAACTTTGGCATGCTACTAGTCCTACATACTTACACCTAGAAACCCCATTCAAGCCTACTTAGGTTCATCTTACGGTGGACATGTTTGCCTGAAAAGGAATCTTTGAAATGTTTCATTGTTTTAGAAATATAGTGCTTTCAAATTTGAGAATTTTACAATGGGGCTCAATGGCAGATATTGGCACGTCAAAAAAGCACTTTCACCTAGAAACTCCATTCACACTTTTTATAATTCAGCTTACTGTGGAGACACATGCTGGAACTTTTTACTTTGAAATGTTTTGTAGTTTCTGAGTTATTTAACTTTAACGCCCAATGCATTCTCAATGGCAATAGCACAAACTTTGGCATGCTACTAGTCCTACATACTTACACCTAGAAACCCCATTCAAGCCTACTTAGGTTCATCTTACGGTGGACATGTTTGCCTGAAAAGGAATCTTTGAAATGTTTCATAGTTTTAGAAATATAGTGCTTTCAAATTTGAGAATTTTACAATGGGGCTCAATGGCAGATATTGGCACGTCAAAAAAGCACTTTCACCTAGAAACTCCATTCACACTTTTTATAATTCAGCTTACTGTGGAGACACATGCTGGAACTTTTTACTTTGAAATGTTTTGTAGTTTCTGAGTTATTTAACTTTAACGCCCAATGCATTCTCAATGGCAATAGCACAAACTTTGGCATGCTACTAGTCCTACATACTTACACCTAGAAACCCCATTCAAGCCTACTTAGGTTCATCTTACGGTGGACATGTTTGCCTGAAAAGGAATCTTTGAAATGTTTCATAGTTTTAGAAATATAGTGCTTTCAAATTTGAGAATTTTACAATGGGGCTCAATGGCAGATATTGGCACGTCAAAAAAGCACTTTCACCTAGAAACTCCATTCACACTTTTTATAATTCAGCTTACTGTGGAGACACATGCTGGAACTTTTTACTTTGAAATGTTTTGTAGTTTCTGAGTTATTTAACTTTAACGCCCAATGCATTCTCAATGGCAATAGCACAAACTTTGGCATGCTACTAGTCCTACATACTTACACCTAGAAACCCCATTCAAGCCTACTTAGGTTCATCTTACGGTGGACATGTTTGCCTGAAAAGGAATCTTTGAAATGTTTCATAGTTTTAGAAATATAGTGCTTTCAAATTTGAGAATTTTACAATGGGGCTCAATGGCAGATATTGGCACGTCAAAAAAGCACTTTCACCTAGAAACTCCATTCACACGTTTTATAATTCAGCTTACTGTGGAGACACATGCTGGAACTTTTTACTTTGAAATGTTTTGTAGTTTCTGAGTTATTTAACTTTAACGCCCAATGCATTCTCAATGGCAATAGCACAAACTTTGGCATGCTACTAGTCCTACATACTTACACCTAGAAACCCCATTCAAGCCTACTTAGGTTCATCTTACGGTGGACATGTTTGCCTGAAAAGGAATCTTTGAAATGTTTCATAGTTTTAGAAATATAGTGCTTTTAAATTTGAGAAATTCAGAATGGGGGTCAATGGCAGATTTTGAGTGGGGTTTGAACCCACTATCTCCAGATCATGCAGCCATTGTGCTAAGTCACTGATCTACTTGCTACCTGCCACAATGCAGTCTGCTGTTCCCTTTGAGTAAAACATTGATACAAAAATAAAATACAAAAAATAAAATAACAGGAGATTTGTCTATTGTTTCTTTTGCTGTTGTTTATCTCTAGACGCTCGAATGTTTATGAACCACAATGGAAACAAGTCTCTGGCTCTTCTGTCATTATCTATTCGGCCTTTTAAGAACAGCATGCACAGTGGCTCACTGGGTACAGAGCCTGCCTGGTAATCAGGAGGCTGCAGGTTCAAGTCCTGGCTCTGACATAGTGTCCCAAAATCATGAAAATATGACATAATATATTATGCTGTCCCAAACCATGGACTATAGTATGTCGTTTTTTCATGATTTTCATCTTTTTTTCAAATCCTCCAAAATCATGAAAAACGACATGCTATAGTATGCCGTCCGAAGCCATGAACTATAGTATGTCGTTTTTTCATGATTTTCATCTTTTTTTCAAAAAGTCCAAAATCACGAAAAACGACATGCTATAGTATGCCGTCCGAAAAAAATTATAACTTTGGCATGCTACTAGTCCTACATACTTACACCTAGAATCCCCATTCAAACCTATTTAGGTTCATCTTACGGTGGACATGTTTGCCTGAAAAGGAATCTTTGAAATGTTTCATAGTTTTAGAAATATAGTGCTTTAAATGTGAGAAATTTATAATGGCAGATAGTGGTACGTCAAAATCACTTTCACCTAGAAACTCCATTCACACGTTTTATAATTCAGCTTACTGTGGAGACACATGCTGGAACTTTTTACTTTGAAATGTTTTGTAGTTTCTGAGTTATTTAACTTTAACGCCCAATGCATTCTCAATGGCAATAGCACACACTTTGGCATGCTACTAGTCCTACATACTTACACCTAGAAACCCCATTCAAGCCTACTTAGGTTCATCTTATGGTGGACATGTTTGCCTGAAAAGGAATCTTTGAAATGTTTCATAGTTTTAGAAATATAGTGCTTTCAAATTTGAGAATTTTACAATGGGGCTCAATGGCAGATATTGGCACGTCAAAAAAGCACTTTCACCTAGAAACTCCATTCACACGTTTTATAATTCAGCTTACTGTGGAGACACATGCTGGAACTTTTTACTTTGAAATGTTTTGTAGTTTCTGAGTTATTTAACTTTAACGCCCAATGCATTCTCAATGGCAATAGCACACACTTTGGCATGCTACTAGTCCTACATACTTACACCTAGAAACCCCATTCAAGCCTACTTAGGTTCATCTTATGGTGGACATGTTTGCCTGAAAAGGAATCTTTGAAATGTTTCATAGTTTTAGAAATATAGTGCTTTCAAATTTGAGAATTTTACAATGGGGCTCAATGGCAGATATTGGCACGTCAAAAAAGCACTTTCACCTAGAAACTCCATTCACACTTTTTATAATTCAGCTTACTGTGGAGACACATGCTGGAACTTTTTACTTTGAAATGTTTTGTAGTTTCTGAGTTATTTAACTTTAACGCCCAATGCATTCTCAATGGCAATAGCACAAACTTTGGCATGCTACTAGTCCTACATACTTACACCTAGAAACCCCATTCAAGCCTACTTAGGTTCATCTTACGGTGGACATGTTTGCCTGAAAAGGAATCTTTGAAATGTTTCATAGTTTTAGAAATATAGTGCTTTTAAATTTGAGAAATTCAGAATGGGGGTCAATGGCAGATTTTGAGTGGGGTTTGAACCCACTATCTCCAGATCATGCAGCCAGTGTGCTAAGTCACTGATCTACTTGCTACCTGCCACAATGCAGTCTGCTGTTCCCTTTGAGTAAAACATTGATACGAAAATAAAATACAAAAAATAAAATAACAGGAGATTTGTCTATTGTTTCTTTTGCTGTTGTTTATCTCTAGACGCTCGAATGTTTATGAACCACAATGGAAACAAGTCTCTGGCTCTTCTGTCATTATCTATTCGGCCTTTTAAGAACAGCATGCACAGTGGCTCACTGGGTACAGAGCCTGCCTGGTAATCAGGAGGCTGCAGGTTCAAGTCCTGGCTCTGACATAGTGTCCCACAATCATGAAAATATGACATAATATATTATGCCGTCCCAAACCATGGACTATAGTATGTCGTTTTTTCATGATTTTCATCTTTTTTTCAAATCCTCCAAAATCATGAAAAACGACATGCTATAGTATGCCGTCCGAAGCCATGAACTATAGTATGTCGTTTTTTCATGATTTTCATCTTTTTTTCAAAAAGTCCAAAATCACGAAAAACGACATGCTATAGTATGCTGTCCGAAAAAAATTATAACTTTGGCATGCTACTAGTCCTACATACTTACACCTAGAATCCCCATTCAAACCTATTTAGGTTCATCTTACGGTGGACATGTTTGCCTGAAAAGGAATCTTTGAAATGTTTCATAGTTTTAGAAATATAGTGCTTTAAATGTGAGAAATTTATAATGGCAGATAGTGGCACGTCAAAATCACTTTCACCTAGAAACTCCATTCACACGTTTTATAATTCAGCTTACTGTGGAGACACATGCTGGAACTTTTTACTTTGAAATGTTTTGTAGTTTCTGAGTTATTTAACTTTAACGCCCAATGCATTCTCAATGGCAATAGCACAAATTTTGGCATGCTACTAGTCCTACATACTTACACCTAGAAACCCCATTCAAGCCTACTTAGGTTCATCTTACGGTGGACATGTTTGCCTGAAAAGGAATCTTTGAAATGTTTCATAGTTTTAGAAATATAGTGCTTTCAAATTTGAGAATTTTACAATGGGGCTCAATGGCAGATATTGGCACGTCAAAAAAGCACTTTCACCTAGAAACTCCATTCACACTTTTTATAATTCAGCTTACTGTGGAGACACATGCTGGAACTTTTTACGTTGAAATGTTTTGTAGTTTCTGAGTTATTTAACTTTAACGCCCAATGCATTCTCAATGGCAATAGCACAAACTTTGGCATGCTACTAGTCCTACATACTTACACCTAGAAACCCCATTCAAGCCTACTTAGGTTCATCTTACGGTGGACATGTTTGCCTGAAAAGGAATCTTTGAAATGTTTCATTGTTTTAGAAATATAGTGCTTTCAAATTTGAGAATTTTACAATGGGGCTCAATGGCAGATATTGGCACGTCAAAAAAGCACTTTCACCTAGAAACTCCATTCACACTTTTTATAATTCAGCTTACTGTGGAGACACATGCTGGAACTTTTTACTTTGAAATGTTTTGTAGTTTCTGAGTTATTTAACTTTAACGCCCAATGCATTCTCAATGGCAATAGCACAAATTTTGGCATGCTACTAGTCCTACATACTTACACCTAGAAACCCCATTCAAGCCTACTTAGGTTCATCTTACGGTGGACATGTTTGCCTGAAAAGGAATCTTTGAAATGTTTCATAGTTTTAGAAATATAGTGCTTTCAAATTTGAGAATTTTACAATGGGGCTCAATGGCAGATATTGGCACGTCAAAAAAGCACTTTCACCTAGAAACTCCATTCACACGTTTTATAATTCAGCTTACTGTGGAGACACATGCTGGAACTTTTTACTTTGAAATGTTTTGTAGTTTCTGAGTTATTTAACTTTAACGCCCAATGCATTCTCAATGGCAATAGCACACACTTTGGCATGCTACTAGTCCTACATACTTACACCTAGAAACCCCATTCAAGCCTACTTAGGTTCATCTTATGGTGGACATGTTTGCCTGAAAAGGAATCTTTGAAATGTTTCATAGTTTTAGAAATATAGTGCTTTCAAATTTGAGAATTTTACAATGGGGCTCAATGGCAGATATTGGCACGTCAAAAAAGCACTTTCACCTAGAAACTCCATTCACACGTTTTATAATTCAGCTTACTGTGGAGACACATGCTGGAACTTTTTACTTTGAAATGTTTTGTAGTTTCTGAGTTATTTAACTTTAACGCCCAATGCATTCTCAATGGCAATAGCACACACTTTGGCATGCTACTAGTCCTACATACTTACACCTAGAAACCCCATTCAAGCCTACTTAGGTTCATCTTATGGTGGACATGTTTGCCTGAAAAGGAATCTTTGAAATGTTTCATAGTTTTAGAAATATAGTGCTTTCAAATTTGAGAATTTTACAATGGGGCTCAATGGCAGATATTGGCACGTCAAAAAAGCACTTTCACCTAGAAACTCCATTCACACTTTTTATAATTCAGCTTACTGTGGAGACACATGCTGGAACTTTTTACTTTGAAATGTTTTGTAGTTTCTGAGTTATTTAACTTTAACGCCCAATGCATTCTCAATGGCAATAGCACAAACTTTGGCATGCTACTAGTCCTACATACTTACACCTAGAAACCCCATTCAAGCCTACTTAGGTTCATCTTACGGTGGACATGTTTGCCTGAAAAGGAATCTTTGAAATGTTTCATAGTTTTAGAAATATAGTGCTTTTAAATTTGAGAAATTCAGAATGGGGGTCAATGGCAGATTTTGAGTGGGGTTTGAACCCACTATCTCCAGATCATGCAGCCAGTGTGCTAAGTCACTGATCTACTTGCTACCTGCCACAATGCAGTCTGCTGTTCCCTTTGAGTAAAACATTGATACGAAAATAAAATACAAAAAATAAAATAACAGGAGATTTGTCTATTGTTTCTTTTGCTGTTGTTTATCTCTAGACGCTCGAATGTTTATGAACCACAATGGAAACAAGTCTCTGGCTCTTCTGTCATTATCTATTCGGCCTTTTAAGAACAGCATGCACAGTGGCTCACTGGGTACAGAGCCTGCCTGGTAATCAGGAGGCTGCAGGTTCAAGTCCTGGCTCTGACATAGTGTCCCACAATCATGAAAATATGACATAATATATTATGCCGTCCCAAACCATGGACTATAGTATGTCGTTTTTTCATGATTTTCATCTTTTTTTCAAATCCTCCAAAATCATGAAAAACGACATGCTATAGTATGCCGTCCGAAGCCATGAACTATAGTATGTCGTTTTTTCATGATTTTCATCTTTTTTTCAAAAAGTCCAAAATCACGAAAAACGACATGCTATAGTATGCTGTCCGAAAAAAATTATAACTTTGGCATGCTACTAGTCCTACATACTTACACCTAGAATCCCCATTCAAACCTATTTAGGTTCATCTTACGGTGGACATGTTTGCCTGAAAAGGAATCTTTGAAATGTTTCATAGTTTTAGAAATATAGTGCTTTAAATGTGAGAAATTTATAATGGCAGATAGTGGCACGTCAAAATCACTTTCACCTAGAAACTCCATTCACACGTTTTATAATTCAGCTTACTGTGGAGACACATGCTGGAACTTTTTACTTTGAAATGTTTTGTAGTTTCTGAGTTATTTAACTTTAACGCCCAATGCATTCTCAATGGCAATAGCACAAATTTTGGCATGCTACTAGTCCTACATACTTACACCTAGAAACCCCATTCAAGCCTACTTAGGTTCATCTTACGGTGGACATGTTTGCCTGAAAAGGAATCTTTGAAATGTTTCATAGTTTTAGAAATATAGTGCTTTCAAATTTGAGAATTTTACAATGGGGCTCAATGGCAGATATTGGCACGTCAAAAAAGCACTTTCACCTAGAAACTCCATTCACACTTTTTATAATTCAGCTTACTGTGGAGACACATGCTGGAACTTTTTACGTTGAAATGTTTTGTAGTTTCTGAGTTATTTAACTTTAACGCCCAATGCATTCTCAATGGCAATAGCACAAACTTTGGCATGCTACTAGTCCTACATACTTACACCTAGAAACCCCATTCAAGCCTACTTAGGTTCATCTTACGGTGGACATGTTTGCCTGAAAAGGAATCTTTGAAATGTTTCATTGTTTTAGAAATATAGTGCTTTCAAATTTGAGAATTTTACAATGGGGCTCAATGGCAGATATTGGCACGTCAAAAAAGCACTTTCACCTAGAAACTCCATTCACACTTTTTATAATTCAGCTTACTGTGGAGACACATGCTGGAACTTTTTACTTTGAAATGTTTTGTAGTTTCTGAGTTATTTAACTTTAACGCCCAATGCATTCTCAATGGCAATAGCACAAATTTTGGCATGCTACTAGTCCTACATACTTACACCTAGAAACCCCATTCAAGCCTACTTAGGTTCATCTTACGGTGGACATGTTTGCCTGAAAAGGAATCTTTGAAATGTTTCATAGTTTTAGAAATATAGTGCTTTCAAATTTGAGAATTTTACAATGGGGCTCAATGGCAGATATTGGCACGTCAAAAAAGCACTTTCACCTAGAAACTCCATTCACACTTTTTATAATTCAGCTTACTGTGGAGACACATGCTGGAACTTTTTACTTTAAAATGTTTTGTAGTTTCTGAGTTATTTAACTTTAACGCCCAATGCATTCTCAATGGCAATAGCACAAACTTTGGCATGCTACTAGTCCTACATACTTACACCTAGAAACCCCATTCAAGCCTACTTAGGTTCATCTTACGGTGGACATGTTTGCCTGAAAAGGAATCTTTGAAATGTTTCATAGTTTTAGAAATATAGTGCTTTCAAATTTGAGAATTTTACAATGGGGCTCAATGGCAGATATTGGCACGTCAAAAAAGCACTTTCACCTAGAAACTCCATTCACACTTTTTATAATTCAGCTTACTGTGGAGACACATGCTGGAACTTTTTACGTTGAAATGTTTTGTAGTTTCTGAGTTATTTAACTTTAACGCCCAATGCATTCTCAATGGCAATAGCACAAACTTTGGCATGCTACTAGTCCTACATACTTACACCTAGAAACCCCATTCAAGCCTACTTAGGTTCATCTTACGGTGGACATGTTTGCCTGAAAAGGAATCTTTGAAATGTTTCATTGTTTTAGAAATATAGTGCTTTCAAATTTGAGAATTTTACAATGGGGCTCAATGGCAGATATTGGCACGTCAAAAAAGCACTTTCACCTAGAAACTCCATTCACACTTTTTATAATTCAGCTTACTGTGGAGACACATGCTGGAACTTTTTACTTTGAAATGTTTTGTAGTTTCTGAGTTATTTAACTTTAACGCCCAATGCATTCTCAATGGCAATAGCACAAACTTTGGCATGCTACTAGTCCTACATACTTACACCTAGAAACCCCATTCAAGCCTACTTAGGTTCATCTTACGGTGGACATGTTTGCCTGAAAAGGAATCTTTGAAATGTTTCATAGTTTTAGAAATATAGTGCTTTCAAATTTGAGAATTTTACAATGGGGCTCAATGGCAGATATTGGCACGTCAAAAAAGCACTTTCACCTAGAAACTCCATTCACACTTTTTATAATTCAGCTTACTGTGGAGACACATGCTGGAACTTTTTACTTTGAAATGTTTTGTAGTTTCTGAGTTATTTAACTTTAACGCCCAATGCATTCTCAATGGCAATAGCACAAACTTTGGCATGCTACTAGTCCTACATACTTACACCTAGAAACCCCATTCAAGCCTACTTAGGTTCATCTTACGGTGGACATGTTTGCCTGAAAAGGAATCTTTGAAATGTTTCATAGTTTTAGAAATATAGTGCTTTCAAATTTGAGAATTTTACAATGGGGCTCAATGGCAGATATTGGCACGTCAAAAAAGCACTTTCACCTAGAAACTCCATTCACACTTTTTATAATTCAGCTTACTGTGGAGACACATGCTGGAACTTTTTACTTTGAAATGTTTTGTAGTTTCTGAGTTATTTAACTTTAACGCCCAATGCATTCTCAATGGCAATAGCACAAACTTTGGCATGCTACTAGTCCTACATACTTACACCTAGAAACCCCATTCAAGCCTACTTAGGTTCATCTTACGGTGGACATGTTTGCCTGAAAAGGAATCTTTGAAATGTTTCATAGTTTTAGAAATATAGTGCTTTCAAATTTGAGAATTTTACAATGGGGCTCAATGGCAGATATTGGCACGTCAAAAAAGCACTTTCACCTAGAAACTCCATTCACACGTTTTATAATTCAGCTTACTGTGGAGACACATGCTGGAACTTTTTACTTTGAAATGTTTTGTAGTTTCTGAGTTATTTAACTTTAACGCCCAATGCATTCTCAATGGCAATAGCACAAACTTTGGCATGCTACTAGTCCTACATACTTACACCTAGAAACCCCATTCAAGCCTACTTAGGTTCATCTTACGGTGGACATGTTTGCCTGAAAAGGAATCTTTGAAATGTTTCATAGTTTTAGAAATATAGTGCTTTTAAATTTGAGAAATTCAGAATGGGGGTCAATGGCAGATTTTGAGTGGGGTTTGAACCCACTATCTCCAGATCATGCAGCCATTGTGCTAAGTCACTGATCTACTTGCTACCTGCCACAATGCAGTCTGCTGTTCCCTTTGAGTAAAACATTGATACAAAAATAAAATACAAAAAATAAAATAACAGGAGATTTGTCTATTGTTTCTTTTGCTGTTGTTTATCTCTAGACGCTCGAATGTTTATGAACCACAATGGAAACAAGTCTCTGGCTCTTCTGTCATTATCTATTCGGCCTTTTAAGAACAGCATGCACAGTGGCTCACTGGGTACAGAGCCTGCCTGGTAATCAGGAGGCTGCAGGTTCAAGTCCTGGCTCTGACATAGTGTCCCAAAATCATGAAAATATGACATAATATATTATGCTGTCCCAAACCATGGACTATAGTATGTCGTTTTTTCATGATTTTCATCTTTTTTTCAAATCCTCCAAAATCATGAAAAACGACATGCTATAGTATGCCGTCCGAAGCCATGAACTATAGTATGTCGTTTTTTCATGATTTTCATCTTTTTTTCAAAAAGTCCAAAATCACGAAAAACGACATGCTATAGTATGCCGTCCGAAAAAAATTATAACTTTGGCATGCTACTAGTCCTACATACTTACACCTAGAATCCCCATTCAAACCTATTTAGGTTCATCTTACGGTGGACATGTTTGCCTGAAAAGGAATCTTTGAAATGTTTCATAGTTTTAGAAATATAGTGCTTTAAATGTGAGAAATTTATAATGGCAGATAGTGGTACGTCAAAATCACTTTCACCTAGAAACTCCATTCACACGTTTTATAATTCAGCTTACTGTGGAGACACATGCTGGAACTTTTTACTTTGAAATGTTTTGTAGTTTCTGAGTTATTTAACTTTAACGCCCAATGCATTCTCAATGGCAATAGCACACACTTTGGCATGCTACTAGTCCTACATACTTACACCTAGAAACCCCATTCAAGCCTACTTAGGTTCATCTTATGGTGGACATGTTTGCCTGAAAAGGAATCTTTGAAATGTTTCATAGTTTTAGAAATATAGTGCTTTCAAATTTGAGAATTTTACAATGGGGCTCAATGGCAGATATTGGCACGTCAAAATCACTTTCACCTAGAAACTCCATTCACACGTTTTATAATTCAGCTTACTGTGGAGACACATGCTGGAACTTTTTACTTTGAAATGTTTTGTAGTTTCTGAGTTATTTAACTTTAACGCCCAATGCATTCTCAATGGCAATAGCACACACTTTGGCATGCTACTAGTCCTACATACTTACACCTAGAAACCCCATTCAAGCCTACTTAGGTTCATCTTATGGTGGACATGTTTGCCTGAAAAGGAATCTTTGAAATGTTTCATAGTTTTAGAAATATAGTGCTTTCAAATTTGAGAATTTTACAATGGGGCTCAATGGCAGATATTGGCACGTCAAAAAAGCACTTTCACCTAGAAACTCCATTCACACTTTTTATAATTCAGCTTACTGTGGAGACACATGCTGGAACTTTTTACTTTGAAATGTTTTGTAGTTTCTGAGTTATTTAACTTTAACGCCCAATGCATTCTCAATGGCAATAGCACAAACTTTGGCATGCTACTAGTCCTACATACTTACACCTAGAAACCCCATTCAAGCCTACTTAGGTTCATCTTACGGTGGACATGTTTGCCTGAAAAGGAATCTTTGAAATGTTTCATAGTTTTAGAAATATAGTGCTTTCAAATTTGAGAATTTTACAATGGGGCTCAATGGCAGATATTGGCACGTCAAAAAAGCACTTTCACCTAGAAACTCCATTCACACTTTTTATAATTCAGCTTACTGTGGAGACACATGCTGGAACTTTTTACGTTGAAATGTTTTGTAGTTTCTGAGTTATTTAACTTTAACGCCCAATGCATTCTCAATGGCAATGGCACAAACTTTGGCATGCTACTAGTCCTACATACTTACACCTAGAAACCCCATTCAAGCCTACTTAGGTTCATCTTACGGTGGACATGTTTGCCTGAAAAGGAATCTTTGAAATGTTTCATAGTTTTAGAAATATAGTGCTTTCAAATTTGAGAATTTTACAATGGGGCTCAATGGCAGATATTGGCACGTCAAAAAAGCACTTTCACCTAGAAACTCCATTCACACTTTTTATAATTCAGCTTACTGTGGAGACACATGCTGGAACTTTTTACTTTGAAATGTTTTGTAGTTTCTGAGTTATTTAACTTTAACGCCCAATGCATTCTCAATGGCAATAGCACAAACTTTGGCATGCTACTAGTCCTACATACTTACACCTAGAAACCCCATTCAAGCCTACTTAGGTTCATCTTATGGTGGACATGTTTGCCTGAAAAGGAATCTTTGAAATGTTTCATAGTTTTAGAAATATAGTGCTTTCAAATTTGAGAATTTTACAATGGGGCTCAATGGCAGATATTGGCACGTCAAAATCACTTTCACCTAGAAACTCCATTCACACGTTTTATAATTCAGCTTACTGTGGAGACACATGCTGGAACTTTTTACTTTGAAATGTTTTGTAGTTTCTGAGTTATTTAACTTTAACGCCCAATGCATTCTCAATGGCAATAGCACACACTTTGGCATGCTACTAGTCCTACATACTTACACCTAGAAACCCCATTCAAGCCTACTTAGGTTCATCTTATGGTGGACATGTTTGCCTGAAAAGGAATCTTTGAAATGTTTCATAGTTTTAGAAATATAGTGCTTTCAAATTTGAGAATTTTACAATGGGGCTCAATGGCAGATATTGGCACGTCAAAAAAGCACTTTCACCTAGAAACTCCATTCACACTTTTTATAATTCAGCTTACTGTGGAGACACATGCTGGAACTTTTTACTTTGAAATGTTTTGTAGTTTCTGAGTTATTTAACTTTAACGCCCAATGCATTCTCAATGGCAATAGCACAAACTTTGGCATGCTACTAGTCCTACATACTTACACCTAGAAACCCCATTCAAGCCTACTTAGGTTCATCTTACGGTGGACATGTTTGCCTGAAAAGGAATCTTTGAAATGTTTCATAGTTTTAGAAATATAGTGCTTTCAAATTTGAGAATTTTACAATGGGGCTCAATGGCAGATATTGGCACGTCAAAAAAGCACTTTCACCTAGAAACTCCATTCACACTTTTTATAATTCAGCTTACTGTGGAGACACATGCTGGAACTTTTTACGTTGAAATGTTTTGTAGTTTCTGAGTTATTTAACTTTAACGCCCAATGCATTCTCAATGGCAATGGCACAAACTTTGGCATGCTACTAGTCCTACATACTTACACCTAGAAACCCCATTCAAGCCTACTTAGGTTCATCTTACGGTGGACATGTTTGCCTGAAAAGGAATCTTTGAAATGTTTCATAGTTTTAGAAATATAGTGCTTTCAAATTTGAGAATTTTACAATGGGGCTCAATGGCAGATATTGGCACGTCAAAAAAGCACTTTCACCTAGAAACTCCATTCACACTTTTTATAATTCAGCTTACTGTGGAGACACATGCTGGAACTTTTTACTTTGAAATGTTTTGTAGTTTCTGAGTTATTTAACTTTAACGCCCAATGCATTCTCAATGGCAATAGCACAAACTTTGGCATGCTACTAGTCCTACATACTTACACCTAGAAACCCCATTCAAGCCTACTTAGGTTCATCTTACGGTGGACATGTTTGCCTGAAAAGGAATCTTTGAAATGTTTCATAGTTTTAGAAATATAGTGCTTTCAAATTTGAGAATTTTACAATGGGGCTCAATGGCAGATATTGGCACGTCAAAAAAGCACTTTCACCTAGAAACTCCATTCACACTTTTTATAATTCAGCTTACTGTGGAGACACATGCTGGAACTTTTTACTTTAAAATGTTTTGTAGTTTCTGAGTTATTTAACTTTAACGCCCAATGCATTCTCAATGGCAATAGCACAAACTTTGGCATGCTACTAGTCCTACATACTTACACCTAGAAACCCCATTCAAGCCTACTTAGGTTCATCTTACGGTGGACATGTTTGCCTGAAAAGGAATCTTTGAAATGTTTCATAGTTTTAGAAATATAGTGCTTTCAAATTTGAGAATTTTACAATGGGGCTCAATGGCAGATATTGGCACGTCAAAAAAGCACTTTCACCTAGAAACTCCATTCACACTTTTTATAATTCAGCTTACTGTGGAGACACATGCTGGAACTTTTTACGTTGAAATGTTTTGTAGTTTCTGAGTTATTTAACTTTAACGCCCAATGCATTCTCAATGGCAATAGCACAAACTTTGGCATGCTACTAGTCCTACATACTTACACCTAGAAACCCCATTCAAGCCTACTTAGGTTCATCTTACGGTGGACATGTTTGCCTGAAAAGGAATCTTTGAAATGTTTCATTGTTTTAGAAATATAGTGCTTTCAAATTTGAGAATTTTACAATGGGGCTCAATGGCAGATATTGGCACGTCAAAAAAGCACTTTCACCTAGAAACTCCATTCACACTTTTTATAATTCAGCTTACTGTGGAGACACATGCTGGAACTTTTTACTTTGAAATGTTTTGTAGTTTCTGAGTTATTTAACTTTAACGCCCAATGCATTCTCAATGGCAATAGCACAAACTTTGGCATGCTACTAGTCCTACATACTTACACCTAGAAACCCCATTCAAGCCTACTTAGGTTCATCTTACGGTGGACATGTTTGCCTGAAAAGGAATCTTTGAAATGTTTCATAGTTTTAGAAATATAGTGCTTTCAAATTTGAGAATTTTACAATGGGGCTCAATGGCAGATATTGGCACGTCAAAAAAGCACTTTCACCTAGAAACTCCATTCACACTTTTTATAATTCAGCTTACTGTGGAGACACATGCTGGAACTTTTTACTTTGAAATGTTTTGTAGTTTCTGAGTTATTTAACTTTAACGCCCAATGCATTCTCAATGGCAATAGCACAAACTTTGGCATGCTACTAGTCCTACATACTTACACCTAGAAACCCCATTCAAGCCTACTTAGGTTCATCTTACGGTGGACATGTTTGCCTGAAAAGGAATCTTTGAAATGTTTCATAGTTTTAGAAATATAGTGCTTTTAAATTTGAGAAATTCAGAATGGGGGTCAATGGCAGATTTTGAGTGGGGTTTGAACCCACTATCTCCAGATCATGCAGCCATTGTGCTAAGTCACTGATCTACTTGCTACCTGCCACAATGCAGTCTGCTGTTCCCTTTGAGTAAAACATTGATACAAAAATAAAATACAAAAAATAAAATAACAGGAGATTTGTCTATTGTTTCTTTTGCTGTTGTTTATCTCTAGACGCTCGAATGTTTATGAACCACAATGGAAACAAGTCTCTGGCTCTTCTGTCATTATCTATTCGGCCTTTTAAGAACAGCATGCACAGTGGCTCACTGGGTACAGAGCCTGCCTGGTAATCAGGAGGCTGCAGGTTCAAGTCCTGGCTCTGACATAGTGTCCCAAAATCATGAAAATATGACATAATATATTATGCTGTCCCAAACCATGGACTATAGTATGTCGTTTTTTCATGATTTTCATCTTTTTTTCAAATCCTCCAAAATCATGAAAAACGACATGCTATAGTATGCCGTCCGAAGCCATGAACTATAGTATGTCGTTTTTTCATGATTTTCATCTTTTTTTCAAAAAGTCCAAAATCACGAAAAACGACATGCTATAGTATGCCGTCCGAAAAAAATTATAACTTTGGCATGCTACTAGTCCTACATACTTACACCTAGAATCCCCATTCAAACCTATTTAGGTTCATCTTACGGTGGACATGTTTGCCTGAAAAGGAATCTTTGAAATGTTTCATAGTTTTAGAAATATAGTGCTTTAAATGTGAGAAATTTATAATGGCAGATAGTGGTACGTCAAAATCACTTTCACCTAGAAACTCCATTCACACGTTTTATAATTCAGCTTACTGTGGAGACACATGCTGGAACTTTTTACTTTGAAATGTTTTGTAGTTTCTGAGTTATTTAACTTTAACGCCCAATGCATTCTCAATGGCAATAGCACACACTTTGGCATGCTACTAGTCCTACATACTTACACCTAGAAACCCCATTCAAGCCTACTTAGGTTCATCTTATGGTGGACATGTTTGCCTGAAAAGGAATCTTTGAAATGTTTCATAGTTTTAGAAATATAGTGCTTTCAAATTTGAGAATTTTACAATGGGGCTCAATGGCAGATATTGGCACGTCAAAATCACTTTCACCTAGAAACTCCATTCACACGTTTTATAATTCAGCTTACTGTGGAGACACATGCTGGAACTTTTTACTTTGAAATGTTTTGTAGTTTCTGAGTTATTTAACTTTAACGCCCAATGCATTCTCAATGGCAATAGCACACACTTTGGCATGCTACTAGTCCTACATACTTACACCTAGAAACCCCATTCAAGCCTACTTAGGTTCATCTTATGGTGGACATGTTTGCCTGAAAAGGAATCTTTGAAATGTTTCATAGTTTTAGAAATATAGTGCTTTCAAATTTGAGAATTTTACAATGGGGCTCAATGGCAGATATTGGCACGTCAAAAAAGCACTTTCACCTAGAAACTCCATTCACACTTTTTATAATTCAGCTTACTGTGGAGACACATGCTGGAACTTTTTACTTTGAAATGTTTTGTAGTTTCTGAGTTATTTAACTTTAACGCCCAATGCATTCTCAATGGCAATAGCACAAACTTTGGCATGCTACTAGTCCTACATACTTACACCTAGAAACCCCATTCAAGCCTACTTAGGTTCATCTTACGGTGGACATGTTTGCCTGAAAAGGAATCTTTGAAATGTTTCATAGTTTTAGAAATATAGTGCTTTCAAATTTGAGAATTTTACAATGGGGCTCAATGGCAGATATTGGCACGTCAAAAAAGCACTTTCACCTAGAAACTCCATTCACACTTTTTATAATTCAGCTTACTGTGGAGACACATGCTGGAACTTTTTACGTTGAAATGTTTTGTAGTTTCTGAGTTATTTAACTTTAACGCCCAATGCATTCTCAATGGCAATGGCACAAACTTTGGCATGCTACTAGTCCTACATACTTACACCTAGAAACCCCATTCAAGCCTACTTAGGTTCATCTTACGGTGGACATGTTTGCCTGAAAAGGAATCTTTGAAATGTTTCATAGTTTTAGAAATATAGTGCTTTCAAATTTGAGAATTTTACAATGGGGCTCAATGGCAGATATTGGCACGTCAAAAAAGCACTTTCACCTAGAAACTCCATTCACACTTTTTATAATTCAGCTTACTGTGGAGACACATGCTGGAACTTTTTACTTTGAAATGTTTTGTAGTTTCTGAGTTATTTAACTTTAACGCCCAATGCATTCTCAATGGCAATAGCACAAACTTTGGCATGCTACTAGTCCTACATACTTACACCTAGAAACCCCATTCAAGCCTACTTAGGTTCATCTTACGGTGGACATGTTTGCCTGAAAAGGAATCTTTGAAATGTTTCATAGTTTTAGAAATATAGTGCTTTCAAATTTGAGAATTTTACAATGGGGCTCAATGGCAGATATTGGCACGTCAAAAAAGCACTTTCACCTAGAAACTCCATTCACACTTTTTATAATTCAGCTTACTGTGGAGACACATGCTGGAACTTTTTACTTTAAAATGTTTTGTAGTTTCTGAGTTATTTAACTTTAACGCCCAATGCATTCTCAATGGCAATAGCACAAACTTTGGCATGCTACTAGTCCTACATACTTACACCTAGAAACCCCATTCAAGCCTACTTAGGTTCATCTTACGGTGGACATGTTTGCCTGAAAAGGAATCTTTGAAATGTTTCATAGTTTTAGAAATATAGTGCTTTCAAATTTGAGAATTTTACAATGGGGCTCAATGGCAGATATTGGCACGTCAAAAAAGCACTTTCACCTAGAAACTCCATTCACACTTTTTATAATTCAGCTTACTGTGGAGACACATGCTGGAACTTTTTACGTTGAAATGTTTTGTAGTTTCTGAGTTATTTAACTTTAACGCCCAATGCATTCTCAATGGCAATAGCACAAACTTTGGCATGCTACTAGTCCTACATACTTACACCTAGAAACCCCATTCAAGCCTACTTAGGTTCATCTTACGGTGGACATGTTTGCCTGAAAAGGAATCTTTGAAATGTTTCATTGTTTTAGAAATATAGTGCTTTCAAATTTGAGAATTTTACAATGGGGCTCAATGGCAGATATTGGCACGTCAAAAAAGCACTTTCACCTAGAAACTCCATTCACACTTTTTATAATTCAGCTTACTGTGGAGACACATGCTGGAACTTTTTACTTTGAAATGTTTTGTAGTTTCTGAGTTATTTAACTTTAACGCCCAATGCATTCTCAATGGCAATAGCACAAACTTTGGCATGCTACTAGTCCTACATACTTACACCTAGAAACCCCATTCAAGCCTACTTAGGTTCATCTTACGGTGGACATGTTTGCCTGAAAAGGAATCTTTGAAATGTTTCATAGTTTTAGAAATATAGTGCTTTTAAATTTGAGAAATTCAGAATGGGGGTCAATGGCAGATTTTGAGTGGGGTTTGAACCCACTATCTCCAGATCATGCAGCCATTGTGCTAAGTCACTGATCTACTTGCTACCTGCCACAATGCAGTCTGCTGTTCCCTTTGAGTAAAACATTGAGACAAAAATAAAATACAAAAAATAAAATAACAGGAGATTTGTCTATTGTTTCTTTTGCTGTTGTTTATCTCTAGACGCTCGAATGTTTATGAACCACAATGGAAACAAGTCTCTGGCTCTTCTGTCATTATCTATTCGGCCTTTTAAGAACAGCATGCACAGTGGCTCACTGGGTACAGAGCCTGCCTGGTAATCAGGAGGCTGTAGGTTCAAGTCCTGGCTCTGACATAGTGTCCCAAAATCATGAAAATATGACATAATATATTATGCTGTCCCAAACCATGGACTATAGTATGTCGTTTTTTCATGATTTTCATCTTTTTTTCAAATCCTCCAAAATCATGAAAAACGACATGCTATAGTATGCCGTCCGAAGCCATGAACTATAGTATGTCGTTTTTTCATGATTTTCATCTTTTTTTCAAAAAGTCCAAAATCACGAAAAACGACATGCTATAGTATGCCGTCCGAAAAAAATTATAACTTTGGCATGCTACTAGTCCTACATACTTACACCTAGAATCCCCATTCAAACCTATTTAGGTTCATCTTACGGTGGACATGTTTGCCTGAAAAGGAATCTTTGAAATGTTTCATAGTTTTAGAAATATAGTGCTTTAAATGTGAGAAATTTATAATGGCAGATAGTGGTACGTCAAAATCACTTTCACCTAGAAACTCCATTCACACGTTTTATAATTCAGCTTACTGTGGAGACACATGCTGGAACTTTTTACTTTGAAATGTTTTGTAGTTTCTGAGTTATTTAACTTTAACGCCCAATGCATTCTCAATGGCAATAGCACACACTTTGGCATGCTACTAGTCCTACATACTTACACCTAGAAACCCCATTCAAGCCTACTTAGGTTCATCTTATGGTGGACATGTTTGCCTGAAAAGGAATCTTTGAAATGTTTCATAGTTTTAGAAATATAGTGCTTTCAAATTTGAGAATTTTACAATGGGGCTCAATGGCAGATATTGGCACGTCAAAATCACTTTCACCTAGAAACTCCATTCACACGTTTTATAATTCAGCTTACTGTGGAGACACATGCTGGAACTTTTTACTTTGAAATGTTTTGTAGTTTCTGAGTTATTTAACTTTAACGCCCAATGCATTCTCAATGGCAATAGCACACACTTTGGCATGCTACTAGTCCTACATACTTACACCTAGAAACCCCATTCAAGCCTACTTAGGTTCATCTTATGGTGGACATGTTTGCCTGAAAAGGAATCTTTGAAATGTTTCATAGTTTTAGAAATATAGTGCTTTCAAATTTGAGAATTTTACAATGGGGCTCAATGGCAGATATTGGCACGTCAAAAAAGCACTTTCACCTAGAAACTCCATTCACACTTTTTATAATTCAGCTTACTGTGGAGACACATGCTGGAACTTTTTACTTTGAAATGTTTTGTAGTTTCTGAGTTATTTAACTTTAACGCCCAATGCATTCTCAATGGCAATAGCACAAACTTTGGCATGCTACTAGTCCTACATACTTACACCTAGAAACCCCATTCAAGCCTACTTAGGTTCATCTTACGGTGGACATGTTTGCCTGAAAAGGAATCTTTGAAATGTTTCATAGTTTTAGAAATATAGTGCTTTCAAATTTGAGAATTTTACAATGGGGCTCAATGGCAGATATTGGCACGTCAAAAAAGCACTTTCACCTAGAAACTCCATTCACACTTTTTATAATTCAGCTTACTGTGGAGACACATGCTGGAACTTTTTACGTTGAAATGTTTTGTAGTTTCTGAGTTATTTAACTTTAACGCCCAATGCATTCTCAATGGCAATGGCACAAACTTTGGCATGCTACTAGTCCTACATACTTACACCTAGAAACCCCATTCAAGCCTACTTAGGTTCATCTTACGGTGGACATGTTTGCCTGAAAAGGAATCTTTGAAATGTTTCATAGTTTTAGAAATATAGTGCTTTCAAATTTGAGAATTTTACAATGGGGCTCAATGGCAGATATTGGCACGTCAAAAAAGCACTTTCACCTAGAAACTCCATTCACACTTTTTATAATTCAGCTTACTGTGGAGACACATGCTGGAACTTTTTACTTTGAAATGTTTTGTAGTTTCTGAGTTATTTAACTTTAACGCCCAATGCATTCTCAATGGCAATAGCACAAACTTTGGCATGCTACTAGTCCTACATACTTACACCTAGAAACCCCATTCAAGCCTACTTAGGTTCATCTTACGGTGGACATGTTTGCCTGAAAAGGAATCTTTGAAATGTTTCATAGTTTTAGAAATATAGTGCTTTCAAATTTGAGAAATTCAGAATGGGGGTCAATGGCAGATTTTGAGTGGGGTTTGAAACCACTATCTCCAGATCATGCAGCCAGTGTGCTAAGTCACTGATCTACTTGCTACCTGCGACAATGCAGTCTGCTGTTCCCTTTGAGTACAACATTGATACAAAAATAAAATAACAGGAGATTTGTCTATTGTTTCTTTTGCTGTTGTTTATCTCTAGACGCTCGAATGTTTATGAACCACAATGGAAACAAGTCTCTGGCTCTTCTGTCATTATCTATTCGGCCTTTTAAGAACAGCATGCACAGTAGCTCACTGGGCACAGAGCCTGCCTGGTAATCAGGAGGCTGCAGGTTCAAGTCCTGGCTCTGACATAGTGTCCCAAAATCATGAAAATATGACATAATATATTATGCCGTCCGAAACCATGAACTATAGTATGTCGTTTTTTCATGATTTTCATCTTTTTTTCAAATAGTCCAAAATCACGAAAAACTACATGCTATAGTATGCCGTCCGAAAAAAATTATAACTTTGGCATGCTACTAGTCCTACATACTTACACCTAGAAACCCCATTCAAGCCTACTTAGGTTCATCTTACGGTGGACATGTTTGCCTGAAAAGGAATCTTTGAAATGTTTCATAGTTTTAGAAATATAGTGCTTTCAAATTTGAGAATTTTACAATGGGGCTCAATGGCAGATATTGGCACGTCAAAAAAGCACTTTCACCTAGAAACTCCATTCACACTTTTTATAATTCAGCTTACTGTGGAGACACATGCTGGAACTTTTTACGTTGAAATGTTTTGTAGTTTCTGAGTTATTTAACTTTAACGCCCAATGCATTCTCAATGGCAATAGCACAAACTTTGGCATGCTACTAGTCCTACATACTTACACCTAGAAACCCCATTCAAGCCTACTTAGGTTCATCTTACGGTGGACATGTTTGCCTGAAAAGGAATCTTTGAAATGTTTCATAGTTTTAGAAATATAGTGCTTTCAAATTTGAGAATTTTACAATGGGGCTCAATGGCAGATATTGGCACGTCAAAAAAGCACTTTCACCTAGAAACTCCATTCACACGTTTTATAATTCAGCTTACTGTGGAGACACATGCTGGAACTTTTCACTTTGAAATGTTTTGTAGTTTCTGAGTTATTTAACTTTAACGCCCAATGCATTCTCAATGGCAATAGCACAAACTTTGGCATGCTACTAGTCCTACATACTTACACCTAGAAACCCCATTCAAGCCTACTTAGGTTCATCTTACGGTGGACATGTTTGCCTGAAAAGGAATCTTTGAAATGTTTCATAGTTTTAGAAATATAGTGCTTTCAAATTTGAGAATTTTACAATGGGGCTCAATGGCAGATATTGGCACGTCAAAAAAGCACTTTCACCTAGAAACTCCATTCACACTTTTTATAATTCAGCTTACTGTGGAGACACATGCTGGAACTTTTTACTTTGAAATGTTTTGTAGTTTCTGAGTTATTTAACTTTAACGCCCAATGCATTCTCAATGGCAATAGCACAAACTTTGGCATGCTACTAGTCCTACATACTTACACCTAGAAACCCCATTCAAGCCTACTTAGGTTCATCTTACGGTGGACATGTTTGCCTGAAAAGGAATCTTTGAAATGTTTCATAGTTTTAGAAATATAGTGCTTTCAAATTTGAGAATTTTACAATGGGGCTCAATGGCAGATATTGGCACGTCAAAAAAGCACTTTCACCTAGAAACTCCATTCACACTTTTTATAATTCAGCTTACTGTGGAGACACATGCTGGAACTTTTTACTTTGAAATGTTTTGTAGTTTCTGAGTTATTTAACTTTAACGCCCAATGCATTCTCAATGGCAATAGCACAAACTTTGGCATGCTACTAGTCCTACATACTTACACCTAGAAACCCCATTCAAGCCTACTTAGGTTCATCTTACGGTGGACATGTTTGCCTGAAAAGGAATCTTTGAAATGTTTCATAGTTTTAGAAATATAGTGCTTTCAAATTTGAGAATTTTACAATGGGGCTCAATGGCAGATATTGGCACGTCAAAAAAGCACTTTCACCTAGAAACTCCATTTACACTTTTTATAATTCAGCTTACTGTGGAGACACATGCTGGAACTTTTTACGTTGAAATGTTTTGTAGTTTCTGAGTTATTTAACTTTAACGCCCAATGCATTCTCAATGGCAATAGCACAAACTTTGGCATGCTACTAGTCCTACATACTTACACCTAGAAACCCCATTCAAGCCTACTTAGGTTCATCTTACGGTGGACATGTTTGCCTGAAAAGGAATCTTTGAAATGTTTCATAGTTTTAGAAATATAGTGCTTTCAAATTTGAGAATTTTACAATGGGGCTCAATGGCAGATATTGGCACGTCAAAAAAGCACTTTCACCTAGAAACTCCATTCACACTTTTTATAATTCAGCTTACTGTGGAGACACATGCTGGAACTTTTTACTTTGAAATGTTTTGTAGTTTCTGAGTTATTTAACTTTAACGCCCAATGCATTCTCAATGGCAATAGCACAAACTTTGGCATGCTACTAGTCCTACATACTTACACCTAGAAACCCCATTCAAGCCTACTTAGGTTCATCTTACGGTGGACATGTTTGCCTGAAAAGGAATCTTTGAAATGTTTCATAGTTTTAGAAATATAGTGCTTTCAAATTTGAGAATTTTACAATGGGGCTCAATGGCAGATATTGGCACGTCAAAAAAGCACTTTCACCTAGAAACTCCATTCACACTTTTTATAATTCAGCTTACTGTGGAGACACATGCTGGAACTTTTTACTTTGAAATGTTTTGTAGTTTCTGAGTTATTTAACTTTAACGCCCAATGCATTCTCAATGGCAATAGCACAAACTTTGGCATGCTACTAGTCCTACATACTTACACCTAGAAACCCCATTCAAGCCTACTTAGGTTCATCTTACGGTGGACATGTTTGCCTGAAAAGGAATCTTTGAAATGTTTCATAGTTTTAGAAATATAGTGCTTTCAAATTTGAGAATTTTACAATGGGGCTCAATGGCAGATATTGGCACGTCAAAAAAGCACTTTCACCTAGAAACTCCATTCACACTTTTTATAATTCAGCTTACTGTGGAGACACATGCTGGAACTTTTTACTTTGAAATGTTTTGTAGTTTCTGAGTTATTTAACTTTAACGCCCAATGCATTCTCAATGGCAATAGCACAACCTTTGGCATGCTACTAGTCCTACATACTTACACCTAGAAACCCCATTCAAGCCTACTTAGGTTCATCTTACGGTGGACATGTTTGCCTGAAAAGGAATCTTTGAAATGTTTCATAGTTTTAGAAATATAGTGCTTTTAAATTTGAGAAATTCAGAATGGGGGTCAATGGCAGATTTTGAGTGGGGTTTGAACCCACTATCTCCAGATCATGCAGCCAGTGTGCTAAGTCACTGATCTACTTGCTACCTGCCACAATGCAGTCTGCTGTTCCCTTTGAGTAAAACATTGATACGAAAATAAAATACAAAAAATAAAATAACAGGAGATTTGTCTATTGTTTCTTTTGCTGTTGTTTATCTCTAGACGCTCGAATGTTTATGAACCACAATGGAAACAAGTCTCTGGCTCTTCTGTCATTATCTATTCGGCCTTTTAAGAACAGCATGCACAGTGGCTCACTGGGTACAGAGCCTGCCTGGTAATCAGGAGGCTGCAGGTTCAAGTCCTGGCTCTGACATAGTGTCCCACAATCATGAAAATATGACATAATATATTATGCCGTCCCAAACCATGGACTATAGTATGTCGTTTTTTCATGATTTTCATCTTTTTTTCAAATCCTCCAAAATCATGAAAAACGACATGCTATAGTATGCCGTCCGAAGCCATGAACTATAGTATGTCGTTTTTTCATGATTTTCATCTTTTTTTCAAAAAGTCCAAAATCACGAAAAACGACATGCTATAGTATGCTGTCCGAAAAAAATTATAACTTTGGCATGCTACTAGTCCTACATACTTACACCTAGAATCCCCATTCAAACCTATTTAGGTTCATCTTACGGTGGACATGTTTGCCTGAAAAGGAATCTTTGAAATGTTTCATAGTTTTAGAAATATAGTGCTTTAAATGTGAGAAATTTATAATGGCAGATAGTGGCACGTCAAAATCACTTTCACCTAGAAACTCCATTCACACGTTTTATAATTCAGCTTACTGTGGAGACACATGCTGGAACTTTTTACTTTGAAATGTTTTGTAGTTTCTGAGTTATTTAACTTTAACGCCCAATGCATTCTCAATGGCAATAGCACAAATTTTGGCATGCTACTAGTCCTACATACTTACACCTAGAAACCCCATTCAAGCCTACTTAGGTTCATCTTACGGTGGACATGTTTGCCTGAAAAGGAATCTTTGAAATGTTTCATAGTTTTAGAAATATAGTGCTTTCAAATTTGAGAATTTTACAATGGGGCTCAATGGCAGATATTGGCACGTCAAAAAAGCACTTTCACCTAGAAACTCCATTCACACTTTTTATAATTCAGCTTACTGTGGAGACACATGCTGGAACTTTTTACGTTGAAATGTTTTGTAGTTTCTGAGTTATTTAACTTTAACGCCCAATGCATTCTCAATGGCAATAGCACAAACTTTGGCATGCTACTAGTCCTACATACTTACACCTAGAAACCCCATTCAAGCCTACTTAGGTTCATCTTACGGTGGACATGTTTGCCTGAAAAGGAATCTTTGAAATGTTTCATTGTTTTAGAAATATAGTGCTTTCAAATTTGAGAATTTTACAATGGGGCTCAATGGCAGATATTGGCACGTCAAAAAAGCACTTTCACCTAGAAACTCCATTCACACTTTTTATAATTCAGCTTACTGTGGAGACACATGCTGGAACTTTTTACTTTGAAATGTTTTGTAGTTTCTGAGTTATTTAACTTTAACGCCCAATGCATTCTCAATGGCAATAGCACAAATTTTGGCATGCTACTAGTCCTACATACTTACACCTAGAAACCCCATTCAAGCCTACTTAGGTTCATCTTACGGTGGACATGTTTGCCTGAAAAGGAATCTTTGAAATGTTTCATAGTTTTAGAAATATAGTGCTTTCAAATTTGAGAATTTTACAATGGGGCTCAATGGCAGATATTGGCACGTCAAAAAAGCACTTTCACCTAGAAACTCCATTCACACTTTTTATAATTCAGCTTACTGTGGAGACACATGCTGGAACTTTTTACTTTGAAATGTTTTGTAGTTTCTGAGTTATTTAACTTTAACGCCCAATGCATTCTCAATGGCAATAGCACAAACTTTGGCATGCTACTAGTCCTACATACTTACACCTAGAAACCCCATTCAAGCCTACTTAGGTTCATCTTACGGTGGACATGTTTGCCTGAAAAGGAATCTTTGAAATGTTTCATAGTTTTAGAAATATAGTGCTTTCAAATTTGAGAATTTTACAATGGGGCTCAATGGCAGATATTGGCACGTCAAAAAAGCACTTTCACCTAGAAACTCCATTTACACTTTTTATAATTCAGCTTACTGTGGAGACACATGCTGGAACTTTTTACGTTGAAATGTTTTGTAGTTTCTGAGTTATTTAACTTTAACGCCCAATGCATTCTCAATGGCAATAGCACAAACTTTGGCATGCTACTAGTCCTACATACTTACACCTAGAAACCCCATTCAAGCCTACTTAGGTTCATCTTACGGTGGACATGTTTGCCTGAAAAGGAATCTTTGAAATGTTTCATTGTTTTAGAAATATAGTGCTTTCAAATTTGAGAATTTTACAATGGGGCTCAATGGCAGATATTGGCACGTCAAAAAAGCACTTTCACCTAGAAACTCCATTCACACTTTTTATAATTCAGCTTACTGTGGAGACACATGCTGGAACTTTTTACTTTGAAATGTTTTGTAGTTTCTGAGTTATTTAACTTTAACGCCCAATGCATTCTCAATGGCAATAGCACAAACTTTGGCATGCTACTAGTCCTACATACTTACACCTAGAAACCCCATTCAAGCCTACTTAGGTTCATCTTACGGTGGACATGTTTGCCTGAAAAGGAATCTTTGAAATGTTTCATAGTTTTAGAAATATAGTGCTTTCAAATTTGAGAATTTTACAATGGGGCTCAATGGCAGATATTGGCACGTCAAAAAAGCACTTTCACCTAGAAACTCCATTCACACTTTTTATAATTCAGCTTACTGTGGAGACACATGCTGGAACTTTTTACTTTGAAATGTTTTGTAGTTTCTGAGTTATTTAACTTTAACGCCCAATGCATTCTCAATGGCAATAGCACAAACTTTGGCATGCTACTAGTCCTACATACTTACACCTAGAAACCCCATTCAAGCCTACTTAGGTTCATCTTACGGTGGACATGTTTGCCTGAAAAGGAATCTTTGAAATGTTTCATAGTTTTAGAAATATAGTGCTTTCAAATTTGAGAATTTTACAATGGGGCTCAATGGCAGATATTGGCACGTCAAAAAAGCACTTTCACCTAGAAACTCCATTCACACTTTTTATAATTCAGCTTACTGTGGAGACACATGCTGGAACTTTTTACTTTGAAATGTTTTGTAGTTTCTGAGTTATTTAACTTTAACGCCCAATGCATTCTCAATGGCAATAGCACAAACTTTGGCATGCTACTAGTCCTACATACTTACACCTAGAAACCCCATTCAAGCCTACTTAGGTTCATCTTACGGTGGACATGTTTGCCTGAAAAGGAATCTTTGAAATGTTTCATAGTTTTAGAAATATAGTGCTTTCAAATTTGAGAATTTTACAATGGGGCTCAATGGCAGATATTGGCACGTCAAAAAAGCACTTTCACCTAGAAACTCCATTCACACGTTTTATAATTCAGCTTACTGTGGAGACACATGCTGGAACTTTTTACTTTGAAATGTTTTGTAGTTTCTGAGTTATTTAACTTTAACGCCCAATGCATTCTCAATGGCAATAGCACAAACTTTGGCATGCTACTAGTCCTACATACTTACACCTAGAAACCCCATTCAAGCCTACTTAGGTTCATCTTACGGTGGACATGTTTGCCTGAAAAGGAATCTTTGAAATGTTTCATAGTTTTAGAAATATAGTGCTTTTAAATTTGAGAAATTTAGAATGGGGGTCAATGGCAGATTTTGAGTGGGGTTTGAACCCACTATCTCCAGATCATGCAGCCATTGTGCTAAGTCACTGATCTACTTGCTACCTGCCACAATGCAGTCTGCTGTTCCCTTTGAGTAAAACATTGATACAAAAATAAAATACAAAAAATAAAATAACAGGAGATTTGTCTATTGTTTCTTTTGCTGTTGTTTATCTCTAGACGCTCGAATGTTTATGAACCACAATGGAAACAAGTCTCTGGCTCTTCTGTCATTATCTATTCGGCCTTTTAAGAACAGCATGCACAGTGGCTCACTGGGTACAGAGCCTGCCTGGTAATCAGGAGGCTGCAGGTTCAAGTCCTGGCTCTGACATAGTGTCCCAAAATCATGAAAATATGACATAATATATTATGCTGTCCCAAACCATGGACTATAGTATGTCGTTTTTTCATGATTTTCATCTTTTTTTCAAATCCTCCAAAATCATGAAAAACGACATGCTATAGTATGCCGTCCGAAGCCATGAACTATAGTATGTCGTTTTTTCATGATTTTCATCTTTTTTTCAAAAAGTCCAAAATCACGAAAAACGACATGCTATAGTATGCCGTCCGAAAAAAATTATAACTTTGGCATGCTACTAGTCCTACATACTTACACCTAGAATCCCCATTCAAACCTATTTAGGTTCATCTTACGGTGGACATGTTTGCCTGAAAAGGAATCTTTGAAATGTTTCATAGTTTTAGAAATATAGTGCTTTAAATGTGAGAAATTTATAATGGCAGATAGTGGTACGTCAAAATCACTTTCACCTAGAAACTCCATTCACACGTTTTATAATTCAGCTTACTGTGGAGACACATGCTGGAACTTTTTACTTTGAAATGTTTTGTAGTTTCTGAGTTATTTAACTTTAACGCCCAATGCATTCTCAATGGCAATAGCACACACTTTGGCATGCTACTAGTCCTACATACTTACACCTAGAAACCCCATTCAAGCCTACTTAGGTTCATCTTATGGTGGACATGTTTGCCTGAAAAGGAATCTTTGAAATGTTTCATAGTTTTAGAAATATAGTGCTTTCAAATTTGAGAATTTTACAATGGGGCTCAATGGCAGATATTGGCACGTCAAAATCACTTTCACCTAGAAACTCCATTCACACGTTTTATAATTCAGCTTACTGTGGAGACACATGCTGGAACTTTTTACTTTGAAATGTTTTGTAGTTTCTGAGTTATTTAACTTTAACGCCCAATGCATTCTCAATGGCAATAGCACACACTTTGGCATGCTACTAGTCCTACATACTTACACCTAGAAACCCCATTCAAGCCTACTTAGGTTCATCTTATGGTGGACATGTTTGCCTGAAAAGGAATCTTTGAAATGTTTCATAGTTTTAGAAATATAGTGCTTTCAAATTTGAGAATTTTACAATGGGGCTCAATGGCAGATATTGGCACGTCAAAAAAGCACTTTCACCTAGAAACTCCATTCACACTTTTTATAATTCAGCTTACTGTGGAGACACATGCTGGAACTTTTTACTTTGAAATGTTTTGTAGTTTCTGAGTTATTTAACTTTAACGCCCAATGCATTCTCAATGGCAATAGCACAAACTTTGGCATGCTACTAGTCCTACATACTTACACCTAGAAACCCCATTCAAGCCTACTTAGGTTCATCTTACGGTGGACATGTTTGCCTGAAAAGGAATCTTTGAAATGTTTCATAGTTTTAGAAATATAGTGCTTTCAAATTTGAGAATTTTACAATGGGGCTCAATGGCAGATATTGGCACGTCAAAAAAGCACTTTCACCTAGAAACTCCATTCACACTTTTTATAATTCAGCTTACTGTGGAGACACATGCTGGAACTTTTTACGTTGAAATGTTTTGTAGTTTCTGAGTTATTTAACTTTAACGCCCAATGCATTCTCAATGGCAATGGCACAAACTTTGGCATGCTACTAGTCCTACATACTTACACCTAGAAACCCCATTCAAGCCTACTTAGGTTCATCTTACGGTGGACATGTTTGCCTGAAAAGGAATCTTTGAAATGTTTCATAGTTTTAGAAATATAGTGCTTTCAAATTTGAGAATTTTACAATGGGGCTCAATGGCAGATATTGGCACGTCAAAAAAGCACTTTCACCTAGAAACTCCATTCACACTTTTTATAATTCAGCTTACTGTGGAGACACATGCTGGAACTTTTTACTTTGAAATGTTTTGTAGTTTCTGAGTTATTTAACTTTAACGCCCAATGCATTCTCAATGGCAATAGCACAAACTTTGGCATGCTACTAGTCCTACATACTTACACCTAGAAACCCCATTCAAGCCTACTTAGGTTCATCTTACGGTGGACATGTTTGCCTGAAAAGGAATCTTTGAAATGTTTCATAGTTTTAGAAATATAGTGCTTTCAAATTTGAGAATTTTACAATGGGGCTCAATGGCAGATATTGGCACGTCAAAAAAGCACTTTCACCTAGAAACTCCATTCACACGTTTTATAATTCAGCTTACTGTGGAGACACATGCTGGAACTTTTTACTTTGAAATGTTTTGTAGTTTCTGAGTTATTTAACTTTAACGCCCAATGCATTCTCAATGGCAATAGCACAAACTTTGGCATGCTACTAGTCCTACATACTTACACCTAGAAACCCCATTCAAGCCTACTTAGGTTCATCTTACGGTGGACATGTTTGCCTGAAAAGGAATCTTTGAAATGTTTCATAGTTTTAGAAATATAGTGCTTTTAAATTTGAGAAATTCAGAATGGGGGTCAATGGCAGATTTTGAGTGGGGTTTGAACCCACTATCTCCAGATCATGCAGCCATTGTGCTAAGTCACTGATCTACTTGCTACCTGCCACAATGCAGTCTGCTGTTCCCTTTGAGTAAAACATTGATACAAAAAAAAAATACAAAAAATAAAATAACAGGAGATTTGTCTATTGTTTCTTTTGCTGTTGTTTATCTCTAGACGCTCGAATGTTTATGAACCACAATGGAAACAAGTCTCTGGCTCTTCTGTCATTATCTATTCGGCCTTTTAAGAACAGCATGCACAGTGGCTCACTGGGTACAGAGCCTGCCTGGTAATCAGGAGGCTGCAGGTTCAAGTCCTGGCTCTGACATAGTGTCCCAAAATCATGAAAATATGACATAATATATTATGCTGTCCCAAACCATGGACTATAGTATGTCGTTTTTTCATGATTTTCATCTTTTTTTCAAATCCTCCAAAATCATGAAAAACGACATGCTATAGTATGCCGTCCGAAGCCATGAACTATAGTATGTCGTTTTTTCATGATTTTCATCTTTTTTTCAAAAAGTCCAAAATCACGAAAAACGACATGCTATAGTATGCCGTCCGAAAATAATTATAACTTTGGCATGCTACTAGTCCTACATACTTACACCTAGAATCCCCATTCAAACCTATTTAGGTTCATCTTACGGTGGACATGTTTGCCTGAAAAGGAATCTTTGAAATGTTTCATAGTTTTAGAAATATAGTGCTTTAAATGTGAGAAATCTATAATGGCAGATAGTGGTACGTCAAAATCACTTTCACCTAGAAACTCCATTCACACGTTTTATAATTCAGCTTACTGTGGAGACACATGCTGGAACTTTTTACTTTGAAATGTTTTGTAGTTTCTGAGTTATTTAACTTTAACGCCCAATGCATTCTCAATGGCAATAGCACACACTTTGGCATGCTACTAGTCCTACATACTTACACCTAGAAACCCCATTCAAGCCTACTTAGGTTCATCTTATGGTGGACATGTTTGCCTGAAAAGGAATCTTTGAAATGTTTCATAGTTTTAGAAATATAGTGCTTTCAAATTTGAGAATTTTACAATGGGGCTCAATGGCAGATATTGGCACGTCAAAAAAGCACTTTCACCTAGAAACTCCATTCACACTTTTTATAATTCAGCTTACTGTGGAGACACATGCTGGAACTTTTTACTTTGAAATGTTTTGTAGTTTCTGAGTTATTTAACTTTAACGCCCAATGCATTCTCAATGGCAATAGCACAAAATTTGGCATGCTACTAGTCCTACATACTTACACCTAGAAACCCCATTCAAGCCTACTTAGGTTCATCTTACGGTGGACATGTTTGCCTGAAAAGGAATCTTTGAAATGTTTCATAGTTTTAGAAATATAGTGCTTTCAAATTTGAGAATTTTACAATGGGGCTCAATGGCAGATATTGGCACGTCAAAAAAGCACTTTCACCTAGAAACTCCATTCACACTTTTTATAATTCAGCTTACTGTGGAGACACATGCTGGAACTTTTTACGTTGAAATGTTTTGTAGTTTCTGAGTTATTTAACTTTAACGCCCAATGCATTCTCAATGGCAATAGCACAAACTTTGGCATGCTACTAGTCCTACATACTTACACCTAGAAACCCCATTCAAGCCTACTTAGGTTCATCTTACGGTGGACATGTTTGCCTGAAAAGGAATCTTTGAAATGTTTCATAGTTTTAGAAATATAGTGCTTTCAAATTTGAGAATTTTACAATGGGGCTCAATGGCAGATATTGGCACGTCAAAAAAGCACTTTCACCTAGAAACTCCATTCACACTTTTTATAATTCAGCTTACTGTGGAGACACATGCTGGAACTTTTTACTTTGAAATGTTTTGTAGTTTCTGAGTTATTTAACTTTAACGCCCAATGCATTCTCAATGGCAATAGCACAAACTTTGGCATGCTACTAGTCCTACATACTTACACCTAGAAACCCCATTCAAGCCTACTTAGGTTCATCTTACGGTGGACATGTTTGCCTGAAAAGGAATCTTTGAAATGTTTCATAGTTTTAGAAATATAGTGCTTTCAAATTTGAGAATTTTACAATGGGGCTCAATGGCAGATATTGGCACGTCAAAAAAGCACTTTCACCTAGAAACTCCATTCACACTTTTTATAATTCAGCTTACTGTGGAGACACATGCTGGAACTTTTTACGTTGAAATGTTTTGTAGTTTCTGAGTTATTTAACTTTAACGCCCAATGCATTCTCAATGGCAATAGCACAAACTTTGGCATGCTACTACTCCTACATACTTACACCTAGAAACCCCATTCAAGCCTACTTAGGTTCATCTTACGGTGGACATGTTTGCCTGAAAAGGAATCTTTGAAATGTTTCATAGTTTTAGAAATTTAGTGCTTTCAAATTTGAGAATTTTACAATGGGGCTCAATGGCAGATATTGGCACGTCAAAAAAGCACTTTCACCTAGAAACTCCATTCACACTTTTTATAATTCAGCTTACTGTGGAGACACATGCTGGAACTTTTTACTTTGAAATGTTTTGTAGTTTCTGAGTTATTTAACTTTAACGCCCAATGCATTCTCAATGGCAATAGCACAAACTTTGGCATGCTACTAGTCCTACATACTTACACCTAGAAACCCTATTCAAGCCTACTAAGGTTCATCTTACGGTGGACATGTTTGCCTGAAAAGGAATCTTTGAAATGTTTTATAGTTTTAGAAATATAGTGCTTTCAAATTTGAGAATTTTACAATGGGGCTCAATGGCAGATATTGGCACGTCAAAAAAGCACTTTCACCTAGAAACTCCATTCACACGTTTTATAATTCAGCTTACTGTGGAGACACATGCTGGAACTTTTTACTTTGAAATGTTTTGTAGTTTCTGAGTTATTTAACTTTAACGCCCAATGCATTCTCAATGGCAATAGCACAAAATTTGGCATGCTACTAGTCCTACATACTTACACCTAGAAACCCCATTCAAGCCTACTTAGGTTCATCTTACGGTGGACATGTTTGCCTGAAAAGGAATCTTTGAAATGTTTCATAGTTTTAGAAATATAGTGCTTTCAAATTTGAGAATTTTACAATGGGGCTCAATGGCAGATATTGGCACGTCAAAAAAGCACTTTCACCTAGAAACTCCATTCACACTTTTTATAATTCAGCTTACTGTGGAGACACATGCTGGAACTTTTTACGTTGAAATGTTTTGTAGTTTCTGAGTTATTTAACTTTAACGCCCAATGCATTCTCAATGGCAATAGCACAAACTTTGGCATGCTACTAGTCCTACATACTTACACCTAGAAACCCCATTCAAGCCTACTTAGGTTCATCTTACGGTGGACATGTTTGCCTGAAAAGGAATCTTTGAAATGTTTCATAGTTTTAGAAATATAGTGCTTTCAAATTTGAGAATTTTACAATGGGGCTCAATGGCAGATATTGGCACGTCAAAAAAGCACTTTCACCTAGAAACTCCATTCACACTTTTTATAATTCAGCTTACTGTGGAGACACATGCTGGAACTTTTTACTTTGAAATGTTTTGTAGTTTCTGAGTTATTTAACTTTAACGCCCAATGCATTCTCAATGGCAATAGCACAAACTTTGGCATGCTACTAGTCCTACATACTTACACCTAGAAACCCCATTCAAGCCTACTTAGGTTCATCTTACGGTGGACATGTTTGCCTGAAAAGGAATCTTTGAAATGTTTCATAGTTTTAGAAATATAGTGCTTTCAAATTTGAGAATTTTACAATGGGGCTCAATGGCAGATATTGGCACGTCAAAAAAGCACTTTCACCTAGAAACTCCATTCACACTTTATAATTCAGCTTACTGTGGAGACACATGCTGGAACTTTTTACGTTGAAATGTTTTGTAGTTTCTGAGTTATTTAACTTTAACGCCCAATGCATTCTCAATGGCAATAGCACAAACTTTGGCATGCTACTACTCCTACATACTTACACCTAGAAACCCCATTCAAGCCTACTTAGGTTCATCTTACGGTGGACATGTTTGCCTGAAAAGGAATCTTTGAAATGTTTCATAGTTTTAGAAATATAGTGCTTTCAAATTTGAGAATTTTACAATGGGGCTCAATGGCAGATATTGGCACGTCAAAAAAGCACTTTCACCTAGAAACTCCATTCACACTTTTTATAATTCAGCTTACTGTGGAGACACATGCTGGAACTTTTTACTTTGAAATGTTTTGTAGTTTCTGAGTTATTTAACTTTAACGCCCAATGCATTCTCAATGGCAATAGCACAAACTTTGGCATGCTACTAGTCCTACATACTTACACCTAGAAACCCTATTCAAGCCTACTAAGGTTCATCTTACGGTGGACATGTTTGCCTGAAAAGGAATCTTTGAAATGTTTTATAGTTTTAGAAATATAGTGCTTTCAAATTTCAGAATTTTACAATGGGGCTCAATGGCAGATATTGGCACGTCAAAAAAGCACTTTCACCTAGAAACTCCATTCACACGTTTTATAATTCAGCTTACTGTGGAGACACATGCTGGAACTTTTTACTTTGAAATGTTTTGTAGTTTCTGAGTTATTTAACTTTAACGCCCAATGCATTCTCAATGGCAATAGCACAAACTTTGGCATGCTACTAGTCCTACATACTTACACCTAGAAACCCCATTCAAGCCTACTTAGGTTCATCTTACGGTGGACATGTTTGCCTGAAAAGGAATCTTTGAAATGTTTCATAGTTTTAGAAATATAGTGCTTTCAAATTTGAGAATTTTACAATGGGGCTCAATGGCAGATATTGGCACGTCAAAAAAGCACTTTCACCTAGAAACTCCATTCACACTTTTTATAATTCAGCTTACTGTGGAGACACATGCTGGAACTTTTTACTTTGAAATGTTTTGTAGTTTCTGAGTTATTTAACTTTAACGCCCAATGCATTCTCAATGGCAATAGCACAAACTTTGGCATGCTACTAGTCCTACATACTTACACCTAGAAACCCCATTCAAGCCTACTTAGGTTCATCTTACGGTGGACATGTTTGCCTGAAAAGGAATCTTTGAAATGTTTCATAGTTTTAGAAATATAGTGCTTTCAAATTTGATAATTTTACAATGGGGCTCAATGGCAGATATTGGCACGTCAAAAAAGCACTTTCACCTAGAAACTCCATTCACACTTTTTATAATTCAGCTTACTGTGGAGACACATGCTGGAACTTTTTACGTTGAAATGTTTTGTAGTTTCTGAGTTATTTAACTTTAACGCCCAATGCATTCTCAATGGCAATAGCACAAATTTTGGCATGCTACTAGTCCTACATACTTACACCTAGAAACCCCATTCAAGCCTACTTAGGTTCATCTTACGGTGGACATGTTTGCCTGAAAAGGAATCTTTGAAATGTTTCATAGTTTTAGAAATATAGTGCTTTCAAATTTGAGAATTTTACAATGGGGCTCAATGGCAGATATTGGCACGTCAAAAAAGCACTTTCACCTAGAAACTCCATTCACACTTTTTTGAGTGGTGTAAACCACTCCTACAACTGGCTTTTGTGTGCAGAAAAAAATGAGCATGTTTGCTATGTTCAAAATAATTTCTGACGTAATTAAATCACACCCGGGTGAACTGGATGACCGTAGCAACCGTGGTCATTTTCTCTGCGCAAAAACAGCCAGTTGTGAAATCACATCCGGGTGTGATACATACATTTATCAAAAATGATAGCTTTTTTTACTTAACATATTTTGTGTGATTTCATTACGTCAGATCGGAGCTGATCAGGGTATATAATACCTTACCTTATATAATACTTCACATCGGACAAAAACTCCAGGTGAATCAACTTCATGTTCACAAATCATCACATCAGAAGACGAGTCTACCTACGAGTCTACTTAGCGAAAGATATTGCCGAGACAGACCCTCCTGACCAGACCCGAAGACGACCCTATCAGAATCAAACAAGGCCAATAGACGAGACGGCTGCTTTTTGCCGGGACAGACCCTCCTGACCAGACCCGATCTTTAAAGACGGTGGGAGCCCAATAGACAAGACGGCTGCTTTTTGCCAAGATAGACCCTCCTGACCAGACCCCAGCCAGACCCTCCTGACCAGACCACAGTTCATAGCTGATTAGGCTGACGAGTCTACCACCGAGTCTACCTAGCGAAAGATATTGCCGAGACAGACCCTCCTGACCAGACCCGATCTTTAAAAACGGTGGGAGCCCAATAGACAAGACGGCTGCTTTTTGCCAAGATAGACCCTCCTGACCAGACCCCAGCCAGACCCTCCTGACCAGACCACAGTTCATAGCTGATTAGGCTGACGAGTCTACCACCGAGTCTACCTAGCGAAAGATATTGCCGAGACAGACCCTCCTGACCAGACCCGATCTTTAAAGACGGTGGGAGCCCAATAGACAAGACGGCTGCTTTTTGCCAAGATAGACCCTCCTGACCAGACCCCAGCCAGACCCTCCTGACCAGACCACAGTTCATAGCTGATTAGGCTGACAAACACCCCAGTTGAATCAACTGCATGGTCACAGATCATTTTCAAGGAAAAGAATATCAGAAGACGATACTTTCCATTCACATAAAATGAAACAACATAAAATTGATATTAAAAAAAAAGCCACTCTGCTCCAAATTAAAACTACAGACAGAAGTGACGAAGAAAAACGTCAAATTCAGCGATTACGAAATTCAATAAGAAGAGTAGAAAAAGAAAGACCAAAGAAGAAAAAAATGACACAGAAAGAGGTTAGAAAGAAAAACAGAGAAAGGACGACACTCGGAAGAACTAAAAGGAAAATACTTGGAAGACCTAAAAGAACACCTCAACACAAAGAACTTGAAAACAAAAACATTGTAACACATATGAAAACCACTCTGCTCCAAATTAAAACTACAGACAGAAGTGACGAAGAAAAATGTCAAATTCGGCAGTTACAAAATTCAATAACAAGAGTAGAAAAAGAAAGACCAAAGAAGAAAAAAATTACACAGAAAGAGGTTAGAAAGAAAAACAAAGAAAGGATGACACTTGGAAGGACTAAAAGAACACCTCAACAAAAAGAAAACATTGCAACACACAGGAAACAAGCCAGGATGCAGAAAGGGCAAACACGACAAGACAGGCTAGAAAATTTCAGAAGGTATGTCAAATATGGTCCGGTCTTCCCGTGCTGTTGTTGTGAACAAATGATGTTTGAAAATGGAGTTACCATCATTGATGACAATATCATTAGTTCTATTGAAAGAACATGCAATGACAAAATTGTCAATTTATTTGAAGACATTTTTGAAAAGAAATTGAAGAATCCTAAATTCAGTGTCTACATTGATCTTAACACAAACTGGTATCTCTGTCACACTTGTAAGAAATATCTTTATAAAGGAGAAATGCCACCCATGTCAGCTGCTAATGGTCTGAAGGTTATCTTTGTACCGAGCCATCTCCAACTGTCAGAATTGTCAAATAATCTTATTTCCAAGAAGATCTTGTTTCAGAAAATATTCAGACTTCCAGTTTCGTTGATGCCAGCTGTGAAAGACAGACTTATTAACATTCCCATAGGAGACGATGATGTGATGAACACTTTGCAAACTCTTCCCAGGACTCCATCTGACGCTGGTATAATTATCATTGATGTGAAGCTGAAGCGCAAGAAGACATACGAGAATTATGTTCATCACACAACTATAAATCCTGTACAACTGTTCGAAGCAATGCAGTTTTTGAAGGACAGTGCAAACCCTCATTATCAATTCTACTCAGATCCTTCCATCTTCCGAAAGAAATGTGAACAGAGGGACCTTCTAGGATCACACCTTCTCTACATAAATGAAGATGCAATTATGGATGAAAGTCTTGATGAGGTTAATGATATAATTATCTCCGATGATATTGATGACATATCCATCATTCAACAACACGTATCGCAAAACAGTAGGGACACCAATGGGCAGGATGTTGATACAGCAGACTCGGTAGAGACAAATGAAATACAAAATGATGAAGAGAAAGAAGAAGCAGAATACAGAGAGAATGACCCGATCAGAAAGTTTCAAATTGATTATGACGATTCAGTCTGTGTAACGGCAAGATGTCCAGAGGCATTTCACGATGAAAACCAGCAGAGAGATTCAAATGTGCTTGTATTTGCGCCTGGTGAAGGAAAAATTCCAGAAAATATCCTATATAGTAAAGACTGGGATTCCATGGCTTTTCCAATGAAGTATCCAGATGGAAAATTCAACTTACACTATCCAAGAGAAGTTAAACTCACTGATCAATATTACTTTATTCAAAGATTGAGAAATATGGATTCAAGATTCAGAGATGATCCCAGCTACCTTTTTGCAGCTCTTTCTTATATTGAAAAGAAACAGCTTCAGAGAAACATAAATATTTCCTTCATGAGAGGAAAGAAGTCCATCTCAACATCGGGAGAAACTATGTATAACCTTGAGAATGCTTTCTCAGTGTTTGACAGTATCTCCAACACTCCTAGTTACCACAAGAAAGGCAAATATGAAATGATGGCCAGATTGGATAATCTTGGTCCATTCCAATTCTTCTTCACTTTGAGTTGTGCAGATATGCGCTGGGAAGAAAATATCACTCCTATTCTAAGAGAAAGGGGTTTGAGGATTGAATATATACTGCAAAAGAAAATCAAAGAGAGTGATGGAGAAGAAGAGGAAGAAGAAATAACTATTGTCCATTTCAATGGAGGTCAGTCTTCTCTTCCTTTGTATGAGTATCTACAAACAGAAGAAGGACAGTCAATCCATGAGATTCTTCGAAACAATGTTGTCACTGCCACAAGAAACTACAAGCATAGAGTGCAGGCCTTCATTAGAGAGATTATGCTAAATCCTCATAATCCAATGTCCGTGGAATACTACTCAACCAAGCTGGAGTTCCAAGGCAGGGGAGCAGGTCATAATCATGGAGTTATCTGGGTGGATATGGAGAAAATGGAAATGAAAATCCATAATGGAATACATATTCGTGACATTGAAGATGTGTTTACGAAGAATGAAACTGTGGACATCCATATAATAATCAAAGAACTTCTTCACACTGTCATTGTTAAGAAGGACAGTGTAGAAGAAGATAAGAGACAAACTTGGATTCATATTCTTAATAAACTTCACTTAACCACTTTGACCTCAGAAGATCTTCTCAACACTTTCAAATTCTTTGGCCTGAAGTCGGCTTTCAAGAAATTTCAAACCCTCGATGACTTACACGAATATGAGGAAAGAGCCGTTATCAACTTTGCTAACACGTTTACTTCCGTCACCCTCAGTCCTGCTGTTGTCGGAGAAAAAGTATCTAAAATTGTAAAAGCAGTAAACTGCCACAAACACACAAAAGCCTGCAGAAAATATAACACCACCTGCAGATTCTCTTTCCCGAAATTCCCTGTATGGACCACAGTGATAGCTTCACCCTGTAAAATGATAGGTGATGCATTCAAAGCAGATACAATAAACAGAAAGAAACGCAAAGACTTACTTGAAGCAGTGAAGGAAATATTGCTTGATGACAAGGTTGTGTCCAAAATCTTTATGCAATTTCCCACCATCAATCCACATGACAAACAGGAATATGAAACAAAACGAGAGAAGAGGATTAAGGAAGTCCTCAAAATGGCCGGTCTGAATGATACCAACTTTGATTCCTATCTCGAAGCTTTGAAGACAAGTACAGGAGGCTACTCTCTCATTATGGCAAGGGACATAGACGAAATCTTTGTCAATAATTACAATCCTGAGTGGACTGAAGCCTGGAATGGTAACACTGATCTGCAAATTACATTGGACTACCATGCTGTGATAACCTACATCTCTGAATATTACACAAAGGATGACACTGGAACAATGAAGTTTCTCCTTGATGCCTTAAAAGAAACACAATCAAGTACTCTAAAAGAAAAGATGTTAACACTCATGAATACCTTCATTTTACATCGACAAATGGGAGAAGCAGAAGCAGTCTATAAGTTATTCCCAGACTTCCATTTTAGAGACTCCAATATAATTTCAGTCTTTGTTCCCACAAATCGCAGAGAAGAGAGATACAAGTTTCTCATTAGAGTTGACGATGATCCACAGTACACTCACATTCCAAAGGTTAATATTCCAGGAAAGGAAGGGGAATATGTAGAGAAACATGACATTGTGTCCAAATATGAAAGAAGGGCAGTAGATATGGAAGATATTTGCTTGGCCCAATTTGCCAAAATGTACAGTACTGCTTGGAAATTCGCAGCAGACGAAGAGCATCCACAACGAATTTCTCCATCATCTGCCAATCCTAAAGATAAGCTACATTTCTTCATCACTTCCCGGGAAGGAATATCTGATAAACCCCTTCCACCAATTTTCCCATTAACACACATACATCCAGATGAACCACCATACATGAGGAAGAGGAGCAAACCTGCTGTAATGAGACTTCACAAGTTCAAGAAAATCACAGATACACACTCATATTGGTTTTCAGAACTGCTCCTATATAGACCATACAGACAAGAGGAAGACATTGACAAGATATTTCGAAGAATTGATAGTATTTTAGATGAAAATGACAAAAATGCAGAATACACAAAGCTACAGCAAGAGATAATAATGGTTAAGAGACATGTCATGGAACACCTAAACAGCGTGGAAGAAGCAAGGCTGGCAGTACAAGAGTCTTCACGAAATACAGAGGTGGAGGCCATGTTAAATCCAGAAGGGGAGCAAGACATTCTTGACTGTAATCTGCTAGGTCCTCTACCTCATCCAGATTTTCATCACCTTGATCCTGATAATCATGCACTACCACAAGAATGTAATCAATCGGAAAAAGTATTTCGACCTATTGAAATAGACGCTATAGACATCCTTTGGACAAAAACAAGAAACCTTGACTATCATCAGAGGAAGGTTGTGGAAAAGGGCATAAAATATGCAAGAGATCTTGTTAAGGCATTAAAAGAGAAAAATCCTCTACCAAAATCTCCAATGCTGATGGTAAATGGTAGGGCAGGTTGTGGAAAATCTACTGTCATCAATATCCTGAAACAATGGCTTCATCAGATTCTACATAAGACTGGTGACAACCCAGAATACCCACATGTGTTGATCACTGCCCCAACTGGAACAGCAGCCTCTAAAATCAGAGGTCAAACACTACACACAACGTTTGGGTTCAACTTCGGTAATCAGTACTATCCATTGAGTGATAAGAAACGCGACAACACAAGGATAGAGCTTAAGAACCTTAAGGCGATCATTGTGGATGAAATTTCCATGGTCAAAGCAGATATGCTCTACATGCTTGATTTTCGACTTCGTGAAATCATGCTGCAACCCGAAAAGATATTTGGAGGTCTTGCAATGTTCTTCTTCGGTGATATAATGCAGCTCAAACCATGCCAAGCAAGGTATATTTTTGATGAACCCCAGTGTGAGGACTACAAAATACCCTTTCAGATCCGACCTCATTGGGAACTGTTTGAAATCATCACATTAGAGGAGAATCACAGACAAGGAGATGACCATACATATGCTGATATTCTCAACAGACTCAGAGTGGGTCACCAGACTGAAGAAGATCTAATAGTTCTAGCTACCAGAATCAGACCTGAAGGCCATTCCGACACAGTTGGTGCAACATACATTAGCGCTACTAATGCAACAGTGAACAAACAAAATAATCTGAGACTAAATGAACTTAAAACAGAAATGATAGAAATTGAAGCCATTAATCATCATCCAACAATTCCAAACTTTGAACCTAAACTCAATGTAAAAGGAACAGTTGGGAATTCAGCGTTTCTCCAAACCTTGAGGCTCAAGATCGATGCTCCGGTGATGCTCATTCACAATCTGGATACTCTTGATGGTTTGACCAATGGTTCAAGAGGAACCCTTGCTGCAGTCATCAAAGACGAACAACAAAGAGTAATCAAACTGATGGTTAGATTCTATGAAGAATATCGAGGGGCAAACAGGTGTATAACACAAGCAACACTCCAGTCAAAGTACCCTGGCTGTACACCAATAGAAAAAATTCAATTCACATACAGCCTCTCAAAAAAACAAACTCATGCATCCAGCATTGCAACAGTCTATCAATTCCCAGTAGTAGTTTGCTATGCTACAACATGTCATAAATTCCAAGGACAAGAAATTCCAAAACCCGAAAAAGCAGTTATGGATTTAAGAACAATCTTCCAGCCAGCCATGGGATATGTCATGCTAAGCAGAGTCCCATCCTTAGAACAACTCTACATACTCAACTCTCTACCAAAGGAAAAACTACGTGCAGATACAAAGGCCCTGCAGGAACTAGAGAGAATGGAGAATGTTTGCATTAACATGAATCCTACAGAATGGGAAAAGACACATGCACGGTCTATGAAAGTAGCAGCTCTCAACTGCCATTCCTTATTGCCAAAACTGCCCGAAATTCAAGTAGACCCAATTCTGACTTATGCTGACATTATATGTTTAAGTGAAACATGGCTCATAAACAACAACAGCCATGACCAATATTTGCAGATTAATGGCTTTTCACTTCATCTAAACAATATCGGACCTGGCAAGGGATTAGCAACTTACTACAAACCAGAAAAAGTTAAACATCATAAAGATTTTAACCATGACAATATGCAAATCACAATGATGAGTTCTGCAGACATAGACATAATCAGTGTCTACAAAAGCAAAGGTAATAACGCCTTGGTTCAACATTTGATACAGTTAATCAACTCAGAGAAGACAACCCTGATCTGCGGTGACTTCAACATATGCTTTGCTGAAAACTGCAACAATCATGTTTCACAATCACTTCATAAAATAGGCTTCACTCAAATCATACAAGAAGCAACCCATTATGATGGAGGACACATAGACCACGCCTATTTCCGCAATAACAAAGAAGTCACTGCACATCCCTCTTTGTACAGTCCATACTACACAGCCAAAGACCATGACGCTTTGTTGATAACACTAAAGACAACCACGAATACTCAAGGTATGGAATAGAAATTATGTACCGGAATGTACACGGCACCCGGGATCAGTATAGGTTGGCGCCTCAGTTACGCTGTTCCACTGAAGCCGTCTCCACCTTACATCATACTGTCTGAATATGCATGTACCTGTAACTGGTTACACATACTGAAGAGCATGGTTACTATGGTTATTGTGTGACCTCATTGACGTCACAGACATCACGTCAGAGTGATCTCAAAATAACTTATAAGCAATGTCTATCATTATTCTTCACCAGATGTTAATATTGTTTGTAAGAAATTTTATAAGACTATATAAACGCATAGTGAGCTGCTCTTTGCCAAAACAGATGCCAAGAGACACCTTCCTGACAAAACTACATATTCAGAGATAAGACACCTGCAAAAAGATCATTTGGTCTTAAGTCTAGGAGAATTTGTAGCCAAGGAACCAAGGAACATCTTTAAAGACGGTGTCAAGACGGACCAAGATAGACCTCCTGACCAGACTAGATATTCAGAGATAAGATACCTGCAGAGAGATCATTTGATCTTGAGTCTTGGAGAATTTGCTGTCAAGGAATCAAAAATCTTTAATAGAATTTTAGAGTCTTGAAGATTATTGAAGATAGGATAGAGGATATTACATCACAGGAACCAAAAATCTTTAAGAAGGTGTTGAACATCTTTAAAGACGGTGTCAAGACGGACCAAGATAGACCTTCCTGACCACACTAGATATTCAGAAATAAGATACCTGCAGAGAGATCATTTGGTCTTGAGTCTTGGAGAATTTGCTGCCAAGGAACCAAAAATCTTTAATACAGTTTTAAAGTCTTGAAGATTATTGAAGCCAAGATAGAGGATATTACATCACAGGAACCAAAAATCTTTAAGAAGGTGTTAAACATCTTTAAAGACGGTGTCAAGACGGACCAAGATAGACCTTCCTGACCAGACTAGATATTCAGAGATAAGATACCTGCAGAGAGATCATTTGGTCTTGAGTCTTGGAGAATTTGCTGCCAAGGAACCAAAAATCTTTAATAGAGTTTTAGTCTTCAAAACTCTTGAAGCCAAATATCTTTAAAGACAGTGAAAGACGATATTGTTGACAGACGTACCTGAACAGACTAAATAGTCACAGATAAGATAGTCAAAGTCTAGACATACTTAAAACAATGGAATTATCTACAGATGTATCTCCTAATAAAAGAAGTAAAAAGAACAGTAAGGAGATAACTAACATATTGAATTTAAGTTCATTATCAAAACATAATAATTGGACAATTTTGGTACAAGTGCTTAGTAAAAGTCAAGAACGTAAATATAAAAATGGAATATACTTCCATTTTCAAGTTGCAGACAACAGTGGAAGAATTAAGATATTAGCATTTGATCAACAATGCAAAAAGTTTTTTAATTTGATTGAAGAAGACAAGAGCTATTTAATCTCTGACGGACAATTTAAAAGTGTAAACCATACATTTTATAAGGGTAGTGATGAATATGAAATTACACTGACATCAAATACAGCAATTATTCCATTTACTGATAATTTAGATATTCAGCTACCAAATTTTACTTTCACCAAGATTGCTGATATAGAATTTTTAAATGTAAGGGATGTTATAGATGTAGTGGGAGTTTGCATTCATTTCTCAGAAGTCGAAATTTGCAATACACGTTTTGGAGAACGTAAGAAAAGAGAATTACTACTAATGGATTCATCAAAAAAGATTATATATACAGCTTGGGGAGATTCAACTGAAATGGATACTATGTCTCCTTTTCCTATTTTAATTTTAAAAAGAACCAGCGTAACTATGTTTAGAGAGAAACAGTTGAGTGGAAATACAGATACTATATTATACAGAGACCTTGATATACCAGAAGTTGTTGAATTAAGATTATGGTTTGAAAAAGAAGGTAAGGAAGAAATATTAAGTGAGAAACCAATAGAGTTAAAAAATCTTTCTTTTAATATGAACAGTGAACATAACTTAGAAACAGTTATATTAATTAGTTATTTTGGAACGATTACTGATTTTAAGTTGGAAGATTCGTCAATGGGTAAATGTAAAAGTTGTGATGATACTGTCATTGCATTGAAGAATAAACAGTACTTTTGTTTTGGATGCAATGTCAAATCTATGACCTGTAAATCAGGATTAAAGATAATTTTAAAAACACAAGATATAGCAATGAAGAATGAAGAGCTATGGATAACTTGTCAACATGATATTATTGCCAAAATGTTGGGTGAGTCCGAAGATTATTTAATTGAATTGAATATTAATAATAGGAATAAGTTTATTGAACATTTAGATGAATTAAAATCAGAGATTGTTTCGTTTAGAATTAGTATTAAAATAAACACAAATAACACAAAGAAAAATGTAAGTATCTCAGCATTAGAAATAAATAAAATCGATAAAAAACAATGCAAGTTAATTGATTCTTTACATAAATAAATGTGATTATAATAACTGATATATATTTTTTTTATATAATTTTTTTTAATATTTTTTTTATATACATTTATCAAAAATGATAGCTTTTTTTTACTTAACATATTTTTTTTTCAACTAACCACCAGAGAAACAGAGATGCTCAATACTGAACTCAATAGCCTAGATCTAGGAAAGTGGTCACTCAGTTCACGCGGCTGTGATTTCATTACGTCAGACATTACGTCAGACCACAACTGATCATGCTATATAAAACCTTACACCACTCAGTTCACACGGGTGTGATTTTTATAATTCAGCTTACTGTGGAGACACATGCTGGAACTTTTTACGTTGAAATGTTTTGTAGTTTCTGAGTTATTTAACTTTAACGCCCAATGCATTCTCAATGGCAATAGCACAAACTTTGGCATGCTACTAGTCCTACATACTTACACCTAGAAACCCCATTCAAGCCTACTTAGGTTCATCTTACGGTGGACATGTTTGCCTGAAAAGGAATCTTTGAAATGTTTCATTGTTTTAGAAATATAGTGCTTTCAAATTTGAGAATTTTACAATGGGGCTCAATGGCAGATATTGGCACGTCAAAAAAGCACTTTCACCTAGAAACTCCATTCACACTTTTTATAATTCAGCTTACTGTGGAGACACATGCTGGAACTTTTTACTTTGAAATGTTTTGTAGTTTCTGAGTTATTTAACTTTAACGCCCAATGCATTCTCAATGGCAATAGCACAAACTTTGGCATGCTACTAGTCCTACATACTTACACCTAGAAACCCCATTCAAGCCTACTTAGGTTCATCTTACGGTGGACATGTTTGCCTGAAAAGGAATCTTTGAAATGTTTCATAGTTTTAGACATATAGTGCTTTCAAATTTGAGAATTTTACAATGAGGCTCAATGGCAGATATTGGCACGTCAAAAAAGCACTTTCACCTAGAAACTCCATTCACACTTTTTATAATTCAGCTTACTGTGGAGACACATGCTGGAACTTTTTACTTTGAAATGTTTTGTAGTTTCTGAGTTATTTAACTTTAACGCCCAATGCATTCTCAATGGCAATAGCACAAACTTTGGCATGCTACTAGTCCTACATACTTACACCTAGAAACCCCATTCAAGCCTACTTAGGTTCATCTTACGGTGGACATGTTTGCCTGAAAAGGAATCTTTGAAATGTTTCATAGTTTTAGAAATATAGTGCTTTCAAATTTGAGAATTTTACAATGGGGCTCAATGGCAGATATTGGCACGTCAAAAAAGCACTTTCACCTAGAAACTCCATTCACACTTTTTATAATTCAGCTTACTGTGGAGACACATGCTGGAACTTTTTACTTTGAAATGTTTTGTAGTTTCTGAGTTATTTAACTTTAACGCATAACGCATTCTCAATGGCAATAGCACAAACTTTGGCATGCTACTAGTCCTACATACTTACACCTAGAAACCCCATTCAAGCCTACTTAGGTTCATCTTACGGTGGACATGTTTGCCTGAAAAGGAATCTTTGAAATGTTTCATAGTTTTAGAAATATAGTGCTTTCAAATTTGAGAATTTTACAATGGGGCTCAATGGCAGATATTGGCACGTCAAAAAAGCACTTTCACCTAGAAACTCCATTCACACTTTTTATAATTCAGCTTACTGTGGAGACACATGCTGGAACTTTTTACTTTGAAATGTTTTGTAGTTTCTGAGTTATTTAACTTTAACGCCCAATGCATTCTCAATGGCAATAGCACAAACTTTGGCATGCTACTAGTCCTACATACTTACACCTAGAAACCCCATTCAAGCCTACTTAGGTTCATCTTACGGTGGACATGTTTGCCTGAAAAGGAATCTTTGAAATGTTTCATAGTTTTAGAAATATAGTGCTTTCAAATTTGAGAATTTTACAATGGGGCTCAATGGCAGATATTGGCACGTCAAAAACCACTTTCACCTAGAAACTCCATTCACACTTTTTATAATTCAGCTTACTGTGGAGACACATGCTGGAACTTTTTACGTTGAAATGTTTTGTAGTTTCAGAGTTATTTAACTTTAACGCCCAATGCATTCTCAATGGCAATAGCACAAACTTTGGCATGCTACTAGTCCTACATACTTACACCTAGAAACCCCATTCAAGCCTACTTAGGTTCATCTTACGGTGGACATGTTTGCCTGAAAAGGAATCTTTGAAATGTTTCATAGTTTTAGAAATATAGTGCTTTCAAATTTGAGAATTTTACAATGGGGCTCAATGGCAGATATTGGCACGTCAAAAAAGCACTTTCACCTAGAAACTCCATTCACACGTTTTATAATTCAGCTTACTGTGGAGACACATGCTGGAACTTTTTACTTTGAAATGTTTTGTAGTTTCTGAGTTATTTAACTTTAACGCCCAATGCATTCTCAATGGCAATCGCACAAACTTTGGCATGCTACTAGTCCTACATACTTACACCTAGAAACCCCATTCAAGCCTACTTAGGTTCATCTTACGGTGGACATGTTTGCCTGAAAAGGAATCTTTGAAATGTTTCATAGTTTTAGAAATATAGTGCTTTCAAATTTGAGAATTTTACAATGGGGCTCAATGGCAGATATTGGCACGTCAAAAAAGCACTTTCACCTAGAAACTCCATTCACACTTTTTATAATTCAGCTTACTGTGGAGACACATGCTGGAACCTTTTACTTTGAAATGTTTTGTAGTTTCTGAGTTATTTAACTTTAACGCCCAATGCATTCTCAATGGCAATAGCACAAACTTTGGCATGCTACTAGTCCTACATACTTACACCTAGAAACCCCATTCAAGCCTACTTAGGTTCATCTTACGGTGGACATGTTTGCCTGAAAAGGAATCTTTGAAATGTTTCATAGTTTTAGAAATATAGTGCTTTCAAATTTGAGAATTTTACAATGGGGCTCAATGGCAGATATTGGCACGTCAAAAAAGCACTTTCACCTAGAAACTCCATTTACACTTTTTATAATTCAGCTTACTGTGGAGACACATGCTGGAACTTTTTACGTTGAAATGTTTTGTAGTTTCTGAGTTATTTAACTTTAACGCCCAATGCATTCTCAATGGCAATAGCACAAACTTTGGCATGCTACTAGTCCTACATACTTACACCTAGAAACCCCATTCAAGCCTACTTAGGTTCATCTTACGGTGGACATGTTTGCCTGAAAAGGAATCTTTGAAATGTTTCATAGTTTTAGAAATATAGTGCTTTCAAATTTGAGAATTTTACAATGGGGCTCAATGGCAGATATTGGCACGTCAAAAAAGCACTTTCACCTAGAAACTCCATTCACACGTTTTATAATTCAGCTTACTGTGGAGACACATGCTGGAACTTTTTACTTTGAAATGTTTTGTAGTTTCTGAGTTATTTAACTTTAACGCCCAATGCATTCTCAATGGCAATAGCACAAACTTTGGCATGCTACTAGTCCTACATACTTACACCTAGAAACCCCATTCAAGCCTACTTAGGTTCATCTTACGGTGGACATGTTTGCCTGAAAAGGAATCTTTGAAATGTTTCATAGTTTTAGAAATATAGTGCTTTCAAATTTGAGAATTTTACAATGGGGCTCAATGGCAGATATTGGCACGTCAAAAACCACTTTCACCTAGAAACTCCATTCACACTTTTTATAATTCAGCTTACTGTGGAGACACATGCTGGAACTTTTTACGTTGAAATGTTTTGTAGTTTCAGAGTTATTTAACTTTAACGCCCAATGCATTCTCAATGGCAATAGCACAAACTTTGGCATGCTACTAGTCCTACATACTTACACCTAGAAACCCCATTCAAGCCAACTTAGGTTCATCTTACGGTGGACATGTTTGCCTGAAAAGGAATCTTTGAAATGTTTCATAGTTTTAGAAATATAGTGCTTTCAAATTTGAGAATTTTACAATGGGGCTCAATGGCAGATATTGGCACGTCAAAAAAGCACTTTCACCTAGAAACTCCATTCACACGTTTTATAATTCAGCTTACTGTGGAGACACATGCTGGAACTTTTTACTTTGAAATGTTTTGTAGTTTCTGAGTTATTTAACTTTAACGCCCAATGCATTCTCAATGGCAATCGCACAAACTTTGGCATGCTACTAGTCCTACATACTTACACCTAGAAACCCCATTCAAGCCTACTTAGGTTCATCTTACGGTGGACATGTTTGCCTGAAAAGGAATCTTTGAAATGTTTCATAGTTTTAGAAATATAGTGCTTTCAAATTTGAGAATTTTACAATGGGGCTCAATGGCAGATATTGGCACGTCAAAAAAGCACTTTCACCTAGAAACTCCATTCACACTTTTTATAATTCAGCTTACTGTGGAGACACATGCTGGAACCTTTTACTTTGAAATGTTTTGTAGTTTCTGAGTTATTTAACTTTAACGCCCAATGCATTCTCAATGGCAATAGCACAAACTTTGGCATGCTACTAGTCCTACATACTTACACCTAGAAACCCCATTCAAGCCTACTTAGGTTCATCTTACGGTGGACATGTTTGCCTGAAAAGGAATCTTTGAAATGTTTCATAGTTTTAGAAATATAGTGCTTTCAAATTTGAGAATTTTACAATGGGGCTCAATGGCAGATATTGGCACGTCAAAAAAGCACTTTCACCTAGAAACTCCATTTACACTTTTTATAATTCAGCTTACTGTGGAGACACATGCTGGAACTTTTTACGTTGAAATGTTTTGTAGTTTCTGAGTTATTTAACTTTAACGCCCAATGCATTCTCAATGGCAATAGCACAAACTTTGGCATGCTACTAGTCCTACATACTTACACCTAGAAACCCCATTCAAGCCTACTTAGGTTCATCTTACGGTGGACATGTTTGCCTGAAAAGGAATCTTTGAAATGTTTCATAGTTTTAGAAATATAGTGCTTTCAAATTTGAGAATTTTACAATGGGGCTCAATGGCAGATATTGGCACGTCAAAAAAGCACTTTCACCTAGAAACTCCATTCACACGTTTTATAATTCAGCTTACTGTGGAGACACATGCTGGAACTTTTTACTTTGAAATGTTTTGTAGTTTCTGAGTTATTTAACTTTAACGCCCAATGCATTCTCAATGGCAATAGCACAAACTTTGGCATGCTACTAGTCCTACATACTTACACCTAGAAACCCCATTCAAGCCTACTTAGGTTCATCTTACGGTGGACATGTTTGCCTGAAAAGGAATCTTTGAAATGTTTCATAGTTTTAGAAATATAGTGCTTTCAAATTTGAGAATTTTACAATGGGGCTCAATGGCAGATATTGGCACGTCAAAAACCACTTTCACCTAGAAACTCCATTCACACTTTTTATAATTCAGCTTACTGTGGAGACACATGCTGGAACTTTTTACGTTGAAATGTTTTGTAGTTTCAGAGTTATTTAACTTTAACGCCCAATGCATTCTCAATGGCAATAGCACAAACTTTGGCATGCTACTAGTCCTACATACTTACACCTAGAAACCCCATTCAAGCCTACTTAGGTTCATCTTACGGTGGACATGTTTGCCTGAAAAGGAATCTTTGAAATGTTTCATAGTTTTAGAAATATAGTGCTTTCAAATTTGAGAATTTTACAATGGGGCTCAATGGCAGATATTGGCACGTCAAAAAAGCACTTTCACCTAGAAACTCCATTCACACGTTTTATAATTCAGCTTACTGTGGAGACACATGCTGGAACTTTTTACTTTGAAATGTTTTGTAGTTTCTGAGTTATTTAACTTTAACGCCCAATGCATTCTCAATGGCAATCGCACAAACTTTGGCATGCTACTAGTCCTACATACTTACACCTAGAAACCCCATTCAAGCCTACTTAGGTTCATCTTACGGTGGACATGTTTGCCTGAAAAGGAATCTTTGAAATGTTTCATAGTTTTAGAAATATAGTGCTTTCAAATTTGAGAATTTTACAATGGGGCTCAATGGCAGATATTGGCACGTCAAAAAAGCACTTTCACCTAGAAACTCCATTCACACTTTTTATAATTCAGCTTACTGTGGAGACACATGCTGGAACCTTTTACTTTGAAATGTTTTGTAGTTTCTGAGTTATTTAACTTTAACGCCCAATGCATTCTCAATGGCAATAGCACAAACTTTGGCATGCTACTAGTCCTACATACTTACACCTAGAAACCCCATTCAAGCCTACTTAGGTTCATCTTACGGTGGACATGTTTGCCTGAAAAGGAATCTTTGAAATGTTTCATAGTTTTAGAAATATAGTGCTTTCAAATTTGAGAATTTTACAATGGGGCTCAATGGCAGATATTGGCACGTCAAAAAAGCACTTTCACCTAGAAACTCCATTTACACTTTTTATAATTCAGCTTACTGTGGAGACACATGCTGGAACTTTTTACGTTGAAATGTTTTGTAGTTTCTGAGTTATTTAACTTTAACGCCCAATGCATTCTCAATGGCAATAGCACAAACTTTGGCATGCTACTAGTCCTACATACTTACACCTAGAAACCCCATTCAAGCCTACTTAGGTTCATCTTACGGTGGACATGTTTGCCTGAAAAGGAATCTTTGAAATGTTTCATAGTTTTAGAAATATAGTGCTTTCAAATTTGAGAATTTTACAATGGGGCTCAATGGCAGATATTGGCACGTCAAAAAAGCACTTTCACCTAGAAACTCCATTCACACGTTTTATAATTCAGCTTACTGTGGAGACACATGCTGGAACTTTTTACTTTGAAATGTTTTGTAGTTTCTGAGTTATTTAACTTTAACGCCCAATGCATTCTCAATGGCAATAGCACAAACTTTGGCATGCTACTAGTCCTACATACTTACACCTAGAAACCCCATTCAAGCCTACTTAGGTTCATCTTACGGTGGACATGTTTGCCTGAAAAGGAATCTTTGAAATGTTTCATAGTTTTAGAAATATAGTGCTTTCAAATTTGAGAATTTTACAATGGGGCTCAATGGCAGATATTGGCACGTCAAAAAAGCACTTTCACCTAGAAACTCCATTCACACTTTTTATAATTCAGCTTACTGTGGAGACACATGCTGGAACCTTTTACTTTGAAATGTTTTGTAGTTTCTGAGTTATTTAACTTTAACGCCCAATGCATTCTCAATGGCAATAGCACAAACTTTGGCATGCTACTAGTCCTACATACTTACACCTAGAAACCCCATTCAAGCCTACTTAGGTTCATCTTACGGTGGACATGTTTGCCTGAAAAGGAATCTTTGAAATGTTTCATAGTTTTAGAAATATAGTGCTTTCAAATTTGAGAATTTTACAATGGGGCTCAATGGCAGATATTGGCACGTCAAAAAAGCACTTTCACCTAGAAACTCCATTCACACTTTTTATAATTCAGCTTACTGTGGAGACACATGCTGGAACTTTTTACTTTGAAATGTTTTGTAGTTTCTGAGTTATTTAACTTTAACGCCCAATGCATTCTCAATGGCAATAGCACAAACTTTGGCATGCTACTAGTCCTAAATACTTACACCTAGAAACCCCATTCAAGCCTACTTAGGTTCATCTTACGGTGGACATGTTTGCCTGAAAAGGAATCTTTGAAATGTTTCATAGTTTTAGAAATATAGTGCTTTCAAATTTGAGAATTTTACAATTGGGCTCAATGGCAGATATTGGCACGTCAAAAAAGCACTTTCACCTAGAAACTCCATTTACACTTTTTATAATTCAGCTTACTGTGGAGACACATGCTGGAACTTTTTACGTTGAAATGTTTTGTAGTTTCTGAGTTATTTAACTTTAACGCCCAATGCATTCTCAATGGCAATAGCACAAACTTTGGCATGCTACTAGTCCTACATACTTACACCTAGAAACCCCATTCAAGCCTACTTAGGTTCATCTTACGGTGGACATGTTTGCCTGAAAAGGAATCTTTGAAATGTTTCATAGTTTTAGAAATATAGTGCTTTCAAATTTGATAATTTTACAATGGGGCTCAATGGCAGATATTGGCACGTCAAAAAAGCACTTTCACCTAGAAACTCCATTCACACTTTTTATAATTCAGCTTACTGTGGAGACACATGCTGGAACTTTTTACTTTGAAATGTTTTGTAGTTTCTGAGTTATTTAACTTTAACGCCCAATGCATTCTCAATGGCAATAGCACAAACTTTGGCATGCTACTAGTCCTACATACTTACACCTAGAAACCCCATTCAAGCCTACTTAGGTTCATCTTACGGTGGACATGTTTGCCTGAAAAGGAATCTTTGAAATGTTTTATAGTTTTAGAAATATAGTGCTTTCAAATTTGAGAATTTTACAATGGGGCTCAATGGCAGATATTGGCACGTCAAAAAAGCACTTTCACCTAGAAACTCCATTCACACTTTTTATAATTCAGCTTACTGTGGAGACACATGCTGGAACTTTTTACTTTGAAATGTTTTGTAGTTTCTGAGTTATTTAACTTTAACGCCCAATGCATTCTCAATGGCAATAGCACAAACTTTGGCATGCTACTAGTCCTACATACTTACACCTAGAAACCCCATTCAAGCCTACTTAGGTTCATCTTACGGTGGACATGTTTGCCTGAAAAGGAATCTTTGAAATGTTTCATAGTTTTAGAAATATAGTGCTTTCAAATTTGAGAATTTTACAATGGGGCTCAATGGCAGATATTGGCACGTCAAAAAAGCACTTTCACCTAGAAACTCCATTCACACGTTTTATAATTCAGCTTACTGTGGAGACACATGCTGGAACTTTTTACTTTGAAATGTTTTGTAGTTTCTGAGTTATTTAACTTTAACGCCCAATGCATTCTCAATGGCAATAGCACAAACTTTGGCATGCTACTAGTCCTACATACTTACACCTAGAAACCCCATTCAAGCCTACTTAGGTTCATCTTACGGTGGACATGTTTGCCTGAAAAGGAATCTTTGAAATGTTTCATAGTTTTAGAAATATAGTGCTTTCAAATTTGAGAATTTTACAATGGGGCTCAATGGCAGATATTGGCACGTCAAAAAAGCACTTTCACCTAGAAACTCCATTCACACTTTTTATAATTCAGCTTACTGTGGAGACACATGCTGGAACCTTTTACTTTGAAATGTTTTGTAGTTTCTGAGTTATTTAACTTTAACGCCCAATGCATTCTCAATGGCAATAGCACAAACTTTGGCATGCTACTAGTCCTACATACTTACACCTAGAAACCCCATTCAAGCCTACTTAGGTTCATCTTACGGTGGACATGTTTGCCTGAAAAGGAATCTTTGAAATGTTTCATAGTTTTAGAAATATAGTGCTTTCAAATTTGAGAATTTTACAATGGGGCTCAATGGCAGATATTGGCACGTCAAAAAAGCACTTTCACCTAGAAACTCCATTCACACTTTTTATAATTCAGCTTACTGTGGAGACACATGCTGGAACTTTTTACTTTGAAATGTTTTGTAGTTTCTGAGTTATTTAACTTTAACGCCCAATGCATTCTCAATGGCAATAGCACAAACTTTGGCATGCTACTAGTCCTAAATACTTACACCTAGAAACCCCATTCAAGCCTACTTAGGTTCATCTTACGGTGGACATGTTTGCCTGAAAAGGAATCTTTGAAATGTTTCATAGTTTTAGAAATATAGTGCTTTCAAATTTGAGAATTTTACAATTGGGCTCAATGGCAGATATTGGCACGTCAAAAAAGCACTTTCACCTAGAAACTCCATTTACACTTTTTATAATTCAGCTTACTGTGGAGACACATGCTGGAACTTTTTACGTTGAAATGTTTTGTAGTTTCTGAGTTATTTAACTTTAACGCCCAATGCATTCTCAATGGCAATAGCACAAACTTTGGCATGCTACTAGTCCTACATACTTACACCTAGAAACCCCATTCAAGCCTACTTAGGTTCATCTTACGGTGGACATGTTTGCCTGAAAAGGAATCTTTGAAATGTTTCATAGTTTTAGAAATATAGTGCTTTCAAATTTGAGAATTTTACAATGGGGCTCAATGGCAGATATTGGCACGTCAAAAAAGCACTTTCACCTAGAAACTCCATTCACACTTTTTATAATTCAGCTTACTGTGGAGACACATGCTGGAACTTTTTACTTTGAAATGTTTTGTAGTTTCTGAGTTATTTAACTTTAACGCCCAATGCATTCTCAATGGCAATAGCACAAACTTTGGCATGCTACTAGTCCTACATACTTACACCTAGAAACCCCATTCAAGCCTACTTAGGTTCATCTTACGGTGGACATGTTTGCCTGAAAAGGAATCTTTGAAATGTTTTATAGTTTTAGAAATATAGTGCTTTCAAATTTGAGAATTTTACAATGGGGCTCAATGGCAGATATTGGCACGTCAAAAAAGCACTTTCACCTAGAAACTCCATTCACACTTTTTATAATTCAGCTTACTGTGGAGACACATGCTGGAACTTTTTACTTTGAAATGTTTTGTAGTTTCTGAGTTATTTAACTTTAACGCCCAATGCATTCTCAATGGCAATAGCACAAACTTTGGCATGCTTCTAGTCCTACATACTTACACCTAGAAACCCCAATCAAGCCTACTTAGGTTCATCTTACGGTGGACATGTTTGCCTGAAAAGGAATCTTTGAAATGTTTCATAGTTTTAGAAATATAGTGCTTTCAAATTTGAGAATTTTACAATGGGGCTCAATGGCAGATATTGGCACGTCAAAAAAGCACTTTCACCTAGAAACTCCATTCACACTTTTTATAATTCAGCTTACTGTGGAGACACATGCTGGAACTTTTTACTTTGAAATGTTTTGTAGTTTCTGAGTTATTTAACTTTAACGCCCAATGCATTCTCAATGGCAATAGCACAACCTTTGGCATGCTACTAGTCCTACATACTTACACCTAGAAACCCCATTCAAGCCTACTTAGGTTCATCTTACGGTGGACATGTTTGCCTGAAAAGGAATCTTTGAAATGTTTCATAGTTTTAGAAATATAGTGCTTTTAAATTTGAGAATTTTACAATGGGGCTCAATGGCAGATATTGGCACGTCAAAAAAGCACTTTCACCTAGAAACTCCATTTACACTTTTTATAATTCAGCTTACTGTGGAGACACATGCTGGAACTTTTTACGTTGAAATGTTTTGTAGTTTCTGAGTTATTTAACTTTAACGCCCAATGCATTCTCAATGGCAATAGCACAAACTTTGGCATGCTACTAGTCCTACATACTTACACCTAGAAACCCCATTCAAGCCTACTTAGGTTCATCTTACGGTGGACATGTTTGCCTGAAAAGGAATCTTTGAAATGTTTCATAGTTTTAGAAATATAGTGCTTTCAAATTTGAGAATTTTACAATGGGGCTCAATGGCAGATATTGGCACGTCAAAAAAGCACTTTCACCTAGAAACTCCATTCACACTTTTTATAATTCAGCTTACTGTGGAGACACATGCTGGAACCTTTTACTTTGAAATGTTTTGTAGTTTCTGAGTTATTTAACTTTAACGCCCAATGCATTCTCAATGGCAATAGCACAAACTTTGGCATGCTACTAGTCCTACATACTTACACCTAGAAACCCCATTCAAGCCTACTTAGGTTCATCTTACGGTGGACATGTTTGCCTGAAAAGGAATCTTTGAAATGTTTCATAGTTTTAGAAATATAGTGCTTTCAAATTTGAGAATTTTACAATGGGGCTCAATGGCAGATATTGGCACGTCAAAAAAGCACTTTCACCTAGAAACTCCATTCACACTTTTTATAATTCAGCTTACTGTGGAGACACATGCTGGAACTTTTTACTTTGAAATGTTTTGTAGTTTCTGAGTTATTTAACTTTAACGCCCAATGCATTCTCAATGGCAATAGCACAAACTTTGGCATGCTACTAGTCCTAAATACTTACACCTAGAAACCCCATTCAAGCCTACTTAGGTTCATCTTACGGTGGACATGTTTGCCTGAAAAGGAATCTTTGAAATGTTTCATAGTTTTAGAAATATAGTGCTTTCAAATTTGAGAATTTTACAATTGGGCTCAATGGCAGATATTGGCACGTCAAAAAAGCACTTTCACCTAGAAACTCCATTTACACTTTTTATAATTCAGCTTACTGTGGAGACACATGCTGGAACTTTTTACGTTGAAATGTTTTGTAGTTTCTGAGTTATTTAACTTTAAAGCCAAATGCATTCTCAATGGCAATAGCACAAACTTTGGCATGCTACTAGTCCTACATACTTACACCTAGAAACCCCATTCAAGCCTACTTAGGTTCATCTTACGGTGGACATGTTTGCCTGAAAAGGAATCTTTGAAATGTTTCATAGTTTTAGAAATATAGTGCTTTCAAATTTGAGAATTTTACTTTGGGGCTCAATGGCAGATATTGGCACGTCAAAAAAGCACTTTCACCTAGAAACTCCATTCACACTTTTTATAATTCAGCTTACTGTGGAGACACATGCTGGAACTTTTTACTTTGAAATGTTTTGTAGTTTCTGAGTTATTTAACTTTAACGCCCAATGCATTCTCAATGGCAATAGCACAAACTTTGGCATGCTACTAGTCCTACATACTTACACCTAGAAACCCCATTCAAGCCTACTTAGGTTCATCTTACGGTGGACATGTTTGCCTGAAAAGGAATCTTTGAAATGTTTTATAGTTTTAGAAATATAGTGCTTTCAAATTTGAGAATTTTACAATGGGGCTCAATGGCAGATATTGGCACGTCAAAAAAGCACTTTCACCTAGAAACTCCATTCACACTTTTTATAATTCAGCTTACTGTGGAGACACATGCTGGAACTTTTTACTTTGAAATGTTTTGTAGTTTCTGAGTTATTTAACTTTAACGCCCAATGCATTCTCAATGGCAATAGCACAAACTTTGGCATGCTTTTAGTCCTACATACTTACACCTAGAAACCCCATTCAAGCCTACTTAGGTTCATCTTACGGTGGACATGTTTGCCTGAAAAGGAATCTTTGAAATGTTTCATAGTTTTAGAAATATAGTGCTTTCAAATTTGAGAATTTTACAATGGGGCTCAATGGCAGATATTGGCACGTCAAAAAAGCACTTTCACCTAGAAACTCCATTCACACTTTTTATAATTCAGCTTACTGTGGAGACACATGCTGGAACTTTTTACTTTGAAATGTTTTGTAGTTTCTGAGTTATTTAACTTTAACGCCCAATGCATTCTCAATGGCAATAGCACAACCTTTGGCATGCTACTAGTCCTACATACTTACACCTAGAAACCCCATTCAAGCCTACTTAGGTTCATCTTACGGTGGACATGTTTGCCTGAAAAGGAATCTTTGAAATGTTTCATAGTTTTAGAAATATAGTGCTTTTAAATTTGAGAAATTCAGAATGGGGGTCAATGGCAGATTTTGAGTGGGGTTTGAACCCACTATCTCCAGATCATGCAGCCAGTGTGCTAAGTCACTGATCTACTTGCTACCTGCCACAATGCAGTCTGCTGTTCCCTTTTAGTAAAACATTGATACAAAAATAAAATACAAAAAATAAAATAACAGGAGATTTGTCTATTGTTTCTTTTGCTGTTGTTTATCTCTAGACGCTCGAATGTTTATGAACCACAATGGAAACAAGTCTCTGGCTCTTCTGTCATTATCTATTCGGCCTTTTAAGAACAGCATGCACAGTGGCTCACTGGGTACAGAGCCTGCCTGGTAATCAGGAGGCTGCAGGTTCAAGTCCTGGCTCTGACATAGTGTCCCACAATCATGAAAATATGACATATATATTATGCTGTCCCAAACCATGGACTATAGTATGTCGTTTTTTCATGATTTTCATCTTTTTTTCAAATCCTCCAAAATCATGAAAAACGACATGCTATAGTATGCCGTCCGAAGCCATGAACTATAGTATGTCGTTTTTTCATGATTTTCATCTTTTTTTCAAAAAGTCCAAAATCACGAAAAACGACATGCTATAGTATGCCGTCCGAAAAAAATATATAACTTTGGCATGCTACTAGTCCTACATACTTACACCTAGAATCCCCATTCAAACCTATTTAGGTTAATCTTACGGTGGACATGTTTGCCTGAAAAGGAATCTTTGAAATGTTTCATAGTTTTAGAAATATAGTGCTTTAAATGTGAGAAATTTATAATGGCAGATAGTGGCACGTCAAAATCACTTTCACCTAGAAACTCCATTCACACGTTTTATAATTCAGCTTACTGTGGAGACACATGCTGGAACTTTTTACTTTGAAATGTTTTGTAGTTTCTGAGTTATTTAACTTTAACGCCCAATGCATTCTCAATGGCAATAGCACAAATTTTGGCATGCTACTAGTCCTACATACTTACACCTAGAAACCCCATTCAAGCCTACTTAGGTTCATCTTACGGTGGACATGTTTGCCTGAAAAGGAATCTTTGAAATGTTTCATAGTTTTAGAAATATAGTGCTTTCAAATTTGAGAATTTTACAATGGGGCTCAATGGCAGATATTGGCACGTCAAAAAAGCACTTTCACCTAGAAACTCCATTCACACTTTTTATAATTCAGCTTACTGTGGAGACACATGCTGGAACTTTTGACGTTGAAATGTTTTGTAGTTTCTGAGTTATTTAACTTTAACGCCCAATGCATTCTCAATGGCAATAGCACAAACTTTGGCATGCTACTAGTCCTACATACTTACACCTAGAAACCCCATTCAAGCCTACTTAGGTTCATCTTACGGTGGACATGTTTGCCTGAAAAGGAATCTTTGAAATGTTTCATAGTTTTAGAAATATAGTGCTTTCAAATTTGAGAATTTTACAATGGGGCTCAATGGCAGATATTGGCACGTCAAAAAAGCACTTTCACCTAGAAACTCCATTCACACTTTTTATAATTCAGCTTACTGTGGAGACACATGCTGGAACTTTTTACTTTGAAATGTTTTGTAGTTTCTGAGTTATTTAACTTTAACGCCCAATGCATTCTCAATGGCAATAGCACAAACTTTGGCATGCTACTAGTCCTACATACTTACACCTAGAAACCCCATTCAAGCCTACTTAGGTTCATCTTACGGTGGACATGTTTGCCTGAAAAGGAATCTTTGAAATGTTTCATAGTTTTAGAAATATAGTGCTTTCAAATTTGAGAATTTTACAATGGGGCTCAATGGCAGATATTGGCACGTCAAAAAAGCACTTTCACCTAGAAACTCCATTTACACTTTTTATAATTCAGCTTACTGTGGAGACACATGCTGGAACTTTTTACGTTGAAATGTTTTGTAGTTTCTGAGTTATTTAACTTTAACGCCCAATGCATTCTCAATGGCAATAGCACAAACTTTGGCATGCTACTAGTCCTACATACTTACACCTAGAAACCCCATTCAAGCCTACTTAGGTTCATCTTACGGTGGACATGTTTGCCTGAAAAGGAATCTTTGAAATGTTTCATAGTTTTAGAAATATAGTGCTTTCAAATTTGAGAATTTTACAATGGGGCTCAATGGCAGATATTGGCACGTCAAAAAAGCACTTTCACCTAGAAACTCCATTCACACTTTTTATAATTCAGCTTACTGTGGAGACACATGCTGGAACTTTTTACTTTGAAATGTTTTGTAGTTTCTGAGTTATTTAACTTTAACGCCCAATGCATTCTCAATGGCAATAGCACAAACTTTGGCATGCTACTAGTCCTACATACTTACACCTAGAAACCCCATTCAAGCCTACTTAGGTTCATCTTACGGTGGACATGTTTGCCTGAAAAGGAATCTTTGAAATGTTTTATAGTTTTAGAAATATAGTGCTTTCAAATTTGAGAATTTTACAATGGGGCTCAATGGCAGATATTGGCACGTCAAAAAAGCACTTTCACCTAGAAACTCCATTTACACTTTTTATAATTCAGCTTACTGTGGAGACACATGCTGGAACTTTTTACGTTGAAATGTTTTGTAGTTTCTGAGTTATTTAACTTTAACGCCCAATGCATTCTCAATGGCAATAGCACAAACTTTGGCATGCTACTAGTCCTACATACTTACACCTAGAAACCCCATTCAAGCCTACTTAGGTTCATCTTACGGTGGACATGTTTGCCTGAAAAGGAATCTTTGAAATGTTTCATAGTTTTAGAAATATAGTGCTTTCAAATTTGAGAATTTTACAATGGGGCTCAATGGCAGATATTGGCACGTCAAAAAAGCACTTTCACCTAGAAACTCCATTCACACTTTTTATAATTCAGCTTACTGTGGAGACACATGCTGGAACTTTTTACTTTGAAATGTTTTGTAGTTTCTGAGTTATTTAACTTTAACGCCCAATGCATTCTCAATGGCAATAGCACAAACTTTGGCATGCTACTAGTCCTACATACTTACACCTAGAAACCCCATTCAAGCCTACTTAGGTTCATCTTACGGTGGACATGTTTGCCTGAAAAGGAATCTTTGAAATGTTTTATAGTTTTAGAAATATAGTGCTTTCAAATTTGAGAATTTTACAATGGGGCTCAATGGCAGATATTGGCACGTCAAAAAAGCACTTTCACCTAGAAACTCCATTCACACTTTTTATAATTCAGCTTACTGTGGAGACACATGCTGGAACCTTTTACTTTGAAATGTTTTGTAGTTTCTGAGTTATTTAACTTTAACGCCCAATGCATTCTCAATGGCAATAGCACAAAGTTTGGCATGCTTCTAGTCCTACATACTTACACCTAGAAACCCCATTCAAGCCTACTTAGGTTCATCTTACGGTGGACATGTTTGCCTGAAAAGGAATCTTTGAAATGTTTCATAGTTTTAGAAATATAGTGCTTTCAAATTTGAGAATTTTACAATGGGGCTCAATGGCAGATATTGGCACGTCAAAAAAGCACTTTCACCTAGAAACTCCATTCACACTTTTTATAATTCAGCTTACTGTGGAGACACATGCTGGAACTTTTTACTTTGAAATGTTTTGTAGTTTCTGAGTTATTTAACTTTAACGCCCAATGCATTCTCAATGGCAATAGCACAAACTTTGGCATGCTACTAGTCCTACATACTTACACCTAGAAACCCCATTCAAGCCTACTTAGGTTCATCTTACGGTGGACATGTTTGCCTGAAAAGGAATCTTTGAAATGTTTTATAGTTTTAGAAATATAGTGCTTTCAAATTTGAGAATTTTACAATGGGGCTCAATGGCAGATATTGGCACGTCAAAAAAGCACTTTCACCTAGAAACTCCATTCACACTTTTTATAATTCAGCTTACTGTGGAGACACATGCTGGAACCTTTTACTTTGAAATGTTTTGTAGTTTCTGAGTTATTTAACTTTAACGCCCAATGCATTCTCAATGGCAATAGCACAAAGTTTGGCATGCTTCTAGTCCTACATACTTACACCTAGAAACCCCATTCAAACCTACTTAGGTTCATCTTACGGTGGACATGTTTGCCTGAAAAGGAATCTTTGAAATGTTTCATAGTTTTAGAAATATAGTGCTTTCAAATTTGAGAATTTTACAATGGGGCTCAATGGCAGATATTGGCACGTCAAAAAGCACTTTCACCTAGAAACTCCATTCACACTTTTTATAATTCAGCTTACTGTGGAGACACATGCTGGAACTTTTTACTTTGAAATGTTTTGTAGTTTCTGAGTTATTTAACTTTAACGCCCAATGCATTCTCAATGGCAATAGCACAACCTTTGGCATGCTACTAGTCCTACATAATTACACCTAGAAACCCCAATCAAGCCTACTTAGGTTCATCTTACGGTGGACATGTTTGCCTGAAAAGGAATCTTTGAAATGTTTCATAGTTTTAGAAATATAGTGCTTTTAAATTTGAGAAATTCAGAATGGGGGTCAATGGCAGATTTTGAGTGGGGTTTGAACCCACTATCTCCAGATCATGCAGCCAGTGTGCTAAGTCACTGATCTACTTGCTACCTGCCACAATGCAGTCTGCTGTTCCCTTTGAGTAAAACATTGATACAAAAATAAAATACAAAAAATAAAATAACAGGAGATTTGTCTATTGTTTCTTTTGCTGTTGTTTATCTCTAGACGCTCGAATGTTTATGAACCACAATGGAAACAAGTCTCTGGCTCTTCTGTCATTATCTATTCGGCCTTTTAAGAACAGCATGCACAGTGGCTCACTGGGTACAGAGCCTGCCTGGTAATCAGGAGGCTGCAGGTTCAAGTCCTGGCTCTGACATAGTGTCCCACAATCATGAAAATATGACATAATATATTATGCCGTCCCAAACCATGGACTATAGTATGTCGTTTTTTCATGATTTTCATCTTTTTTTCAAATCCTCCAAAATCATGAAAAGCGACATGCTATAGTATGCCGTCCGAAGCCATGAACTATAGTATGTCGTTTTTTCATGATTTTCATCTTTTTTTCAAAAAGTCCAAAATCACGAAAAACGACATGCTATAGTATGCCGTCCGAAAAAAATTATAACTTTGGCATGCTACTAGTCCTACATACTTACACCTAGAATCCCCATTCAAACCTATTTAGGTTCATCTTACGGTGGACATGTTTGCCTGAAAAGGAATCTTTGAAATGTTTCATAGTTTTAGAAATATAGTGCTTTAAATGTGAGAAATTTATAATGGCAGATAGTGGCACGTCAAAATCACTTTCACCTAGAAACTCCATTCACACGTTTTATAATTCAGCTTACTGTGGAGACACATGCTGGAACTTTTTACTTTGAAATGTTTTGTAGTTTCTGAGTTATTTAACTTTAACGCCCAATGCATTCTCAATGGCAATAGCACAAATTTTGGCATGCTACTAGTCCTACATACTTACACCTAGAAACCCCATTCAAGCCTACTTAGGTTCATCTTACGGTGGACATGTTTGCCTGAAAAGGAATCTTTGAAATGTTTCATAGTTTTAGAAATATAGTGCTTTCAAATTTGAGAATTTTACAATGGGGCTCAATGGCAGATATTGACACGTCAAAAAGCACTTTCACCTAGAAACTCCATTCACACTTTTTATAATTCAGCTTACTGTGGAGACACATGCTGGAACTTTTTACTTTGAAATGTTTTGTAGTTTCTGAGTTATTTAACTTTAACGCCCAATGCATTCTCAATGGCAATAGCACAACCTTTGGCATGCTACTAGTCCTACATACTTACACCTAGAAACCCCATTCAAGCCTACTTAGGTTCATCTTACGGTGGACATGTTTGCCTGAAAAGGAATCTTTGAAATGTTTCATAGTTTTAGAAATATAGTGCTTTTAAATTTGAGAAATTCAGAATGGGGGTCAATGGCAGATTTTGAGTGGGGTTTGAACCCACTATCTCCAGATCATGCAGCCAGTGTGCTAAGTCACTGATCTACTTGCTACCTGCCACAATGCAGTCTGCTGTTCCCTTTGAGTAAAACATTGATACAAAAATAAAATACAAAAAATAAAATAACAGGAGATTTGTCTATTGTTTCTTTTGCTGTTGTTTATCTCTAGACGCTCGAATGTTTATGAACCACAATGGAAACAAGTCTCTGGCTCTTCTGTCATTATCTATTCGGCCTTTTAAGAACAGCATGCACAGTGGCTCACTGGGTACAGAGCCTGCCTGGTAATCAGGAGGCTGCAGGTTCAAGTCCTGGCTCTGACATAGTGTCCCACAATCATGAAAATATGACATAATATATTATGCCGTCCCAAACCATGGACTATAGTATGTCGTTTTTTCATGATTTTCATCTTTTTTTCAAATCCTCCAAAATCATGAAAAACGACATGCTATAGTATGCTGTCCGAAGCCATGAACTATAGTATGTCGTTTTTTCATGATTTTCATCTTTTTTTCAAAAAGTCCAAAATCACGAAAAACGACATGCCGTCCGAAAAAAATTATAACTTTGGCATGCTACTAGTCCTACATACTTACACCTAGAATCCCCATTCAAACCTATTTAGGTTCATCTTACGGTGGACATGTTTGCCTGAAAAGGAATCTTTGAAATGTTTCATAGTTTTAGAAATATAGTGCTTTAAATGTGAGAAATTTATAATGGCAGATAGTGGCACGTCAAAATCACTTTCACCTAGAAACTCCATTCACACGTTTTATAATTCAGCTTACTGTGGAGACACATGCTGGAACTTTTTACTTTGAAATGTTTTGTAGTTTCTGAGTTATTTAACTTTAACGCCCAATGCATTCTCAATGGCAATAGCACAAATTTTGGCATGCTACTAGTCCTACATACTTACACCTAGAAACCCCATTCAAGCCTACTTAGGTTCATCTTACGGTGGACATGTTTGCCTGAAAAGGAATCTTTGAAATGTTTCATAGTTTTAGAAATATAGTGCTTTCAAATTTGAGAATTTTACAATGGGGCTCAATGGCAGATATTGGCACGTCAAAAAAGCACTTTCACCTAGAAACTCCATTCACACTTTTTATAATTCAGCTTACTGTGGAGACACATGCTGGAACTTTTTACGTTGAAATGTTTTGTAGTTTCTGAGTTATTTAACTTTAACGCCCAATGCATTCTCAATGGCAATAGCACAAACTTTGGCATGCTACTAGTCCTACATACTTACACCTAGAAACCCCATTCAAGCCTACTTAGGTTCATCTTACGGTAGACATGTTTGCCTGAAAAGGAATCTTTGAAATGTTTCATAGTTTTAGAAATATAGTGCTTTCAAATTTGAGAATTTTACAATGGGGCTCAATGGCAGATATTGGCACGTCAAAAAAGCACTTTCACCTAGAAACTCCATTCACACTTTTTATAATTCAGCTTACTGTGGAGACACATGCTGGAACTTTTTACTTTGAAATGTTTTGTAGTTTCTGAGTTATTTAACTTTAACGCCCAATGCATTCTCAATGGCAATAGCACAAACTTTGGCATGCTACTAGTCCTACATACTTACACCTAGAAACCCCATTCAAGCCTACTTAGGTTCATCTTACGGTGGACATGTTTGCCTGAAAAGGAATCTTTGAAATGTTTTATAGTTTTAGAAATATAGTGCTTTCAAATTTGAGAATTTTACAATGGGGCTCAATGCCAGATATTGGCACGTCAAAAAAGCACTTTCACCTAGAAACTCCATTCACACTTTTTATAATTCAGCTTACTGTGGAGACACATGCTGGAACCTTTTACTTTGAAATGTTTTGTAGTTTCTGAGTTATTTAACTTTAACGCCCAATGCATTCTCAATGGCAATAGCACAAAGTTTGGCATGCTTCTAGTCCTACATACTTACACCTAGAAACCCCATTCAAGCCTACTTAGGTTCATCTTACGGTGGACATGTTTGCCTGAAAAGGAATCTTTGAAATGTTTCATAGTTTTAGAAATATAGTGCTTTCAAATTTGAGAATTTTACAATGGGGCTCAATGGCAGATATTGGCACGTCAAAAAAGCACTTTCACCTAGAAACTCCATTCACACTTTTTATAATTCAGCTTACTGTGGAGACACATGCTGGAACTTTTTACGTTGAAATGTTTTGTAGTTTCAGAGTTATTTAACTTTAACGCCCAATGCATTCTCAATGGCAATAGCACAAACTTTGGCATGCTACTAGTCCTACATACTTACACCTAGAAACCCCATTCAAGCCAACTTAGGTTCATCTTACGGTGGACATGTTTGCCTGAAAAGGAATCTTTGAAATGTTTCATAGTTTTAGAAATATAGTGCTTTCAAATTTGAGAATTTTACAATGGGGCTCAATGGCAGATATTGGCACGTCAAAAAAGCACTTTCACCTAGAAACTCCATTCACACGTTTTATAATTCAGCTTACTGTGGAGACACATGCTGGAACTTTTTACTTTGAAATGTTTTGTAGTTTCTGAGTTATTTAACTTTAACGCCCAATGCATTCTCAATGGCAATCGCACAAACTTTGGCATGCTACTAGTCCTACATACTTACACCTAGAAACCCCATTCAAGCCTACTTAGGTTCATCTTACGGTGGACATGTTTGCCTGAAAAGGAATCTTTGAAATGTTTCATAGTTTTAGAAATATAGTGCTTTCAAATTTGAGAATTTTACAATGGGGCTCAATGGCAGATATTGGCACGTCAAAAAAGCACTTTCACCTAGAAACTCCATTCACACTTTTTATAATTCAGCTTACTGTGGAGACACATGCTGGAACCTTTTACTTTGAAATGTTTTGTAGTTTCTGAGTTATTTAACTTTAACGCCCAATGCATTCTCAATGGCAATAGCACAAACTTTGGCATGCTACTAGTCCTACATACTTACACCTAGAAACCCCATTCAAGCCTACTTAGGTTCATCTTACGGTGGACATGTTTGCCTGAAAAGGAATCTTTGAAATGTTTCATAGTTTTAGAAATATAGTGCTTTCAAATTTGAGAATTTTACAATGGGGCTCAATGGCAGATATTGGCACGTCAAAAAAGCACTTTCACCTAGAAACTCCATTTACACTTTTTATAATTCAGCTTACTGTGGAGACACATGCTGGAACTTTTTACGTTGAAATGTTTTGTAGTTTCTGAGTTATTTAACTTTAACGCCCAATGCATTCTCAATGGCAATAGCACAAACTTTGGCATGCTACTAGTCCTACATACTTACACCTAGAAACCCCATTCAAGCCTACTTAGGTTCATCTTACGGTGGACATGTTTGCCTGAAAAGGAATCTTTGAAATGTTTCATAGTTTTAGAAATATAGTGCTTTCAAATTTGAGAATTTTACAATGGGGCTCAATGGCAGATATTGGCACGTCAAAAAAGCACTTTCACCTAGAAACTCCATTCACACGTTTTATAATTCAGCTTACTGTGGAGACACATGCTGGAACTTTTTACTTTGAAATGTTTTGTAGTTTCTGAGTTATTTAACTTTAACGCCCAATGCATTCTCAATGGCAATAGCACAAACTTTGGCATGCTACTAGTCCTACATACTTACACCTAGAAACCCCATTCAAGCCTACTTAGGTTCATCTTACGGTGGACATGTTTGCCTGAAAAGGAATCTTTGAAATGTTTCATAGTTTTAGAAATATAGTGCTTTCAAATTTGAGAATTTTACAATGGGGCTCAATGGCAGATATTGGCACGTCAAAAACCACTTTCACCTAGAAACTCCATTCACACTTTTTATAATTCAGCTTACTGTGGAGACACATGCTGGAACTTTTTACGTTGAAATGTTTTGTAGTTTCAGAGTTATTTAACTTTAACGCCCAATGCATTCTCAATGGCAATAGCACAAACTTTGGCATGCTACTAGTCCTACATACTTACACCTAGAAACCCCATTCAAGCCTACTTAGGTTCATCTTACGGTGGACATGTTTGCCTGAAAAGGAATCTTTGAAATGTTTCATAGTTTTAGAAATATAGTGCTTTCAAATTTGAGAATTTTACAATGGGGCTCAATGGCAGATATTGGCACGTCAAAAAAGCACTTTCACCTAGAAACTCCATTCACACGTTTTATAATTCAGCTTACTGTGGAGACACATGCTGGAACTTTTTACTTTGAAATGTTTTGTAGTTTCTGAGTTATTTAACTTTAACGCCCAATGCATTCTCAATGGCAATCGCACAAACTTTGGCATGCTACTAGTCCTACATACTTACACCTAGAAACCCCATTCAAGCCTACTTAGGTTCATCTTACGGTGGACATGTTTGCCTGAAAAGGAATCTTTGAAATGTTTCATAGTTTTAGAAATATAGTGCTTTCAAATTTGAGAATTTTACAATGGGGCTCAATGGCAGATATTGGCACGTCAAAAAAGCACTTTCACCTAGAAACTCCATTCACACTTTTTATAATTCAGCTTACTGTGGAGACACATGCTGGAACCTTTTACTTTGAAATGTTTTGTAGTTTCTGAGTTATTTAACTTTAACGCCCAATGCATTCTCAATGGCAATAGCACAAACTTTGGCATGCTACTAGTCCTACATACTTACACCTAGAAACCCCATTCAAGCCTACTTAGGTTCATCTTACGGTGGACATGTTTGCCTGAAAAGGAATCTTTGAAATGTTTCATAGTTTTAGAAATATAGTGCTTTCAAATTTGAGAATTTTACAATGGGGCTCAATGGCAGATATTGGCACGTCAAAAAAGCACTTTCACCTAGAAACTCCATTTACACTTTTTATAATTCAGCTTACTGTGGAGACACATGCTGGAACTTTTTACGTTGAAATGTTTTGTAGTTTCTGAGTTATTTAACTTTAACGCCCAATGCATTCTCAATGGCAATAGCACAAACTTTGGCATGCTACTAGTCCTACATACTTACACCTAGAAACCCCATTCAAGCCTACTTAGGTTCATCTTACGGTGGACATGTTTGCCTGAAAAGGAATCTTTGAAATGTTTCATAGTTTTAGAAATATAGTGCTTTCAAATTTGAGAATTTTACAATGGGGCTCAATGGCAGATATTGGCACGTCAAAAAAGCACTTTCACCTAGAAACTCCATTCACACGTTTTATAATTCAGCTTACTGTGGAGACACATGCTGGAACTTTTTACTTTGAAATGTTTTGTAGTTTCTGAGTTATTTAACTTTAACGCCCAATGCATTCTCAATGGCAATAGCACAAACTTTGGCATGCTACTAGTCCTACATACTTACACCTAGAAACCCCATTCAAGCCTACTTAGGTTCATCTTACGGTGGACATGTTTGCCTGAAAAGGAATCTTTGAAATGTTTCATAGTTTTAGAAATATAGTGCTTTCAAATTTGAGAATTTTACAATGGGGCTCAATGGCAGATATTGGCACGTCAAAAAAGCACTTTCACCTAGAAACTCCATTCACACTTTTTATAATTCAGCTTACTGTGGAGACACATGCTGGAACCTTTTACTTTGAAATGTTTTGTAGTTTCTGAGTTATTTAACTTTAACGCCCAATGCATTCTCAATGGCAATAGCACAAACTTTGGCATGCTACTAGTCCTACATACTTACACCTAGAAACCCCATTCAAGCCTACTTAGGTTCATCTTACGGTGGACATGTTTGCCTGAAAAGGAATCTTTGAAATGTTTCATAGTTTTAGAAATATAGTGCTTTCAAATTTGAGAATTTTACAATGGGGCTCAATGGCAGATATTGGCACGTCAAAAAAGCACTTTCACCTAGAAACTCCATTCACACTTTTTATAATTCAGCTTACTGTGGAGACACATGCTGGAACTTTTTACTTTGAAATGTTTTGTAGTTTCTGAGTTATTTAACTTTAACGCCCAATGCATTCTCAATGGCAATAGCACAAACTTTGGCATGCTACTAGTCCTAAATACTTACACCTAGAAACCCCATTCAAGCCTACTTAGGTTCATCTTACGGTGGACATGTTTGCCTGAAAAGGAATCTTTGAAATGTTTCATAGTTTTAGAAATATAGTGCTTTCAAATTTGAGAATTTTACAATTGGGCTCAATGGCAGATATTGGCACGTCAAAAAAGCACTTTCACCTAGAAACTCCATTTACACTTTTTATAATTCAGCTTACTGTGGAGACACATGCTGGAACTTTTTACGTTGAAATGTTTTGTAGTTTCTGAGTTATTTAACTTTAACGCCCAATGCATTCTCAATGGCAATAGCACAAACTTTGGCATGCTACTAGTCCTACATACTTACACCTAGAAACCCCATTCAAGCCTACTTAGGTTCATCTTACGGTGGACATGTTTGCCTGAAAAGGAATCTTTGAAATGTTTCATAGTTTTAGAAATATAGTGCTTTCAAATTTGATAATTTTACAATGGGGCTCAATGGCAGATATTGGCACGTCAAAAAAGCACTTTCACCTAGAAACTCCATTCACACTTTTTATAATTCAGCTTACTGTGGAGACACATGCTGGAACTTTTTACTTTGAAATGTTTTGTAGTTTCTGAGTTATTTAACTTTAACGCCCAATGCATTCTCAATGGCAATAGCACAAACTTTGGCATGCTACTAGTCCTACATACTTACACCTAGAAACCCCATTCAAGCCTACTTAGGTTCATCTTACGGTGGACATGTTTGCCTGAAAAGGAATCTTTGAAATGTTTTATAGTTTTAGAAATATAGTGCTTTCAAATTTGAGAATTTTACAATGGGGCTCAATGGCAGATATTGGCACGTCAAAAAAGCACTTTCACCTAGAAACTCCATTCACACTTTTTATAATTCAGCTTACTGTGGAGACACATGCTGGAACTTTTTACTTTGAAATGTTTTGTAGTTTCTGAGTTATTTAACTTTAACGCCCAATGCATTCTCAATGGCAATAGCACAAACTTTGGCATGCTACTAGTCCTACATACTTACACCTAGAAACCCCATTCAAGCCTACTTAGGTTCATCTTACGGTGGACATGTTTGCCTGAAAAGGAATCTTTGAAATGTTTCATAGTTTTAGAAATATAGTGCTTTCAAATTTGAGAATTTTACAATGGGGCTCAATGGCAGATATTGGCACGTCAAAAAAGCACTTTCACCTAGAAACTCCATTCACACGTTTTATAATTCAGCTTACTGTGGAGACACATGCTGGAACTTTTTACTTTGAAATGTTTTGTAGTTTCTGAGTTATTTAACTTTAACGCCCAATGCATTCTCAATGGCAATAGCACAAACTTTGGCATGCTACTAGTCCTACATACTTACACCTAGAAACCCCATTCAAGCCTACTTAGGTTCATCTTACGGTGGACATGTTTGCCTGAAAAGGAATCTTTGAAATGTTTCATAGTTTTAGAAATATAGTGCTTTCAAATTTGAGAATTTTACAATGGGGCTCAATGGCAGATATTGGCACGTCAAAAAAGCACTTTCACCTAGAAACTCCATTCACACTTTTTATAATTCAGCTTACTGTGGAGACACATGCTGGAACCTTTTACTTTGAAATGTTTTGTAGTTTCTGAGTTATTTAACTTTAACGCCCAATGCATTCTCAATGGCAATAGCACAAACTTTGGCATGCTACTAGTCCTACATACTTACACCTAGAAACCCCATTCAAGCCTACTTAGGTTCATCTTACGGTGGACATGTTTGCCTGAAAAGGAATCTTTGAAATGTTTCATAGTTTTAGAAATATAGTGCTTTCAAATTTGAGAATTTTACAATGGGGCTCAATGGCAGATATTGGCACGTCAAAAAAGCACTTTCACCTAGAAACTCCATTCACACTTTTTATAATTCAGCTTACTGTGGAGACACATGCTGGAACTTTTTACTTTGAAATGTTTTGTAGTTTCTGAGTTATTTAACTTTAACGCCCAATGCATTCTCAATGGCAATAGCACAAACTTTGGCATGCTACTAGTCCTAAATACTTACACCTAGAAACCCCATTCAAGCCTACTTAGGTTCATCTTACGGTGGACATGTTTGCCTGAAAAGGAATCTTTGAAATGTTTCATAGTTTTAGAAATATAGTGCTTTCAAATTTGAGAATTTTACAATTGGGCTCAATGGCAGATATTGGCACGTCAAAAAAGCACTTTCACCTAGAAACTCCATTTACACTTTTTATAATTCAGCTTACTGTGGAGACACATGCTGGAACTTTTTACGTTGAAATGTTTTGTAGTTTCTGAGTTATTTAACTTTAACGCCCAATGCATTCTCAATGGCAATAGCACAAACTTTGGCATGCTACTAGTCCTACATACTTACACCTAGAAACCCCATTCAAGCCTACTTAGGTTCATCTTACGGTGGACATGTTTGCCTGAAAAGGAATCTTTGAAATGTTTCATAGTTTTAGAAATATAGTGCTTTCAAATTTGAGAATTTTACAATGGGGCTCAATGGCAGATATTGGCACGTCAAAAAAGCACTTTCACCTAGAAACTCCATTCACACTTTTTATAATTCAGCTTACTGTGGAGACACATGCTGGAACTTTTTACTTTGAAATGTTTTGTAGTTTCTGAGTTATTTAACTTTAACGCCCAATGCATTCTCAATGGCAATAGCACAAACTTTGGCATGCTACTAGTCCTACATACTTACACCTAGAAACCCCATTCAAGCCTACTTAGGTTCATCTTACGGTGGACATGTTTGCCTGAAAAGGAATCTTTGAAATGTTTTATAGTTTTAGAAATATAGTGCTTTCAAATTTGAGAATTTTACAATGGGGCTCAATGGCAGATATTGGCACGTCAAAAAAGCACTTTCACCTAGAAACTCCATTCACACTTTTTATAATTCAGCTTACTGTGGAGACACATGCTGGAACTTTTTACTTTGAAATGTTTTGTAGTTTCTGAGTTATTTAACTTTAACGCCCAATGCATTCTCAATGGCAATAGCACAAACTTTGGCATGCTTCTAGTCCTACATACTTACACCTAGAAACCCCAATCAAGCCTACTTAGGTTCATCTTACGGTGGACATGTTTGCCTGAAAAGGAATCTTTGAAATGTTTCATAGTTTTAGAAATATAGTGCTTTCAAATTTGAGAATTTTACAATGGGGCTCAATGGCAGATATTGGCACGTCAAAAAAGCACTTTCACCTAGAAACTCCATTCACACTTTTTATAATTCAGCTTACTGTGGAGACACATGCTGGAACTTTTTACTTTGAAATGTTTTGTAGTTTCTGAGTTATTTAACTTTAACGCCCAATGCATTCTCAATGGCAATAGCACAACCTTTGGCATGCTACTAGTCCTACATACTTACACCTAGAAACCCCATTCAAGCCTACTTAGGTTCATCTTACGGTGGACATGTTTGCCTGAAAAGGAATCTTTGAAATGTTTCATAGTTTTAGAAATATAGTGCTTTTAAATTTGAGAATTTTACAATGGGGCTCAATGGCAGATATTGGCACGTCAAAAAAGCACTTTCACCTAGAAACTCCATTTACACTTTTTATAATTCAGCTTACTGTGGAGACACATGCTGGAACTTTTTACGTTGAAATGTTTTGTAGTTTCTGAGTTATTTAACTTTAACGCCCAATGCATTCTCAATGGCAATAGCACAAACTTTGGCATGCTACTAGTCCTACATACTTACACCTAGAAACCCCATTCAAGCCTACTTAGGTTCATCTTACGGTGGACATGTTTGCCTGAAAAGGAATCTTTGAAATGTTTCATAGTTTTAGAAATATAGTGCTTTCAAATTTGAGAATTTTACAATGGGGCTCAATGGCAGATATTGGCACGTCAAAAAAGCACTTTCACCTAGAAACTCCATTCACACTTTTTATAATTCAGCTTACTGTGGAGACACATGCTGGAACCTTTTACTTTGAAATGTTTTGTAGTTTCTGAGTTATTTAACTTTAACGCCCAATGCATTCTCAATGGCAATAGCACAAACTTTGGCATGCTACTAGTCCTACATACTTACACCTAGAAACCCCATTCAAGCCTACTTAGGTTCATCTTACGGTGGACATGTTTGCCTGAAAAGGAATCTTTGAAATGTTTCATAGTTTTAGAAATATAGTGCTTTCAAATTTGAGAATTTTACAATGGGGCTCAATGGCAGATATTGGCACGTCAAAAAAGCACTTTCACCTAGAAACTCCATTCACACTTTTTATAATTCAGCTTACTGTGGAGACACATGCTGGAACTTTTTACTTTGAAATGTTTTGTAGTTTCTGAGTTATTTAACTTTAACGCCCAATGCATTCTCAATGGCAATAGCACAAACTTTGGCATGCTACTAGTCCTAAATACTTACACCTAGAAACCCCATTCAAGCCTACTTAGGTTCATCTTACGGTGGACATGTTTGCCTGAAAAGGAATCTTTGAAATGTTTCATAGTTTTAGAAATATAGTGCTTTCAAATTTGAGAATTTTACAATTGGGCTCAATGGCAGATATTGGCACGTCAAAAAAGCACTTTCACCTAGAAACTCCATTTACACTTTTTATAATTCAGCTTACTGTGGAGACACATGCTGGAACTTTTTACGTTGAAATGTTTTGTAGTTTCTGAGTTATTTAACTTTAAAGCCAAATGCATTCTCAATGGCAATAGCACAAACTTTGGCATGCTACTAGTCCTACATACTTACACCTAGAAACCCCATTCAAGCCTACTTAGGTTCATCTTACGGTGGACATGTTTGCCTGAAAAGGAATCTTTGAAATGTTTCATAGTTTTAGAAATATAGTGCTTTCAAATTTGAGAATTTTACTTTGGGGCTCAATGGCAGATATTGGCACGTCAAAAAAGCACTTTCACCTAGAAACTCCATTCACACTTTTTATAATTCAGCTTACTGTGGAGACACATGCTGGAACTTTTTACTTTGAAATGTTTTGTAGTTTCTGAGTTATTTAACTTTAACGCCCAATGCATTCTCAATGGCAATAGCACAAACTTTGGCATGCTACTAGTCCTACATACTTACACCTAGAAACCCCATTCAAGCCTACTTAGGTTCATCTTACGGTGGACATGTTTGCCTGAAAAGGAATCTTTGAAATGTTTTATAGTTTTAGAAATATAGTGCTTTCAAATTTGAGAATTTTACAATGGGGCTCAATGGCAGATATTGGCACGTCAAAAAAGCACTTTCACCTAGAAACTCCATTCACACTTTTTATAATTCAGCTTACTGTGGAGACACATGCTGGAACTTTTTACTTTGAAATGTTTTGTAGTTTCTGAGTTATTTAACTTTAACGCCCAATGCATTCTCAATGGCAATAGCACAAACTTTGGCATGCTTTTAGTCCTACATACTTACACCTAGAAACCCCATTCAAGCCTACTTAGGTTCATCTTACGGTGGACATGTTTGCCTGAAAAGGAATCTTTGAAATGTTTCATAGTTTTAGAAATATAGTGCTTTCAAATTTGAGAATTTTACAATGGGGCTCAATGGCAGATATTGGCACGTCAAAAAAGCACTTTCACCTAGAAACTCCATTCACACTTTTTATAATTCAGCTTACTGTGGAGACACATGCTGGAACTTTTTACTTTGAAATGTTTTGTAGTTTCTGAGTTATTTAACTTTAACGCCCAATGCATTCTCAATGGCAATAGCACAACCTTTGGCATGCTACTAGTCCTACATACTTACACCTAGAAACCCCATTCAAGCCTACTTAGGTTCATCTTACGGTGGACATGTTTGCCTGAAAAGGAATCTTTGAAATGTTTCATAGTTTTAGAAATATAGTGCTTTTAAATTTGAGAAATTCAGAATGGGGGTCAATGGCAGATTTTGAGTGGGGTTTGAACCCACTATCTCCAGATCATGCAGCCAGTGTGCTAAGTCACTGATCTACTTGCTACCTGCCACAATGCAGTCTGCTGTTCCCTTTTAGTAAAACATTGATACAAAAATAAAATACAAAAAATAAAATAACAGGAGATTTGTCTATTGTTTCTTTTGCTGTTGTTTATCTCTAGACGCTCGAATGTTTATGAACCACAATGGAAACAAGTCTCTGGCTCTTCTGTCATTATCTATTCGGCCTTTTAAGAACAGCATGCACAGTGGCTCACTGGGTACAGAGCCTGCCTGGTAATCAGGAGGCTGCAGGTTCAAGTCCTGGCTCTGACATAGTGTCCCACAATCATGAAAATATGACATATATATTATGCTGTCCCAAACCATGGACTATAGTATGTCGTTTTTTCATGATTTTCATCTTTTTTTCAAATCCTCCAAAATCATGAAAAACGACATGCTATAGTATGCCGTCCGAAGCCATGAACTATAGTATGTCGTTTTTTCATGATTTTCATCTTTTTTTCAAAAAGTCCAAAATCACGAAAAACGACATGCTATAGTATGCCGTCCGAAAAAAATATATAACTTTGGCATGCTACTAGTCCTACATACTTACACCTAGAATCCCCATTCAAACCTATTTAGGTTAATCTTACGGTGGACATGTTTGCCTGAAAAGGAATCTTTGAAATGTTTCATAGTTTTAGAAATATAGTGCTTTAAATGTGAGAAATTTATAATGGCAGATAGTGGCACGTCAAAATCACTTTCACCTAGAAACTCCATTCACACGTTTTATAATTCAGCTTACTGTGGAGACACATGCTGGAACTTTTTACTTTGAAATGTTTTGTAGTTTCTGAGTTATTTAACTTTAACGCCCAATGCATTCTCAATGGCAATAGCACAAATTTTGGCATGCTACTAGTCCTACATACTTACACCTAGAAACCCCATTCAAGCCTACTTAGGTTCATCTTACGGTGGACATGTTTGCCTGAAAAGGAATCTTTGAAATGTTTCATAGTTTTAGAAATATAGTGCTTTCAAATTTGAGAATTTTACAATGGGGCTCAATGGCAGATATTGGCACGTCAAAAAAGCACTTTCACCTAGAAACTCCATTCACACTTTTTATAATTCAGCTTACTGTGGAGACACATGCTGGAACTTTTGACGTTGAAATGTTTTGTAGTTTCTGAGTTATTTAACTTTAACGCCCAATGCATTCTCAATGGCAATAGCACAAACTTTGGCATGCTACTAGTCCTACATACTTACACCTAGAAACCCCATTCAAGCCTACTTAGGTTCATCTTACGGTGGACATGTTTGCCTGAAAAGGAATCTTTGAAATGTTTCATAGTTTTAGAAATATAGTGCTTTCAAATTTGAGAATTTTACAATGGGGCTCAATGGCAGATATTGGCACGTCAAAAAAGCACTTTCACCTAGAAACTCCATTCACACTTTTTATAATTCAGCTTACTGTGGAGACACATGCTGGAACTTTTTACTTTGAAATGTTTTGTAGTTTCTGAGTTATTTAACTTTAACGCCCAATGCATTCTCAATGGCAATAGCACAAACTTTGGCATGCTACTAGTCCTACATACTTACACCTAGAAACCCCATTCAAGCCTACTTAGGTTCATCTTACGGTGGACATGTTTGCCTGAAAAGGAATCTTTGAAATGTTTCATAGTTTTAGAAATATAGTGCTTTCAAATTTGAGAATTTTACAATGGGGCTCAATGGCAGATATTGGCACGTCAAAAAAGCACTTTCACCTAGAAACTCCATTTACACTTTTTATAATTCAGCTTACTGTGGAGACACATGCTGGAACTTTTTACGTTGAAATGTTTTGTAGTTTCTGAGTTATTTAACTTTAACGCCCAATGCATTCTCAATGGCAATAGCACAAACTTTGGCATGCTACTAGTCCTACATACTTACACCTAGAAACCCCATTCAAGCCTACTTAGGTTCATCTTACGGTGGACATGTTTGCCTGAAAAGGAATCTTTGAAATGTTTCATAGTTTTAGAAATATAGTGCTTTCAAATTTGAGAATTTTACAATGGGGCTCAATGGCAGATATTGGCACGTCAAAAAAGCACTTTCACCTAGAAACTCCATTCACACTTTTTATAATTCAGCTTACTGTGGAGACACATGCTGGAACTTTTTACTTTGAAATGTTTTGTAGTTTCTGAGTTATTTAACTTTAACGCCCAATGCATTCTCAATGGCAATAGCACAAACTTTGGCATGCTACTAGTCCTACATACTTACACCTAGAAACCCCATTCAAGCCTACTTAGGTTCATCTTACGGTGGACATGTTTGCCTGAAAAGGAATCTTTGAAATGTTTTATAGTTTTAGAAATATAGTGCTTTCAAATTTGAGAATTTTACAATGGGGCTCAATGGCAGATATTGGCACGTCAAAAAAGCACTTTCACCTAGAAACTCCATTTACACTTTTTATAATTCAGCTTACTGTGGAGACACATGCTGGAACTTTTTACGTTGAAATGTTTTGTAGTTTCTGAGTTATTTAACTTTAACGCCCAATGCATTCTCAATGGCAATAGCACAAACTTTGGCATGCTACTAGTCCTACATACTTACACCTAGAAACCCCATTCAAGCCTACTTAGGTTCATCTTACGGTGGACATGTTTGCCTGAAAAGGAATCTTTGAAATGTTTCATAGTTTTAGAAATATAGTGCTTTCAAATTTGAGAATTTTACAATGGGGCTCAATGGCAGATATTGGCACGTCAAAAAAGCACTTTCACCTAGAAACTCCATTCACACTTTTTATAATTCAGCTTACTGTGGAGACACATGCTGGAACTTTTTACTTTGAAATGTTTTGTAGTTTCTGAGTTATTTAACTTTAACGCCCAATGCATTCTCAATGGCAATAGCACAAACTTTGGCATGCTACTAGTCCTACATACTTACACCTAGAAACCCCATTCAAGCCTACTTAGGTTCATCTTACGGTGGACATGTTTGCCTGAAAAGGAATCTTTGAAATGTTTTATAGTTTTAGAAATATAGTGCTTTCAAATTTGAGAATTTTACAATGGGGCTCAATGGCAGATATTGGCACGTCAAAAAAGCACTTTCACCTAGAAACTCCATTCACACTTTTTATAATTCAGCTTACTGTGGAGACACATGCTGGAACCTTTTACTTTGAAATGTTTTGTAGTTTCTGAGTTATTTAACTTTAACGCCCAATGCATTCTCAATGGCAATAGCACAAAGTTTGGCATGCTTCTAGTCCTACATACTTACACCTAGAAACCCCATTCAAGCCTACTTAGGTTCATCTTACGGTGGACATGTTTGCCTGAAAAGGAATCTTTGAAATGTTTCATAGTTTTAGAAATATAGTGCTTTCAAATTTGAGAATTTTACAATGGGGCTCAATGGCAGATATTGGCACGTCAAAAAAGCACTTTCACCTAGAAACTCCATTCACACTTTTTATAATTCAGCTTACTGTGGAGACACATGCTGGAACCTTTTACTTTGAAATGTTTTGTAGTTTCTGAGTTATTTAACTTTAACGCCCAATGCATTCTCAATGGCAATAGCACAAAGTTTGGCATGCTTCTAGTCCTACATACTTACACCTAGAAACCCCATTCAAACCTACTTAGGTTCATCTTACGGTGGACATGTTTGCCTGAAAAGGAATCTTTGAAATGTTTCATAGTTTTAGAAATATAGTGCTTTCAAATTTGAGAATTTTACAATGGGGCTCAATGGCAGATATTGGCACGTCAAAAAGCACTTTCACCTAGAAACTCCATTCACACTTTTTATAATTCAGCTTACTGTGGAGACACATGCTGGAACTTTTTACTTTGAAATGTTTTGTAGTTTCTGAGTTATTTAACTTTAACGCCCAATGCATTCTCAATGGCAATAGCACAACCTTTGGCATGCTACTAGTCCTACATAATTACACCTAGAAACCCCAATCAAGCCTACTTAGGTTCATCTTACGGTGGACATGTTTGCCTGAAAAGGAATCTTTGAAATGTTTCATAGTTTTAGAAATATAGTGCTTTTAAATTTGAGAAATTCAGAATGGGGGTCAATGGCAGATTTTGAGTGGGGTTTGAACCCACTATCTCCAGATCATGCAGCCAGTGTGCTAAGTCACTGATCTACTTGCTACCTGCCACAATGCAGTCTGCTGTTCCCTTTGAGTAAAACATTGATACAAAAATAAAATACAAAAAATAAAATAACAGGAGATTTGTCTATTGTTTCTTTTGCTGTTGTTTATCTCTAGACGCTCGAATGTTTATGAACCACAATGGAAACAAGTCTCTGGCTCTTCTGTCATTATCTATTCGGCCTTTTAAGAACAGCATGCACAGTGGCTCACTGGGTACAGAGCCTGCCTGGTAATCAGGAGGCTGCAGGTTCAAGTCCTGGCTCTGACATAGTGTCCCACAATCATGAAAATATGACATAATATATTATGCCGTCCCAAACCATGGACTATAGTATGTCGTTTTTTCATGATTTTCATCTTTTTTTCAAATCCTCCAAAATCATGAAAAGCGACATGCTATAGTATGCCGTCCGAAGCCATGAACTATAGTATGTCGTTTTTTCATGATTTTCATCTTTTTTTCAAAAAGTCCAAAATCACGAAAAACGACATGCTATAGTATGCCGTCCGAAAAAAATTATAACTTTGGCATGCTACTAGTCCTACATACTTACACCTAGAATCCCCATTCAAACCTATTTAGGTTCATCTTACGGTGGACATGTTTGCCTGAAAAGGAATCTTTGAAATGTTTCATAGTTTTAGAAATATAGTGCTTTAAATGTGAGAAATTTATAATGGCAGATAGTGGCACGTCAAAATCACTTTCACCTAGAAACTCCATTCACACGTTTTATAATTCAGCTTACTGTGGAGACACATGCTGGAACTTTTTACTTTGAAATGTTTTGTAGTTTCTGAGTTATTTAACTTTAACGCCCAATGCATTCTCAATGGCAATAGCACAAATTTTGGCATGCTACTAGTCCTACATACTTACACCTAGAAACCCCATTCAAGCCTACTTAGGTTCATCTTACGGTGGACATGTTTGCCTGAAAAGGAATCTTTGAAATGTTTCATAGTTTTAGAAATATAGTGCTTTCAAATTTGAGAATTTTACAATGGGGCTCAATGGCAGATATTGACACGTCAAAAAGCACTTTCACCTAGAAACTCCATTCACACTTTTTATAATTCAGCTTACTGTGGAGACACATGCTGGAACTTTTTACTTTGAAATGTTTTGTAGTTTCTGAGTTATTTAACTTTAACGCCCAATGCATTCTCAATGGCAATAGCACAACCTTTGGCATGCTACTAGTCCTACATACTTACACCTAGAAACCCCATTCAAGCCTACTTAGGTTCATCTTACGGTGGACATGTTTGCCTGAAAAGGAATCTTTGAAATGTTTCATAGTTTTAGAAATATAGTGCTTTTAAATTTGAGAAATTCAGAATGGGGGTCAATGGCAGATTTTGAGTGGGGTTTGAACCCACTATCTCCAGATCATGCAGCCAGTGTGCTAAGTCACTGATCTACTTGCTACCTGCCACAATGCAGTCTGCTGTTCCCTTTGAGTAAAACATTGATACAAAAATAAAATACAAAAAATAAAATAACAGGAGATTTGTCTATTGTTTCTTTTGCTGTTGTTTATCTCTAGACGCTCGAATGTTTATGAACCACAATGGAAACAAGTCTCTGGCTCTTCTGTCATTATCTATTCGGCCTTTTAAGAACAGCATGCACAGTGGCTCACTGGGTACAGAGCCTGCCTGGTAATCAGGAGGCTGCAGGTTCAAGTCCTGGCTCTGACATAGTGTCCCACAATCATGAAAATATGACATAATATATTATGCCGTCCCAAACCATGGACTATAGTATGTCGTTTTTTCATGATTTTCATCTTTTTTTCAAATCCTCCAAAATCATGAAAAACGACATGCTATAGTATGCTGTCCGAAGCCATGAACTATAGTATGTCGTTTTTTCATGATTTTCATCTTTTTTTCAAAAAGTCCAAAATCACGAAAAACGACATGCCGTCCGAAAAAAATTATAACTTTGGCATGCTACTAGTCCTACATACTTACACCTAGAATCCCCATTCAAACCTATTTAGGTTCATCTTACGGTGGACATGTTTGCCTGAAAAGGAATCTTTGAAATGTTTCATAGTTTTAGAAATATAGTGCTTTAAATGTGAGAAATTTATAATGGCAGATAGTGGCACGTCAAAATCACTTTCACCTAGAAACTCCATTCACACGTTTTATAATTCAGCTTACTGTGGAGACACATGCTGGAACTTTTTACTTTGAAATGTTTTGTAGTTTCTGAGTTATTTAACTTTAACGCCCAATGCATTCTCAATGGCAATAGCACAAATTTTGGCATGCTACTAGTCCTACATACTTACACCTAGAAACCCCATTCAAGCCTACTTAGGTTCATCTTACGGTGGACATGTTTGCCTGAAAAGGAATCTTTGAAATGTTTCATAGTTTTAGAAATATAGTGCTTTCAAATTTGAGAATTTTACAATGGGGCTCAATGGCAGATATTGGCACGTCAAAAAAGCACTTTCACCTAGAAACTCCATTCACACTTTTTATAATTCAGCTTACTGTGGAGACACATGCTGGAACTTTTTACGTTGAAATGTTTTGTAGTTTCTGAGTTATTTAACTTTAACGCCCAATGCATTCTCAATGGCAATAGCACAAACTTTGGCATGCTACTAGTCCTACATACTTACACCTAGAAACCCCATTCAAGCCTACTTAGGTTCATCTTACGGTAGACATGTTTGCCTGAAAAGGAATCTTTGAAATGTTTCATAGTTTTAGAAATATAGTGCTTTCAAATTTGAGAATTTTACAATGGGGCTCAATGGCAGATATTGGCACGTCAAAAAAGCACTTTCACCTAGAAACTCCATTCACACTTTTTATAATTCAGCTTACTGTGGAGACACATGCTGGAACTTTTTACTTTGAAATGTTTTGTAGTTTCTGAGTTATTTAACTTTAACGCCCAATGCATTCTCAATGGCAATAGCACAAACTTTGGCATGCTACTAGTCCTACATACTTACACCTAGAAACCCCATTCAAGCCTACTTAGGTTCATCTTACGGTGGACATGTTTGCCTGAAAAGGAATCTTTGAAATGTTTTATAGTTTTAGAAATATAGTGCTTTCAAATTTGAGAATTTTACAATGGGGCTCAATGCCAGATATTGGCACGTCAAAAAAGCACTTTCACCTAGAAACTCCATTCACACTTTTTATAATTCAGCTTACTGTGGAGACACATGCTGGAACCTTTTACTTTGAAATGTTTTGTAGTTTCTGAGTTATTTAACTTTAACGCCCAATGCATTCTCAATGGCAATAGCACAAAGTTTGGCATGCTTCTAGTCCTACATACTTACACCTAGAAACCCCATTCAAGCCTACTTAGGTTCATCTTACGGTGGACATGTTTGCCTGAAAAGGAATCTTTGAAATGTTTCATAGTTTTAGAAATATAGTGCTTTCAAATTTGAGAATTTTACAATGGGGCTCAATGGCAGATATTGGCACGTCAAAAAGCACTTTCACCTAGAAACTCCATTCACACTTTTTATAATTCAGCTTACTGTGGAGACACATGCTGGAACTTTTTACTTTGAAATGTTTTGTAGTTTCTGAGTTATTTAACTTTAACGCCCAATGCATTCTCAATGGCAATAGCACAAACTTTGGCATGCTACTAGTCCTACATACTTACACCTAGAAACCCCATTCAAGCCTACTTAGGTTCATCTTACGGTGGACATGTTTGCCTGAAAAGGAATCTTTGAAATGTTTTATAGTTTTAGAAATATAGTGCTTTCAAATTTGAGAATTTTACAATGGGGCTCAATGCCAGATATTGGCACGTCAAAAAAGCACTTTCACCTAGAAACTCCATTCACACTTTTTATAATTCAGCTTACTGTGGAGACACATGCTGGAACCTTTTACTTTGAAATGTTTTGTAGTTTCTGAGTTATTTAACTTTAACGCCCAATGCATTCTCAATGGCAATAGCACAAAGTTTGGCATGCTTCTAGTCCTACATACTTACACCTAGAAACCCCATTCAAGCCTACTTAGGTTCATCTTACGGTGGACATGTTTGCCTGAAAAGGAATCTTTGAAATGTTTCATAGTTTTAGAAATATAGTGCTTTCAAATTTGAGAATTTTACAATGGGGCTCAATGGCAGATATTGGCACGTCAAAAAGCACTTTCACCTAGAAACTCCATTCACACTTTTTATAATTCAGCTTACTGTGGAGACACATGCTGGAACTTTTTACTTTGAAATGTTTTGTAGTTTCTTAGTTATTTAACTTTAACGCCCAATGCATTCTCAATGGCAATAGCACAAACTTTGGCATGCTACTAGTCCTACATACTTACACCTAGAAACCCCATTCAAGCCTACTTAGGTTCATCTTACGGTGGACATGTTTGCCTGAAAAGGAATCTTTGAAATGTTTTATAGTTTTAGAAATATAGTGCTTTCAAATTTGAGAATTTCAGAATGGGGGTCAATGGCAGATTTTGATTGGGGTTTGAACCCACTATCTCCAGATCATGCAGCCAGTGTGCTAAGTCACTGATCTACTTGCTACCTGCCACAATGCAGTCTGCTGTTCCCTTTGAGTAAAACATTGATACAAAAATAAAATACAAAAAATAAAATAACAGGAGATTTGTCTATTGTTTCTTTTGCTGTTGTTTATCTCTAGACGCTCGAATGTTTATGAACCACAATGGAAACAAGTCTCTGGCTCTTCTGTCATTATCTATTCGGCCTTTTAAGAACAGCATGCACAGTGGCTCACTGGGTACAGAGCCTGCCTGGTAATCAGGAGGCTGCAGGTTCAAGTCCTGGCTCTGACATAGTGTCCCACAATCATGAAAATATGACATAATATATTATGCCGTCCCAAACCATGGACTATAGTATGTCGTTTTTTCATGATTTTCATCTTTTTTTCAAATCCTCCAAAATCATGAAAAACAAAATGCTATAGTATGCCGTCCGAAGCCATGAACTATAGTATGTCGTTTTTTCATGATTTTCATCTTTTTTTCAAATAGTCCAAAATCACGAAAAACGACATGCTATAGTATGCCGTCCGAAAAAAATTATAACTTTGGCATGCTACTAGTCCTACATACTTACACCTAGAATCCCCATTCAAGCCTACTTAGGTTCATCTTACGGTGGACATGTTTGCCTGAAAAGGAATCTTTGAAATGTTTCATAGTTTTAGAAATATAGTGCTTTAAATGTGAGAAATTTATAATGGCAGATAGTGGCACGTCAAAATCACTTTCACCTAGAAACTCCATTCACACGTTTTATAATTCAGCTTACTGTGGAGACACATGCTGGAACTTTTTACTTTGAAATGTTTTGTAGTTTCTGAGTTATTTAACTTTAACGCCCAATGCATTCTCAATGGCAATAGCACAAACTTTGGCATGCTACTAGTCCTACATACTTACACCTAGAAACCCCATTCAAGCCTACTTAGGTTCATCTTACGGTGGACATGTTTGCCTGAAAAGGAATCTTTGAAATGTTTCATAGTTTTAGAAATATAGTGCTTTCAAATTTGAGAATTTTACAATGGGGCTCAATGGCAGATATTGGCACGTCAAAAAAGCACTTTCACCTAGAAACTCCATTCACACTTTTTATAATTCAGCTTACTGTGGAGACACATGCTGGAACCTTTTACTTTGAAATGTTTTGTAGTTTCGGAGTTATTTAACTTTAACGCCCAATGCATTCTCAATGGCAATAGCACAAACTTTGGCATGCTACTAGTCCTACATACTTACACCTAGAAACCCCATTCAAGCCTACTTAGGTTCATCTTACGGTGGACATGTTTGCCTGAAAAGGAATCTTTGAAATGTTTCATAGTTTTAGAATTATAGTGCTTTCAAATTTGAGAATTTTACAATGGGGCTCAATGGCAGATATTGGCACGTCAAAAAAGCACTTTCACCTAGAAACTCCATTCACACTTTTTATAATTCAGCTTACTGTGGAGACACATGCTGGAACTTTTTACTTTGAAATGTTTTGTAGTTTCTGAGTTATTTAACTTTAACGCCCAATGCATTCTCAATGGCAATAGCACAAACTTTGGCATGCTACTAGTCCTACATACTTACACCTAGAAACCCCATTCAAGCCTACTTAGGTTCATCTTACGGTGGACATGTTTGCCTGAAAAGGAATCTTTGAAATGTTTCATAGTTTTAGAAATATAGTGCTTTCAAATTTGAGAATTTTACAATGGGGCTCAATGGCAGATATTGGCACGTCAAAAAAGCACTTTCACCTAGAAACTCCATTCACACTTTTTATAATTCAGCTTACTGTGGAGACACATGCTGGAACTTTTTACTTTGAAATGTTTTGTAGTTTCTGAGTTATTTAACTTTAACGCATAATGCATTCTCAATGGCAATAGCACAAACTTTGGCATGCTACTAGTCCTACATACTTACACCTAGAAACCCCATTCAAGCCTACTTAGGTTCATCTTACGGTGGACATGTTTGCCTGAAAAGGAATCTTTGAAATGTTTCATAGTTTTGGAAATATAGTGCTTTGAAATTTGAGAATTTTACAATGGGGCTCAATGGCAGATATTGGCACGTCAAAAAAGCACTTTCACCTAGAAACTCCATTCACACTTTTTATAATTCAGCTTACTGTGGAGACACATGCTGGAACTTTTTACTTTGAAATGTTTTGTAGTTTCTGAGTTATTTAACTTTAACGCCCAATGCATTCTCAATGGCAATAGCACAAACTTTGGCATGCTACTAGTCCTACATACTTACACCTAGAAACCCCATTCAAGCCTACTTAGGTTCATCTTACGGTGGACATGTTTGCCTGAAAAGGAATCTTTGAAATGTTTCATAGTTTTAGAAATATAGTGCTTTTAAATTTGAGAAATTCAGAATGGGGGTCAATGGCAGATTTTGAGTGGGGTTTGAACCCACTATCTCCAGATCATGCAGCCATTGTGCTAAGTCACTGATCTACTTGCTACCTGCCACAATGCAGTCTGCTGTTCCCATTGAGTACAACATGGATACAAAAATAAAATACAAAAAATAAAATAACAGGAGATTTGTCTATTGTTTCTTTTGCTGTTGTTTATCTCTAGATGCTCGAATGTTTATGAACCACAATGGAAACAAGTCTCTGGCTCTTCTGTCATTATCTATTCGGCCTTTTAAGAACAGCATGCACAGTGGCTCACTGGGTACAGAGCCTGCCTGGTAATCAGGAGGCTGCAGGTTCAAGTCCTGGCTCTGACATAGTGTGACTTTCTGACACACAGACAGACAAATTTGGTTATTTATAGTATGATGATGATGATTTATAGCAGCACTATGTTTGCTTACATGTTTAAGCAAACAAGCATCCTTCCATTAATCTATTTGATTCCCACAGAAGAGTAGTTATTAAGGGCTTGACACATTGTCAGGACCTGGATTCAAACCCAGGACCTTCTGCTTGCCAGGCAGCCTCTCTAGTCTCTACCCATTCAGCTGCCTCTTCTCATCAACACAATGATTCTCAAATATTGATGTCAAGGACACCCAAATTAATAGGTATTTGGCCACAGACCCCCATCTATGATTCAGATAGAATAGCCTTGTCTGGGTTTGAACCCACAACCTGAGGACAGTGTCTTAACAGAGGGAGCCACCATGTTCTCTGTAAAAGTGTGTTCTTCTGGGTGTCACGCTTTAAAACATGTGTTGGGCAGAAAGACATGAGCTGGACTTGAATCCACGACCTGTGGCTCACATAGACAGCAGTTTAACACAGAGAGCCACCATGCTCCTCCTCAGCTTTCCATCTCTTTCCAGTGTTCTTCTCCAAAACATGCTCCCGAGTGAAGGTAGAATGAGCTCAGCTGGGTTTGAACTCACAACCTCTGGCTCACATAGACATTGTCTTAACACTGGGAGCCACAGAGCTCTCCTTGATTCAGCTCTCTGAGATTCCTCATAGTTTGGCTTCTGTTTTAGGTTCTTCTGGTTGTCACTTCAAATGGGGCCTTGGGATCATATACAGAGCATCTTAACAGCGTTTGCTGTTCCATCACATGTGTCTTTAGTGCCTTTAAGTGTTATCATGGATGTTAGTCATATAATACAGAGGAGAAACCATGACAGAACACAGAGAGCCCGGTAGCTCAGTGTGTTACATGGCTGAACACATGATCCAGACGTTGTGGGTTCGAATCCCGCTCTGCTCTTTACTCTGAAACTTTACTTTGAAGAAAGAAGAAGATATAAGCGCCCGGAAATCTCACTCAGTCAGGAGAATGCTGTGGTGGCGCAATGGTTAGAGACACCCTGTGCAAGACTCTACCTGTGCCCCATCACTCGAGTTCTCCTACCGGTTGATAAGTCAAGGATCGGGAGTGGGTGGTGTTGCCCCCTGGTGGTCTAGGACAATACAACGAGGTGGTTATGAAAATAAAATCCAGATCTGGGTGAAATCTTAATACAAGGAGAGAGAGACAGGAAGTCGTGTGACTAGAGAAAGGAAGTGAGAGAGAGGAAGGGGGTGTGGATAGAGAGGAAGGGGTGTGACTACAGGCAAGGACTGTCTAAAGAGGACGGGACGCGAAGACCGTACGGGCGATGCCATGTTGCTCCATGGAAGGAAAGAAACATGCGCAGTTGAGACCAAGGAAGCTGAACACGGAAGTGTTGGCTGCATATAGCCCATTGCGCATGTTTCTTTCCTTCCATGGAGCAACATGGCGTCGCCCGTACGACGCCATGTTGTCTTCGCGTCTCGTCCTTCTTAGACAGTCCTTGACTACAGGGAGGAAGTGAGAGAGAGGAAGGGGGTGTGGCTAGAGAAAGGAAATGAGAGAGAGGAAGGGGGTGTGGCTAGAGAAAGGAAATGAGAGAGAGGAAGTGAGAGAAAGTGGGTGTGACTAGAGAGGAAGGGGGTGTGGCAGAGATGAAGGGGGTGTGGCTAGATACAGGAAGTGGTGTAACTAGAGAAAGGAAGTGAGAGAGAGAGAGAACGAGAGAGAGAACTCACTCATAGAAAGTGAGTTTCATAGTAAGTTAGAAATGTGTCGACAGGTTTTTTGTATTTTTTTTAATACAGATTTACAGTTCAGCAAAAACAGTTAAATAGTACTTAAAAAGTTAAAATGTATCCTTATACCAGGGTGACATATTTTGGTAATGTTTTTACATTTGTTTTTTGTATGCATAGCTTATCTCAACACATAACTTTTATTCCAGGGATAAGCTAGCATATCACAAGATCTACCATCAGTGTAGTATCCTTCATGATTTTCATCATTTAAAAAAACCCAATACTATATAGTTTGTCGTTTTGGAGGAAAAAACAACATACTATATTCATTCATGAAGACATACTATAGTATGTTGTTTGACTTTTTAAATCCTCCAAAATCATGAAAAACATAGTATAATCATATCATCATGCTATAATTCACTCAATGTCTGAAAGAATGTAGCTCTTATAACTCTTGAACCGTAGGTCGATCGAATAAAAAATTCACGTATGACCTTTCCGATTAAAACACACCACAGGCAGAATAGTCTGTATATTGTTCAGCAGCATCCAAAGTTAGTGGGCCTGTATCACACAAATCCAATCCACCCCAAATTTCATTCACATGGTGAAGGGCTTTACCGGTTCAGAATATATGAACACCAAATTATGTACAGTGTCTCGCTGTAGGCTACGCTATTGCAGACATAGTGGATTTATACCAAAAAGCATGTTTTTTTACGGATGGAATTGTTTAAACCACCATGAGTTTCATAGTAAGTTAGAAATGTGTCATCAAGTAGACAGGTTTTTTGTATTTTTTTATACAGATTTACAGTTTTATACAGATTTACAGATTTACATTTTGGTCATGTTTTTACATTTGTTTTTTGTATGCATAGCTTATCTCAACACATAACTTTTATTCCAGGGATAAGTTTAAACAAGTCAGCGTCAGGTTTCATCCATGATTCTCACGGTTGCGTTTTTGGAAACAAAAAAAGAACAATAATGTGGTTGGGAGTTAGTGTGAGACTTTAGGCCCTGTTATGACCATGGGTCATATGTGTAGGTTTCTTCCCTCTTGGTGTGTGTGTGTGGGTGTGACTGATTGAGTGAGTGACTGAGTGAGTACCAGCTTGTGTGAATGGTTAATGAGTGGTGGCTGAGTGTGACTGGCTGAGTGGTGGAACCTCACAGGTGATTGGCTCCTGGCTTTCTGGTCTGGCGTATAAAGCTGCCTACCTTCAGATCTTCAGATGTCTTCCTCCACATAGACATATATACATAGACGCCCCTTCCGGCTCTGAGGCGTGTGTCAAAATTGAAGGCACTATTTTCCCGACATTCCTTGCGAAGAATAGCGGAAGCAAAGCGGAAGCTTGTCAAGCTTCCACATGCGTAACATAAGTCCCGGAAAAGACGCGCTGTGATTGGCCAGTAGTCAATTGAGTGACAGCGAATGCCTTCAGCACTTCTAAATAATAAAGCTGCGGAGAACTGTTGCTTTGTGTTCAGTCTTTAATGTTTTGTGTTAGTAATCTAATCCCCCTGGCTCTGATGTTGTATTGTTAATAACTTTGTTGTTTGTGTTTGTTTGTTTTGTATTGTAATGTATACGGTCATGACTGTTATAAAGATTTGTTAAAAAAAAAAAAAAAAGCCTTCAGCACTGCACTTCCGCCTTCATTGGGATACACGTCGCTCCAATTAACTGCAGCGGCAAATGAGGCATCTATTTCTTAATATCTATGTTCCTCCATGCCAGTCTCCCAACAACACCAGTCTGTTTTTTTGAGTGCTTTTAGTTAGCCATTACCAGTATTTTAGGAAGCTTCACTGTCAACATGGTTTACTCTCGGTAATGTAGGGGTGGGTGTCCTTTCCTTTGGTTTCCTTGTTAGTAGTGTGTTTCTTTAGTTGATGTTAGGTAAGATACCTGTTTGTTTTGTGTTTGGAGAAGGTAAGCATAGGTTTTCTTTTAGTTGAGTAATGTTCTGTACAGGTGCCCACCCTGAGGTAATTTATCCCATGTATTTGATGTAACTAACTTATGAAATAAACCATTGTACTTTGGCTTTTCAACTGGTGTTGGCTGATTATATTTGGGAACTAGGTAGGAGGGAGACCACTTTTGTGTTACACCTGGTAACCCCTAGGCCGGGTTGTAACAGCCCCAATAACAGCTTGATTTCACATTTCAATTACCTTTGAAGGACTTTATAGGAAAAAAGATCGGACCCGTCTGAAGTGAGTGGTGCTGTACTGTACTGTACTAGCCCTCCTCCCTGGCCTGTGCAACAGTGACACTTGGTGGTAACGCTATTTTCGTGCTCGGAAACAGCTAGGGACAGACCCAGGGACCCAGCCACACACATAGCTGACCACTCCTATAGACTTATATGGCTATAGGGGTCTATAGCCATATGAAAACATGGTGAATAGATAGTTGTTTTAGAGCATGGGTGCCCACACTTTTTTGACTTGAGAGCCACTTTCAAAATGACCAGCTCAACAAGATCTACCCACCAATATGATATGCTGAAATTTGTTTATAAATGTACGGGGGCTTTGGAATAGCGTCACTGGCGTTACATACAGCAAAACATAACACAAACACACTTGGAATGGGGAAATAGAGGGACAAACGGAATTGGTAGGGTATTTTTGTAATACAAGTATTGCATTGTGGGTTTGAACTGACAAGTCACCATAATTCAAGTGTCAGATTCCCAAAAGTTATTTTTTAACAGCCTATTTAAATTAAATATATTTTTAGGACCATGCCATGCTGTGATCTACCAGCCTTTGTGATCTACTGGTAGATCGCGATCTACCTTTTGGGCACCCCTGTTTTAGAGTCATTGTGTGCTTGTAGAATTGCTATTTTCTAAAGATTTTTATACATTTGAAAATTACATGAAATTGGACATTCTGCACAATGTGTTAGTGTCGAACCCGGGTTCAAACCCTTCACCTCCACCTTCCGCACAATCCACTGTGCCATCCTCACTCTTCCACCTAGACACTCAGGTTTACCTCCCCGGTGACGAACTGCACTCCAATCAACACCAGAGTCTTCAAGAAACTTTGAACAGAAAATTGCAGTTTTGTGAAAATTATTATTCTTCTGTCCCTGCTACATGCATACTTTATGGTATTGTTAGAGGCCTAGAGGGTCAATCTAATTGGCCAAATGATGGCGCTATAGCAATCGTTTGAAAATGAAAACTTTGAACAGGCATAACTCATGCCCCCAGACACGGCGATGACTAGGGATGGAGTTCGTTAATTTTTTATTGATAACGAGCACCTTATCGATCCGGCTTATTGAGCCGGGTCCGTATCGAGCCCACTATCAAGCATTTTCTACATTTTCTATTATTTTGTGGAAAGACGGGATAGTCCGGGAGCTAGGCCCAGCCCTCATACTATTTTTTGCTACCCTTTTTTCACTATTTCCTGTTAGCATATACCTTGGGCCATCTCAAAATGAAGGGACCACCCCCAACTCGGGGCCGTTTGGTTTCAGGGGCCCCAAAACCCCTTTTTTGTATGAACTCACTCCACATCATGGAATATTTCCTACTTGAATGAGCTGTTAAAAAGCTGGCAAAGTGTCCCATCTGTCATTTTTATGCAAATGAGTGCCGCAATTATATAAAAATCAGACCCATAGATAGATAGATGATGTACTGTACTTTGTAGTACTGTACTTTGTAGTACTGTACTGTACTGTACTGTACTGTACTGTACTGTACTGTACTGTACTGTAGAATTTCTGGCTGGAACAGTCTTTCGGAGACTGTGGCACGCTCAAATTTAGAGATAGACCAAAGATAGAGTTACCATTTGATTCTACACAACCTCAGGTTTCCAATGGGACCAACCTTGTCATGCCACCTTGTCGGGAAAGGGGGGTGAATACTAAAGCATCTATAGACCCCATACACTGGCCACTGTACTGTCCATACACTGGCCACTGTACTGTCCATACACTGGCCACTGTACTGTCCATGCACTGGCCACTGTACTGTCCATACACTGGCCACTGTACTGTCCATACACTGGCCACTGTACTGTCCATGCACTGGCCACTGTACTGTCCATGCACTGGCCACTGTACTGTCCATGCACTGGCCACTGTACTGTCCATGCACTGGCCACTGTACTGTCCATACACTGGCCACTGTACTGTCCATGCACTGGCCACTGTACTGTCCATGCACTGGCCACTGTACTGTCCATGCACTGGCCACTGTACTGTCCATACACTGGCCACTGTACTGCCCATACACTAGCCACTGTACTGTCCATACACTGGCCACTGTACTGTCCATACACTGGCCACTGTACTGTCCATACACTGGCCACTGTACTGTCCATACACTGGCCACTGTACTGTCCATACACTGGCCACTGTACTGTCCACACACTGGCCACTGTACTGTCCACACACTGTCCACTGTACTGTCCATACACTGGCCACTGTACTGTCCACGCACTGGCCACTGTACTGTCCACGCACTGGCCACTGTACTGTCCACACACTGTCCACTGTACTGTCCACACACTGGCCACTGTACTGTCCACACACTGGCCACTGTACTGTCCACACACTGGCCACTGTACTGTCCATACACTGGCCACTGTACTGTCCACACACTGGCCACTGTACTGTCCACACACTGGCCACTGTACTGGCCACACACTGGCCACTGTACTGTCCACACACTGTCCACTGTACTGTCCACACACTGTCCACTGTACTGTCCATACACTGTCCACTGTACTGTCCATACACTGGCCACTGTACTGTCCATACACTGGCCACTGTACTGTCCATACACTGGCCACTGTACTGTCCATACACTGGCCACTGTACTGTCCATACACTGGCCACTGTACTGTCCACGCACTGGCCACTGTACTGTCCACGCACTGGCCACTGTACTGTCCACACACTGGCCACTGTACTGTCCACACACTGGCCACTGTACTGTCCACACACTGGCCACTGTACTGTCCACACACTGGCCACTGTACTGTCCACACACTGGCCACTGTACTGTCCACACACTGGCCACTGTACTGTCCACACACTGGCCACTGTACTGTCCACACACTGGCCACTGTACTGTCCACACACTGGCCACTGTACTGTCCACACACTGGCCACTGTACTGTCCATACACTGGCCACTGTACTGTCCATACACTGGCCACTGTACTGTCCATACACTGGCCACTGTACTGTCCATACACTGGCCACTGTACTGTCCATACACTGGCCACTGTACTGTATACACCTGAATACACCTCAAACATTTAGCTTTTTCTGTCCAGAAATAAAGTCCAGATGTGCTTGAATCTTAATAACAACTTTAATGAATTCCTTTATTCCTTTATTATATAGAAAAATGTGTTCATTTGTCTCTGTATGTTGTTTAGTTCAAGAGTTATGGTATTTTGTGTTAGCTCCATTGTATGGTTAATTTTGGGGGTAGGTGTAAGAAAGGGTTAGAAAATAACCCCCATGGGACATTATTTGATCCGGGCAACAAGAAGAAATCATAACTAGACACCATAAGGGTCCCAAAAAACCATGTTACGAAAACATGTCACTCGGGTGCTGTACTGCCATATCTGTTCCTACCCGGAAGGAGGAGTGAAATCGCCTCATGCGCTTTTGAGCAACTTAATGCAAGTGGATGGGAGGAGAAATCTGGTGCCGTCTCTATTAATATACTCTAAGCTTAAAGTACATACAAAAATCAATATAATATACCATAACCAGAAACACACAAAAATGAATTTAAACAAAAAGAAAAAAAAATAGATGAAAATAAAATGACCAGACATAGGCCTAACTCATGACAAATATAGTTAAAACCAACACACATTAGACACAATCTAACACAATCGCTTTCCTCTTCTTGATTATGTAGGGCTGAAGTGAAGTAAGAATCAAAATCTACAAAGTATCTTAAGTTTTCAAATTATTGTAGTGGAGTAAAAGTACAATATTTGACTCTGAGATGTAATGTAATGAGAAGTAAAAGTATTGTAAATACTCAAGTACAAATACCTCAAAACTTTACTTAAGTAGGCTACAGTACGTAATTGTACTTAGTTACTTTACACCACTATAGTTACTTTACACCACTGACTACAACAATCCACAGTGTTTTAAGACACTCAAACAAGTGGTGTTCATGTCAACAAAATGTTTTGCCATGCTGTTGCTTCAGTAACCAAGGCTAGTAGCTAGCTAGCTAAGCTTAGTGGTTAGTGTCAAACTTCTTCATAAACATCACCACAGTGTTGCACTAAAGTATGATTAAAACACCAAGACAATGAATGTGTGTTTGTTTTTATCATGTATCTGGATTCAAACAAGCAAATAAAGTATGTTACGACATGGTTAGCATTAGCAACAGGCTTGGGGCCTAGTGTGGTTTCACAACAACACTAAACTTGAAAGAATTCTCTTTGCTTCAGAATCAGTCTGGACTCCAATAACAGAATGGCTCATTATCTTGTACGTGTTATGAAATAATCAACAATAAACTATTATTCTGTGTGTGTTTTTTTCCATACCAGTAGTTGTTCACAGCTCTTCCCAGCAGCAAGCACAAAATGACCTGGAAGGAAGTGACAATTACAGAAGAGGAAGCAGTTCCTGACTATATACTATATTGCGCCCTCCAGTGGGAACAATATGCAACTGCACCTCTAAATCACATGAGTATAGCCATCATTTTTGACTCACATGGTTTAAACATTTAGCAATGTGAAATTCACAATCTAGAGCTTTACCTTAAACCAAATGATTTAACCAAAAATATTACTTTCAAGCAACCAAATGGATCCTTACAGGTCTTTAACTCTGAGAATGGAAATATTTAACCAAAAGGACCCTTACAGGTCTGTAACTCTGAGAATGTACAAATGGAACCTACCAAATGGACCTACACGTCTGTAACTCTGCCAGTGGGGGACTGCCCATGACCTCCAGTTATTTGTACGCGCTCAGAGTTAAATTAACATTGATTTTACAATATAAATTGGGGGTCCCAGAGATAGAAATTCCATTAAATGGGGGTCCGTAGACTAATGCATGTCAAACTGTGGGTCCTTGAAATTCAATTGGTTGAGAATCACTGCTAGAGTCGTGAACGTCTTTTCTTATGGGGGTCCCTGGCATATATTTTCAAATGGGGGTCCACAGGCTAATTGGTGTCAATTTGGGGGTCCTTGATGTGAAAACGTTTGGGATCCACTGGTCTAGCCAACACCAACTCAGGACTCCTGGATCGCTTCCCTCCCCACATCCCCACAGTAGTGGGGATAGTGTTAAAGTAGTGGGGCAGTGGGGTAGTGTTCATCATCATTTTTTCACTGCGGTCGAGATCATGGATTTCACAATGCCACGCCAGACTTTCCGGTCCTTCATTGCCATCCTTCATTGCCATCCCCAGTTCCTGCTTACTGATGCATCCCTAGCGATGACATCAGGGAACGACAGTTTTCTACCGCTGGTCTGCTTTGAGGCGGGATTCCAGAGAAGAAGGGAAGATATAACCTCATTGTCAGCTCTGTAGCAGTGGCCGGCAAACTGTGTTCTTCTGGATCGGACTAGTGAAGAAACACAAGGGGAAGGTTGCCGTATATTAGATTAGTCGATGGGTGGCTCTTCCAAGACAGGTTTTGCGCTCTCATTAGAAGGTGGGTGTAAGTGCCATCCAACCATTTCTCTAATTTCTTTGAAAGTGTCTCAGAGCCATAGAGTAGAATCGGCTCAACGGTCATCCTAAATATTTTTACTTTTAACATCTTACTAAGCTGGGATGACCAGATCTTATGCATGTCATTGCAGGCTGACCAGGCCATACCCTTCCTAGTTTGAAAGTCCTTTTGGGAAGAAGATATATATGAACCCAAATACGTATTTTTCAGAATTATGGGAGGTCTGAATAATGACATGGCACCCTAAGAGTGTACAAATGGAACCAAACGGACCCTGCTGTAACTGAGCGTGTACAAATGGAACCAAACGGACCCCTACAGGTCTGTATCCTGTAACTCTGAGAATGTACAAATTTAATTTAATTTTTATTTATTTCATTTCAGTTATGGTTTTACATGATTATATTAATTTTACCTTTTTTCTTTTTACATATTCCATAAAAGAAATGAAAAGGAGCGCAGGAAGAAGATACATCTTATTAATACCTGCCCCTATATATCATAAAAAAACAACTAATTGATGCTCTGCTATAGGCCTAACCGTCAATTTTACTTCATCATGATTACATCAAATAAAAAGGAAAGAAAACAAACAAACAAAAACAAAAAAGCATAGAGCACAACACGAGAACAAAACAAAGATGTGAGAACGAAAGAAAAATGAAATCCACAACCTTCTAATTCATAATTTATCATTTTTCCATTTTTAAACAACGCTTCAACTCCTGGTTTTTCCATAACTTTATAGGACTTGTAACAGAAGTGCACATTTGTTTTAGTGTTGTCCGAGCGAACAGATCATGTTTATAATCATGTCTTCTTCTATGGTCCTCATCCTCTGAGCTAAACTCAAATAACTTCTGTAACTGCATTGGTAATGATCTGTTTTTTCGCTCTGAACACCACTAATAATGTTCATAATTGGACCTTTACAGGTCTGGAACTCTTGAAAGCTCCATTTTCGTCACCCCTTATCCCTAAACTTCTTTGCCTTTTTTTTACTATTTTCCAAAACATTTTTGAATAGTTAAAATGGCCAGTCTACAAGCTCACAACGTGTCAATGTAGATTGGCTAGTTGAACTATTCAAAAATGTTTTTCAAAATAGTAAAAAAAGGCAAAGAAGTTTAGGGATAAGGGGTTTAGCGGTAACGAAAATGGAGCCCTGAGTGTACAAATGGAACCCTTACCGGTATGGAACTCTCAATGCACCATCGTCCCGGTTTTTGTCTCCACCAGGCCGAAGGCATGGGGAGAGAGTATGTTTTGCACTCCGTCCGTGTGTGTGTGTGTGTGTCCGTCCTTCTGTCCGTCCGTGTGTGTGTCCTTCCGTCCGTCCGTTACCAGCTAATCTCCGGCACCGTTAACCCGGTCGATGCCAAACTTTGCACACACACTCCCTGGATGCCAATGATGAACCTCTGCCCCACATTTTCCAGAACGGCCTGTTATAGCGCCACCATGAGGCAGCTTTTCACATGTTTTACCTAAAACTGCACCGATCTGCGTGAAACGTTGCATGCACACTCCCTAGAGGCCAAGGACAAACCGTTGACCTGCATTTTCCGCATCTGCCTTTTATAGCGCCATCAGGAGGCCGACTTTTGTAAAACACATATTTGATATTACTCCTCCAGATTCTGTCCAAAAATCTCACAAATCGTTACACACTATCTCTATGGTCATGTGCTCAAGTCGGATCTGTCCGATATTTCATATTCCATCCTAATTGGCTATAATTAGCTTTCACAGTTTGCAAGATTGCCCCGTTTTGAACAAAAGCCTCAAATCATGAATGCAGCATGCAATTTACGTGAAATCTTTCACACATTTTCTTACTAGGCTGAGGAATATATCCCACCCTTTTCACATTGGCCTGTTATAGCGCCACCAACAGGTTGATTTTTGCCAAACACATTTTTGGAACAAAATGCCTCAAAAACATCCTAAACATTTTGCCAAACATCTCACACAGTCCTATCCTCCTGGTGGAGACCTGTGCCCAGAAGGGCACTTTTTCTAGTTCTCTTTCTTTTTTCTATTTTTTCTTTCTCAACGTCATTCAGTAGGAGAATAAGAGTCACGCGCTCAGGCTGTCGTGCGGTGCAAGACAAAATGGCCTTAAATAATACAATTTAACTATTTAACCCAGCATCTGTGTTGCAAGAGTGACGTTTGAACTCAACCTTTGGGACCAAGGCAAGGTTTTTAAGCCTTCCGAGCTATTGCATCACACTGCCGGATGTTCAATGAGACTTCTTGCATCACCCTTTAAACTTCCATCTGAAAGCTGTGAATCTTGAGCTTTTCAATCTTTCAGGGTAGCCTATAATAGTCCGTTTTGAAATAAATAAGTACATGCATACATATACATTTCTAGTATTAAAATGTAGAGAGTGTCTTTGTGCGTATTGAGCACAATGCAAATTGAGCACAGCTTTGTGGCGCGGTTCGGTTGACCAAGTCATAGACCGTGACGCACAGTATAGTGCCGCTCATGCCTGTGGTTGATAAATCCCTAATTAATAAATCCCTGAATCCCTAAATCCCTCATCCCTAAAGTCAGTTATCTCCTTCTCCATCATTTGTTGCTATGGAAACCTAAACATAAAAAGGACAAAAAACACCTAGGTAGGATTGCGAGAACGGCCTCAAAGATTGCCGGAGTGAATTTCAGTAGCCCTAGAGATCAAGTATTTAACCCATTCTGACCTGAGATCAGATTCTAAAAACGTCTGACTTTTCAAAAATAGCAGAGCTACAAGCTCGTAGCGTGCCACTCGGTGGCACGCTATGAGCTTGTAGATCTGCTATTTTTCAATAGCTAAAGCATAACATAATGCCAACACCAAAAGGGGTTCCCGCCCAAAATGGGATAAAAAAACAGGTGCTTAAGAAAGCCATGTCCATTTGTACAGACAACTCTCATCCCCTCAGCTCTGAGTTCATGGCTGCTTCCCTCTGGCCTTCTATTCGCCTAAAGGTTCCAGGGGCCACAAGCAATAGGTTATAAGTTCTCCTTCGTGCCTGTGTCTATCCAGGCTTTAAATGCCGATGAGGAGGAGGAGGTAACCCGCCGCTTGACTCGCTTGTTGTATGATTTATTATAAAACTGTTTTTGAAAATGTTATGAATTTCAATGCTACGCCGATACCTTGAACTGCCATCCTGTTTTATTGTTTCTATGTGCTTTTTCCTACTGGCCAATCACATCAGGGCTTTCCTACAACAACGGTCCCTCTCCCTACCTCTACAGTGCAGTGCCGGTATCGATCTCTCTCTCTCTCTCTCTCTCTCTCTGATGGACCGTTAGATGTGAGTGCGTCGCAGGCTCGCAGGCTTCTAGTATACATATACCTATACATACACTGTAATCTGTCACTGAAGAGCATACAAGACAACGGACAAAATACAAAACATGGCTCTCATAGCAGAGGTTTGCAGTGCCAAACACTGAGTATTAAGTCCTCGAACTTGCTTCAGTTCTCCTGGAGAATACTGGGGGGGGGGGGAATAATGTCAAGCTTGAATATTACTAAAAATATTCTTCTTGTAAACAGATTTTTTTTTTAATCTGCACTATGAATAATGAGAAATTTTCACTGGACACTTTATTATGGATACGAACGGGGTCAGTTAGCCAAACAAAATACTGTGCGAAATGTAACCTATATATAAATAACAGCTGCTCACAGCAATGGGACATTAGTAAATTACCCAAGCTGGGCTACGCTGGGCGGGCAGTGCTGGTATCGATCACAGAACATTTTAATTCAATGAGTGCTTTACACAACACTGGTTACCATTCAGTATTTAGACAGAAGTTTTATAATGTGGCTATGCAACTGGCTTGGGTAATGCAAGAAGTAGTGTCTCATTATAATCTACAAGGTGCATTCGTTACCGGTCGGCTGGAAAGACAAGCTCGTTACTCGTTAGTGAGCAGAAACACAGTAGCTTACACCCTACAAAAGTACAAAGGTTGCATGCATTTTCAGCACAAAAGAATGAGCATTCTATATACCAGGGGTCCTCAACTAGAAATGCTGAAGGTCCACTAATATTTTTTGAAAAAGACTAAGGTCCGGTCCCATGAGCGCGACGCAGGCCGCCGCGCGCCGAAAATGTTGATTAATTAACATTGGGGAGGCACTCAGGGGGACACTGGGGAGGCACTGGGGAGGCACTCAGGGGTACACTGGGGAGGCACTGGGGAGGCACTCGGGGGGACACTGGGGAGGCACTGGGGGGGACACAGAGATACACACTATACTGTATGGTGTATGACACTACCTTACCTATAAACTGAAATATGCAGCTCCCAGGGCATTGCACAGAGCAGACACAACCTGCCACACCAGAGGGGACATATTTATACCATATAGGGAGCCAAACTATTTTGGTAACCAGGGAGCAGGAGGGGTGGTTAGGCTCAGACTCTCTCTCTCTCTCCCGGGTGTTTCGCCTATAGGTGGGAGTGGTTCTGAGGTTAGGTTTAGTCATATTTTCTGTGAGGTTAGGTTTCTGGTTAAGGTTAGGTTTGGGCATAAGGTTAGGGTTAGGATTGGTTATAGACATAATAACCATGCCCACCAATGCAACATGGCCTGTTTACCTCTACAGTAGCTCTGGTCCATAGCCTTCTACTGCTTCTACGATTCTGCCCTGCAGTATAAGGCTATGGGACTTTCTCAAATCTCAAATCGAAATCAGACCAGCCTCTCCTCTTTACCGTATTTTTAAAGAACGTTTTTGCTACTCACCAAAACAAAGGCGGGTTGTGTCATTAGAAAGCCTACTTTCCTTAGTGGGAGCACTATGAGCCCCCACCACACGTATAAATGGTACTTTTTGTCCAGAAAGAGATTTTTTTTCACCGGAGGAAAAATATTCTCTATGAGGCAATTATCTGGGCAATATCGGTAGAGGGCGCATTGAAGTAACTAAAAGTATTTTTTTTCCGGTGGAAACAAAATCCCTTTTGGCCAAAAAGTACCGTTTATACGTGTGGCCCCCACCACACCACCGCTCAGAGTGCGTCCACTAAGGAAAGTAGACTTTCTAATGACACAACCCGCCTTTGTTTTGGTGAGTAGCAAAAACGTTCTTTTAAAATACGCTAAAGAGGAGAGGCTGGTCTGATTTCGATTTGAGATTTAAAACTGAAAGTCCCATAGCCTTATACTGCAGGGCAGAATCGTAGAAGCAGTAGAAGGCTATGGACCAGAGCTACCACTACAGTAGCTCAGGGGGTATACAATCTTCCTTACACAACTAATACTTTGCTAGACTCAAGGCTGTGAGCTTTTTCAATTATGTTCCTCCAGGACTTCTTATTAGTGCTTCTTAGTCTTGAACTCTGCCACTAAAACATATATTGTCCATTGCCAATAAAATTACATCTGTAATTACGAGTCCTTTGGCCAGCACCGTTGCTATTATACTAACAAGAACCCGCTGAGGACAAGTGAAAGCAAGAACTCACTTCAGAATTGTGTGACACCGACTGCACTGCAGACAGCTGTTAGGAGACAGTTGCCAAGCAAACAGATTCAGAGAACCCATGTTTTTTGTTATTTTCGCTATGCCCCATTGAATGAGCATGAAATGATGAGAGCCGGAATATGAATAGGATTTGATAGGGATATGATTATCAATCTGGCAGATGAGATAAGAGTCCTCGGCAAATCCACCGTGTATACGTGCACGGGAGATCAAAGCAAACAGAACCTGAACTATCAACTCCAGGAAACCGTTGGTTGTACAGGTTGTATTTTTGATCTTTTGTTGTTTTATATATAAATCTATAAACAAGATAAAGGGTGATGAGAATATGACATTTTACAGAAGCAATAATAGAACATGGAAAATAGAATAGATTACTAGATGTAAATCTATGTTCAATAATGTAGATTGGTACTTATAGGGTGTACCATAACTCCTGGAGGGGGCGTCAACATATGTGTCACGTGGTAGCGGCCGCCATACTTGCTGGCTTGTCTGGTTTGTTTACATTGAGCGACTATCCGTGTGCTTGTATACGTTCTTTTTTTAAACTGACCTCACAATGGTGCAGACTTGCTCAGTAAATAAGTGCCACAGCAGGTCGCGTCGAGGAAATGAGCCAGAAAACGGAATTAGATGAGACAGCATCAAGGAACCCAGATTGCCGAGTTTACAAAAATACGTAGAATGGCTTGGATCTCGGCTGTACGGCGCACGGGCGCAGAGACATAAATGTTCCAACAAAGTATCTAAGCACAGCCGTGTTTGTTCACAACATTTTCCTTGTCCTTGTAATGTATTTGGGCCCGACGTTCTTTCTATCCATCCTGGTGTTGGTTCACTATGTTGTCGCCAAGAACGAGCTCAATATTTACAAAAACATACCACCGTCACTCTATTCTGAGTGATGTGGGCTAGAATTTAATGCCCACGAGAGGGCCGTCCCTAGCTTTTCAGACACCGCCCCTCTCTTGGTTTTCACACGCTATAGAAACATCCTCACTGCTAATATAATGTACTATAGCGTCTCTGTCGGGTAGAAACCTCGTAATGTCCAAAACGGTTCTGTACTTTTCAGGATTCAAATTCAAAAACGGCAAAAGCAGCGATGGCGCCGCGGTTCGAGCTTACAGATCTGCTACTTTTGATACTTTGGATGTGACGCCGTCGTGTGATCAAGTAGGGAGTTAAAAAAAAGATCACAAAAAAAGTTGAGGCATGCATTGTTTCTGCCCGACAACAACGATGACGTGATTTTGTGTGTGCGTGCAGAAGTGCACGCTGCACGCTGAGCATACATGTGTTGAGGTGACAGAGGCCCTTAAACCTCCGTTAGATGCATCAAAGCAATGTCCCTTTAAAGGGTTCAGATTCTTTGCGACCACACTGATGATGGCTGACCGACCGCAACGTTGGCAGTAGATGAGCCACCGGCCTACCGGTTCAGTTACGAAACAGGCCTCCTGTGTGTGTGTGTGTGTGCGTGCGTGCGTGCGTGCGTGCGTGCGTGCGTGCGTGCGTGCGCGTGCGAGTGAGAGAGACAGACAGACAGATTCCTCTGTGCGTTGTCAGTGTTTCACAAATGTCCGTGCGTGTGAGAAAGTCTTTGGTATGTGCATGTGTGAACAGGGAGGATAATGTGCATGTGTGCGCGTGTGTGTGTGTGTGTGTGTGTGTGTGTGTGTGTGTGTGTGAGAAACAGAGAGAGACAGACAGAAAGGGAGAAAGAGGGAGAGAGAGAGAGAGAATGGGGGTCCTAATGGAACCAGAATGAACTGGTTTAGGAGACAAAAGGCAGAAGGGGGCAGTAGGGGGGGGGCGGGGGACGGGGTGGGGGTGAGAGAGAGAGACCTAGAGAGTGAGAGAGTGAGTGAACTTCACAGTCGATTCCCTTCCAAAAAAAAGAAAAAAGCTGAATTCCCCAGAGTTCCCACTGCTCCCAACTTCAAACAGCCACTCTTCACCGGCTGAACAAGTAAGTTCATCCTCCAACTTTTGTCTTCTCCCGACTTTCATTATCTGTTGCATCGTAATTACATCATTCATTTGCAGAGTTTATTAGTTGTCTGTTTTTTATATATATATATATATTCTCACAATAACTTCTGGATATTGTCATTGTTACAGCGAGAATAAAATAAGGAGAATTACAGAAAGGAATTACCAAAGGCTTTAGAAAACCAGGAGAGGCGAGTGGGAATATTACTGTATCTGCAGCATCCATCTCCTAGTGAACAAGTGAGTTCCTTCTTTGTCGTTTTATTAACCTGTAAACTAAGTTTTTTTATAATCAAATTCTTTGAAAAACACATTTAGAACAGCTACATACTATATATGCCTATAAAGTCATTTATTTTACATTTTACTTTATGCAAGTTGTGACTTTTTATGGTATATAAACTGCTTTTTGCATGCTTGTGATGTCTGCTGCATTTTAAAGGAAAGGTCTTAAAATAACAGCAATCTGCTGGAGATGGGATTTTACTTTTCGTTGAATTCTTGCACTTTTCGGTTTAAGAAAAAAACGGCAGCAACGGCAAATCCCGGATTAATCTCTCGACGGAGACTTCTGTGTTTTTTGGGGGGAACCAGTTATTTCCTGTTGTTTTGTGTTTTGTGCTGATCTCATGCCTGCTGTGTTTTATGGTGCATTCAGCCTTCGGATGACCCATTTTCAGAGGCAGGTCACACCACTCTCCCAATGCCTCAACTTTCAATAGTGCCAGCAGGAACCCTTTTATGGGTTGTGTGTGTGTGTGTGTGTGTGTGTGTGTGTGTGTGTGTGTGTGTGTGTGTGTGTGTGTGTGTGTGTGTGTGTGTGTGCGTGTGCGAGATCGAGAGGGAAACATTGAAAATAGATTTTGTGTGTAGCCTGTGTGTGTGTGTGTGTGTGTGCGTGCGTGTGCGAGATCAAGAGGGAAACATTGAAAATAGATTTTGTGTGTAGCCTGTGTGTGTGTGTGTGTGTGTGTGTGTGTGTACGTGCGTGTGTGACAGAGACAGAGACAGAGGGAGAGAGAGAGAGAGGAATGTGTGTGAATGCGTGCGCGTGTATAAGCTATTTCGACGCATATTTCTGGATGGACAAACGCATTTGGCTGCATGTGTCCTCCTGATGTAGTATCACTTCTGAACACACACACACAAGACATTTTCAACCATGTATATGAACGTGTTTACACGTGCATGCTCACAGGTCCAGAGAAATGGAGAAATAATAATGCTATCGGTTTCTGTTCCTCATGACAAGAGGTGGAAAAATTGAAGACACAGCTGGCAGACTAAGCGAGGAATCCACACACACACACACACACACACACACACACACACACACACACACACACACACACACACACACACACACACACACACACACACACACACACACACACACACACACACACACACACACACACACACACACACACACACACACACACACACACACACACACACACACACACACAGAACTGAATAACTATTTTGCATGCAGTACAAAGCACAACAACAACAACATTGTTCAAACAGTTCAACTTGGCTCATGTGTCGTCGTTATAGAAATACACACAGAGCGACACGACATGTGTCGTGTTCTAAAGTAGACTCACATTATTTCCAGTCAATTTATTTGCACATAATGTGGGGAAAACGCTTGTTAAAGCTATATATAAAGTGACAGGCCAGAAAATCTGACTGCTGGTGAAGCAGTGATCCAACAAGCTGAATGTTTTTTTTCATTCAGTTGTGAAAACAGACACTTGGAAAAGAATATAGGTTATTTATTGATTGATAGGATTGGCTTTGGGCCAAACTCCTATACAGCCTATAGAGAGTATGCGCATGCTTAAAGTGAATGGCACATCGAGTGGCAAAGCAACAGGAAAAGTGAGTTTAACATTGTTTAATGCAATCAGATAGGACTTTTCTGTTTGGTGTATGGGCTGTCAAGGCCAGAAAGTTGTTTTTTGCCACTCAGTAGGCATTTCTGCATAACTTCCGGGTTTGATGATGATGTCACGCGCATACCCTCTATAGGCTTGTTTCCATTGTCATCCTCTGTATAATATCGGAATCGGTCAGAATCGGTATCGGCAGATAATATGACCCTGCAGATAATCGGAGATCGGATATCGGTCATAATTTCATAATCGTGCATCCCTTTGTCGCGAGACATGGCCAAAGCATTTCCGGGAGTCCCCAGGCAGCCAAAAGCGTTGAGAACCCCTGGTCTAGAGGGGGCTGGTGCGCATGGAGCAAGCGCTGGAGAAATATCCCCTCCCCTCCAGAGGTTCCCAAACCTTTTCTTTTCAACGACGCCAGTGGTGGAAAGTTACTTTTACTGAAGTATTTTGAGGTATTTGTACTTTACTTGAGTATTTCCAATTTCCAGTACTTTTACTACACTTCATCTCAGAGCCAACATTTGTACTTTTACTTCACTACAATCATTTGAAGACTTTACTTTACTTTGGTGATTTTAATTTTGATTAGAAAACATACATTAACCACTTCAACCCTATACATTTCGGCCATTTGAAAATAGCAGATGTACAAGCTCCGCCATTTTCAATAGATTGTGTACACATTTTGAACTTGTGAAATGGGACATTCTGCAATATGAGTACTTTTACTTGTAGTACTTTAAGTACATTTTGATGCCGATATAATTCCGTACTTTTACTTGTAACGAAGTAGTTGTAAAGTGCAGTATTAGTACTTGTACTTAAGTAAAACAATTGAGTACTTTTTCCACCACTGAAACCACTGAGTTTGACATGAATTAGTCTACGGACCTCCGTTTAATGGCATTTCTATCTCTGGGACCCCAATTTATATTGTAAAATCAATGTTAATTTAACTCTGAGAGTGTACAAATGGAACGGGTCCATTTTGTTCCATTTGTACACTCTCAGAGTTACAGACCCATAAGGGTCCATTTGGTTCCAAACTATCATTTAGCTGCAGGGACTCCCTCAAGGACCCCTGGGGGTCCCCAGACCCCACTTTGGGAACCAACACTTTTAAACAAACATAAAAGTAAACAAACATTAAGTTCATAGACTTGTCTGCCACCTGACGTCACGTTTAGTACTCTAAACCAGTAAGACGCCCTGAGGGCGAGGTGGTGCTGAAACAACAGAGCTTCTTAATACGGCACAGTTAAGAAGCAGGAGTTAAACAATTAATCTGGTGTCCGTGAGGCCGGCTCCTATATATATATATATATATATATATATATATATAGATCTACGTGACGATCCAGTCTTCTCCATGACACGTGCTATATATGGAGTGTGTCTTTAGTGTATAGGGTTTGATGAGGTCAGATCAACATATGGAATGTCAGAACGGGTCAGCTCCATATATGGAGATCTAAGGGTTTGATGAGGTCGGATCAACATACATGTCCAATACATGTGTATGTATTGGCCATGTATTGGCCATATATGGAGCGTGTCTTGAGTGTACAGGGTTTGATGAGGTCAGATCAACATATGGAATGAATTATGCATTGGCCATATATGGAGCGAAAGCCAGTTGGAGGGGAGCTAGCTAACACCCCCCAAACATTTTTTTAATATTTTTTGCCCGACAGCGACGATTTAGTTCATCTGAAACATTTAAGTTGGTGTTTCCATAATGACCACTGCCAGTGTGGTGTTATGGCTGTCTCTGAGGTGTATGCAAGGGTGGGAGGGGTCAGAGCCATAGAGTAAGACTTATGACAACTCCGTTCACTTCGTGGGGCTTCAGTCCAGTGGCGGCTCTTCTACATAGACTTCTATTGGCGAATAGTGACAAAGGCCTGAACTGGAAGTTTACGGAATGCATTGGAGCGGCTGTGGCTCAGGAGGTAGAGCAGGTCGTCTAATGATCCCTGGGTCAGCGGTTCGAATCCCGGCTCCTCCTCCTGTCCACATGTCGAAGTGTCCTTGGGCAAGACACTGAACCCTACATTGCCTCCAATGAGTCGGTCGGTGCTAGCTTGCCACCATTGGTGTGTGAATGTGGGAAGTGAGGACGCTGGCGTCGACTGTTCGCCGCTTCACCTCCCAATGTATGAATGAATGAACCATTGTAAAGCGCTTTGAGCACTTGGAAAAGAGCTATAAAAATGCAATTCATTATAAAAATGAGTGAGTCTTACAGTGACAAACGAGCTACATGAACCACATGACCGACCGGGCTGTTTTCTGCCCCCTCAATGTCGTATAAATCTGTAACTCTATGGCTCTGGGAGGGGCTAACTCAGAGGGGGCGGGGTTAACTCATAGGGGGCGGGGTTAAGGCACCACCTTGTATCTGCTTATTGCATAACTTTGGGGCAAAAACAAAAAAAGGTTTTGGTATCGCGCCGTGCCGGTAAAAAAACACTGCTATTCAACTCTGAGTCAACGTGGAACTTTGGAAGAGAAGCATTAAACACTTAAATGTGTCAAACAAAACATGTCAGACTAGGCTATGTCAAGGTTATCCATGGCCATTCCTTCATTTTCATACACCTTGGTATGAGACTGCGAAAGTGCTTTTTGCTTTGTTTCGAAATATTTTCGAAACAAAAAATGTGTTGCCGTCAGGCAAATGTGTTGCCTGATCAGGCCTTCTCGCAAGATGGGGGCAGCAGAGGAGAGAGAGATGGAGCGACGGAGGGTGAGAGAAAACAGATTGATAGAAAGAGTGTGTGTGAAGCCGAGAGAGGAAGAGGAACGGCAGAGACGATGAGGGGTGACGGAGAAAGTGGAATGACAAAAAATTGCTCTCAGCAGGGTCACATTCACCTCTTTGTGTGTGTGTGTGGGGGGGGGGGGGGGGCTTTAGGGATAACAGCAATGTGGCCTGAGGTGAACCATTTCAGTCTCTCTCTGCGTGCGTGCGTGCGTGCGTGCGTGCGTGGCCCACTCCAACAGTGGGCCATGTTGGGACAGACATAAAGTCAATTCTGTTCTGCTGCTTTTCAATATCTCTATTTATACAGAGTCAACAGCAAACACATGCAGTCCCACACACACACACACAAGTGTGCACACACGCACACTTGTACGAACGAATGCGCGCGCACACGCACACACACACAGACTGAAATGGTTCACCTCAGGCCACATTTCTGTTATCCCTAAAGCCCCCCCCCCCCCACACACACACACACACACACACACACACACACACACACACACACACACACACACACACAAAGAGGTGAATGTGACCCTGCTGAGAGCAATTTTGTTGTCATTCCATTCCTGCCCCAGCGTTTCTAATTATGTGCTCAGAATCTTAAAGTTCCGGCGGCAGGAAATTCACTGACAGGTCTTTATGTAAACGGCGAGGTGTAAGTTAATGATAACAACCATGCGGTGTCAAACTGATCATCGGCTCTCCAGAATCCAACACCCAGACAATTTAATTTTTGGGGGCTTTTCTGCCTTCATTGACAGTATGTGTACTGCAGATAGAGAGAGAGAGAGAGAGAGAGAGAGAGAGAGTGAGAGAGACGGGGGAGTGACACACAGCATAGGTTGTCAATGTGCGTCTGTGTGCGTGCGTGCGAGAGAGAGAGAGAGAGGGGGGGGGGGGGGGGGGGGGGGGGGCAATGATGAATGCAGTCCGTTTTTGAACACTTCCAAAGATAGAATAAAGCCAATTTACAGCTGACCAGAAGGAGTACAATATGCATCACCTTATGAATGTAGGCCAGGCCAACATGTTTCCTTGGCTTTTTGTTACATGTCCCACATTAACAGCCCCCCCCCCCCCCCCCCCCCCCCCCCGCTGTGTGGTCAGTGTTTCTCGGTCACTGGCTTCTCTGAGAAGAGGGGGGGAGGTGCATTATGGGTAATGTGCTTGTCCCAGACAGTTATCTCACCCTCGCTGCCCCCTTTCTCTCTCTCTCTCTCTCTCTCTCTGTCGCTGTCTTTCAGTCTGTCTCGCTGTCTCCTTTTATCTGTTTCGCTCACTTTGTCCCCATCACTCTCTTCCTTTTCCCCCCCACTGGGTTTCCTTTTTTACTCTTTTCCTTTCTTTTCTCCTTTTGTTTCCTATAAGACAGTCTCTCTCTCCCTCCCTCTCTCCCTCTCTCTCTCTCCCTCCCTCCCTCTCTCTCTCCCTCCCTCCCTCTCTCTCTCCCTCTCTCCCTCTCTCTCTCTCTCTCTCTCTCCTCTCCTCTCCTCTCCTCTCCTCTCCCCCTCCCTCTCCCTCTCCCTCTCTCCCTCCCCCTCTCTCTCCCTCTCCCTCTCATTTGTTGACTGGCTGTGGTAATTCTTCACATGTGACAGTGATGTCCACGCACTCCACGGTCTCTCTCTCTCTCTGTATAAACACGCTAGGCTTTTTGTAATGTTTATTCTATGTCCGGGGCGTAACTACACATCATTAATTGACAAGATGCCTTTTTCAACCCACACAGCCTCTCGAGTTTTTATTTGACATCAATCAGAAACAAACGTATATATAAATGGGCCCACATGGGATATGCATCCAGGCACGTGCAGAGTGTGTTACAGAGGCAGGGGCTGGAAATCCCGTAAGAGGGCACTTTTGGACAAAGATTGCGAAAATAGCAGATATACAAGCTCACAACGCGTCGCGCTGCGACGCGTTGTGAGCTTGTAGATCAGCTATTTTCGTGTCGCAACCCAGCACTCTTTATCTACTGGAGATGAGGTGTATATGACATGGATTCATAAACAAATTGCTATACGTTCCAAGTTCAGGAGACTTCGGAAAAAAGCAATTCTCCTGAATGCTATAGCCTTCCGGTATATGGCATGGAAAGCAGAAGGGGGGTGCATACTTAGTTTAGACTAGTCATTGGTTAGACATGGGTTAAGGTTAGGTTTAGGTGTGCTGCCCCGTGGGAGGTTAGGTTTAGGGTGAGGGTTTGAGATAGGTTGTAGTTGTAGGACTAATGACTGGTCTAACCAATGACTAGTCTAAACCAAGTACTGTCTAAACTAAGTACTGCACGCATCTCTTTCACCGTAGTATAAATGCTGCATTCATGGTCTGGAAATTTGGGGAGTTGGGGCAGTTGTTTTTATAGACGGGTAAAAGGGCAGGGGGCTCAAGCCCCCCTTTGATGTCTATGTGTGTACGTCCCATGGGTATATCAGAGAGCAAAACGTATAAGCCCACGGCTTGCGTTACCTTGCAACGAAGCTGTGCACCAACGCCACCAAAGAATGTGGAGGGAGCGGAGCCCATATATCAGCGTGGCAGAGGGACGGAGGGGAGGCTGGGGAGAGGAGGGAGATAAACAGAGCATGGTGCTAGCTGAGGCCACCAGGACGCCATGCCAAGTGGTACTCAAACTTTTACATTTCGAGGTCCTCCCCTCAGCTCTGACAGTATATATACACATGGAACCAAATTTGGTTCCGTTTGTATTGTAGGCCGACTAATAAAAAGCAATTTAAATGGTTGTTTGAACCCGTTGCTTAAATGTTACTTTCCGCTTTGAAACAAAAGCTCATCAAGGAACATCACACGACTGGTGTAGGCTGGCCCTCGAGAGATTTATAAACTAATAGATGGACTTCATTTGATGTGTTCTCTTGTATTTGTTTCTTTTAGCTGTAGGCTATAGCAGCATAGTTCTGAATAATCTGTCACGACTTTTAGAAAGACCTGTCAAAAGTTTATTGCAGTAGTTCAACCCACTTCAGAGAAAAGCATTAATTTCAGGAAAGATGCTGAAAAATACATCTTGTAAGAACCAGTGTTGTTTCCGTCGACTAAAACTAAAATGAAAAATGTTAATAAAAACTAAGCCATGATGACTAAAACTATGACTAAATATACTGACAATTTCGTCATCAAATAAAAACTAGGCTAAAATGCTAGGAAGGGACTAGTGGACAAGAGATCCAGTATAAGTCATTTTACACATGGTTGCATGCTGAAAATAGCCGATCTACAAGCTCACAACGGGAGCTTGTAGATCGGCTATTTTCAGCAAGTGTAAAAACAGTCATTACGATGGCATCAGCGCCCACCAAAATACATTTTAGTCGACTAAATCAACTGTAGATTTAGCCAACTAAAACGGTTGTGCAACTGAGATGAAACAATGCTGGTTTGGTCACTTTGTTACGGTTTGTAACTTAGAAATCAAATCAGAATCTGAAATAAAACAGCCTTGCTACTTCCGGTTGTAGTGCCGAAATGATTTTGGCTCGTCAGAAATTTTCAGTAGCACCGAAGAGCCTACTTTAGGACAGTACCCGCCCCCCCGAACCTCAAATGACGCCACATTGTAGGCTCTACAGAGCCGAACCGACTTTTATTCGGCTCTAAAATAGGAGTATGAATCGGCCCTTAGAAAGTTCTTTATTTGGTTGAAACTAACTTTTTCAAGAACAAGCAAGTTTGATATGGGTATGTCATTGCTTACCATTCAACACAAGAAAAGAACTCCAGTTTCAAGTACTCAAAATATGTATGCCTTTGTTAAGTTTGTTGCCATCAAAAACCCTCTTAATGAGTGTAGAAGGGACAGTAACGGCAAGTAGATTTGCTCATTATAACTTCAAATGAAGCTTGGATTGATTTTGATGTCTACTTTAGAAGATTCAGTTTGTCCTGAATTAAACCGGATGAGGCTGCAGTGCAGTTATAAGTGAAACATATATTGTTGCGATGTTTGGAGAAAGCCTTCTTGTGTGCTGTGAATTTCTCCTATACCCAGATGACAGTAAGAAAAGAACAATACCATTACTGCATCAAAAGTAATCAACAGACTATACTATAAAAATCACACCCGTGTGAAGTGAGTGGTGCAACTCCGTGTGGGGGTTCCCGGGGGGGGGGGGGGGGGGGGTTCCAGGAACGGGTGCCGGCCCGGTTCCGGCGAGCCGCCCCGTGTCCGAAACGGTAGAGAAATGACAGAGTTACCATGTGCCGGTCCCTCTACTGTACCCTCTACTGTACTGTACTGGGCTGGCACACCCAAAATCATCACAGTTAATATGTGCGTGTGTGTTTGTGTTTGACAAGGTTAGGTTAGGTTGCGCACAGATGGTGAAAAACAACCATGCTGTTTTCGTGCTCATACCCAGTCAGGCAGGCAGGCACCCACCCACACACATAACTGAAAAGGCATTATTTTCATTATTGGACAAAATGACATGATCGGTCCCAATTTCCAATCACGTGATGGGATCGGGACAACGCTAGTGTATTTTTGGTTCCTTCCTGAAAGCTGAAAGCCTTTGAGTCAAAAGGCCCAATGGAAAATATACCAGTTTAGCGACATCATAACCCCAGGCCCTCCCCTAACCCCTCCCCCATTATCACACAGCTGTGGGTGAGGCAGAGGCTTAATGTGGGTGGTGCCAAGGTGAATCCTTGAGGGAGTTCCAGGGGGTCCTCAGCTAAATGATAGTTTGGAACCAAATGGACCCTTATGGTTCTATAACTCTGAGAGTGTACAAATGGACCCTAACGGGTCCATTTGGTTCCATTTGTACACTCTCTGAGTTAAATTAACTTTGATTTTGCAATACGCCTATCTCACAGCCCCCTTTCCACGCTCACTTCCGGTAGATAGTGGTGTCATTTAACATTAGGCATTACCACTTTTTTTCTCTGGAGAATCTAAGTACATTTCCTAATGTTAAAATGTCAAAGACCGATAATAATATGAAGAAAACACAATGGTATAACAACTCAAATAAGTAGAATAAACCTTACCTTTACAAAACGGTAGTTTGTGGCTTGTGAAAATACCTCTTTTAACATGGAAGCCTATGGACCGCAAAAAAGAATACCACTATCAACAAAAGGGGGCGTAAAAAGGGGGCGGGGAAATGCTGTGAGATAGGCCTATACACATTGGGGTCACGGAGATAGAAATGCCATTAAATAGGGGACCATAGTCTAATGCAGGTCAAACCGGGGGCCCTTGAAATGAAAATGGTTGACAATCATGCACTGCTAGAGCTGTAAAAATCTTCTCTTATGGCATATCACTTCAAATAGGGGTTTGTGGGCTAATTAGTGTCAATTTGGGGGTCCTTGACATGAATAGGTTTGACATGAATAGGTTTTTGGGTGTGGGGGGAATAAGGTCACTCCATCTTTAAGGTAAATACAGAAAAGCACAATGACGTGTTCTGTATATCGCTGACACGCTGAATCATTACTGTCCCTTTGACCCCTTTGCTCCAATTAACCTCTGACCTTGAGCCAGCCTCTGGTCATTACAGAGCTCTGAACAGACCTTTTATGTCTATGGAGTATGGACACACAAATAAATAACCCACCCCCCTCTCCCTCTCTCCCCTCTCTCTGTGGGAACGATCTGCTTTTGAACTGGTGCAGGGTTACAAGAGGGAAGGAAACCTGATTGATATATTGATCACCATTGTTATTTTGGTCTATTGGCTATTTTGGTCCTGACAGGTATTGCGCAGATAATATACAGTAGTGTTGTTTCAAATAGGAGACAGAAATAGCCAACGGAAATGGAGAGAACTGCTTGTATTAGGAAGGTGGTGATGAAGTGTAAAAACTCTAGGTTGTATTTTGATGGAGTAAAATGGATGTGTACTATACTATAGCTATAGTAACAGTAGTAGTAGCAGCAACAGTAGTAGTAGTAGTGGTGGAAAGTAACTAAGTACTTGTACTTAAGTACTGTACTTAAGTACAATTTTGAGGTATTTGGACTTTACTTGAGTATTTCCAACTTCCAGTAATTTTACTTCTACTCCTCTACATCTCGGAGCCAAAATTTGTACTGTTACTCGACTACAATTGAAAACTTTAGTTACTAGTTACTTTAATTTTGATAATAAAACATACATTAACCACTTCAACCCTATACATTTCGGCCATTTGAAAATAGCCGATCTACAAGCTCACAATTGCGACGCATTGTGAGCTTGTAGATCGGCTATTTTCAATAGATCTTCTACACATTTTGAACTTGTGAAATGGGACATTCTGCAATATGAATACTTTTACTTTTAGTACTTTAAGTACATTTTGATGCCGATACTTTTGTACTTTTACTCAAGTACATTTTCAATTCCGTACTTTTACTTGTAACGAAGTAGTTCTAAATTGCAGTATTGGTACGGCGCTGCGACACGTTTTGAGCTTGTAGATCGGCTATTTTTGTGACGACAGTAATATATGGCCCTAGGGAGTGAGTGTGGAAATATAGTGGCCCTCTCCATCGTCAAAGTTGCCCACCCCTGCCCTGTAAAACAATTACTTAAGTACTTTTTCCACCACTGAGTAGTAGTAATAGTGGCATCTTTATGGGTTGCTGAACACTCCTGTAATAAGCAACGACAGGGACCAGCTTGCTCATCACTTACTTCCCAGATTATTACCATAAATGAGCTGCTAGAAACATCCCCCAGGTGGAAGCTGTTGATCTCAAACGAGTACCGGTAGTCGTCGTATGCGTGAGAATACCACTCTCACGGGAGACCCGATTTAATGGGTCACCGACTCACCGGCAAACTGTGTCAGCCCCTAGATGAGGGGTGGGCAACTGGCGGCCGGGGGGGCCACATGCGGCCCCTGCACCTTCACTTAATGTGGACCCTCAGGTTAATGTCAGAATACTGATATAATATTGGTTTCAGCTGTTTACAATTCCACAACATGCAAACATGACCCGCTTTAATTACTCCAGTCTAAATTAGTAGCTCAATGCTTCAACACACGTATAATTAAAGGCATTTGAAATTACATAAAAATGTTAATTTTCAGGATTCCAGTTCAAAAATAGCAAAAAAATAATTCAACATTTCAATTTGAATATAGCAAAAAATAGCCGATCTACAAGCTCAAAACGCGTCGCGCTGCGACGCGTTTTGAGCTTGTAGATCTGCAATTTTTGCGACGACAGTAGGGAGAGATGAGTGGTTGGTACTGTAGCTGTACTGCATGCTACAGTATATGCCTTCTATACACAGCTGTTAACGATTCTAGGTCGTTACTCGTTAGGAAGTTTTACATGTATTTTGAGGTTAAAAAATGGAGTTCTATGATAATACAATAATCATATCTGTATGCTCATTAGTTGACATGCATTGTCAGGCCGCGGCGGTAAAGGGTTGATTACATCAACGGAATTCACTAGTAAAAACAGCATTGCATTGTTGCGACCGAGGTCGCAGTTAACTATGAAATCGTGCATGCAGTCCTGTCAGTTGTTTGGTTGGTTGGTCACCCCAGGCATGGCCATATATGGTCATGCCTTGTGACATCACGTGACATCATCAGGGATGGAGATCTCGCCCTTCAGGCTGTCTTACTGAGTATTATTGTGTTGTATTGTGCATTGCCAGCCATTGTACATTTTCATGTACTGAACCTTATTACACATAATTTACACTTGATAAATGAGTCTTCAGTGGTGCTAACAGATTATAGTTGTAAAATGATTTATCCAAGCATCTATTTTAAGGTTCAGAGAGCTGGAAACAGAGCAAAACTTCATGGCGCTCTTGGCAGTGCGGCAACAATACATCATAATGCATTCATTAATAATTCATGGCATTCCAAAAATATTATTCTCCCTCGTGCACAACAGAATTCCAATGCTAGAAGGCTTTCTTCAAGTCAAGTCAAGTCAATTTTATTTATATAGCACATTTAAAAACAACAGCAGTTGACCCAAAGTGCTTTCCAAAATAGGTAGACCGCAGTCTATCGCTTTCTTTCCTTTATTTGTAGTTGTTACGTCCCCAACAAAGAGGTCCAGGTGTTATTTTGTGCAAAAGCGCATTATTGGCTATTTCCCCTAATATAAGCCCTCAATGAATTGAATTGAATTGAATTGAATTGAATTGAATTGAATTGAATTGAATTGAATTGAATTGGGCGTTGTGCTAATTCGTTTATTTCCATCGCTCAAAAATATATCCTCTCTTCATAATGTAAATAGTATCCCAAGCGGCACACTTTACTACTTATTTCGATGGAAATAAGCGAATTAGCACAAAAACCCAACCCCCGTTTTCTGAAAAACCCTATGTTTCTATGTCAGTCGTTCTCAAACATTTTCATGTCAAGGACCCCCAAGATTATATGTATTTGGCCGCCGACCCCCCCCCCCCCAGACGCAAAGATTTGAGTTAAAAACGTTCGCTCTGAAAGAATATATATTCAAAGATCTGAGCCACATTTTCACGATTTTTAAAAAATAGCAGACCTACAAGCTCGTAGCGCGCCACTCGGTGGCGCGCTATGAGCTTGTAGATCTGCTATTTTTCAATAGCTAAAGTATAAAATAATGCTTAGTTAAAACACCAAAAGGGGTTCCCGTCCAGAATGGGTTAAACTTTTTCATGCCAAGGAGTCGGACCCCACAGAATGATATGGATTTGGCTGTGGACCCACATCTGAAAATATGTTGTGCCAGAGAACCAACCCCCATGCAGAAGAGAAGATTAGAAGAAAAATTATTAAAAGATGTTTCAAACGAATCTAAAATGACGCAGATGCTTTACCGGTTTCAACGCGCCAATGATGATCATATTACTCAATATCTGCTCTCTCTCTCTCTGTGTGTGTGTGTGTGTGTGTGTGTGTGTGTGTGTGTGTTTGTTTTGCACAGAATGAGGGGTGTATTGGTGATACTGTTGGTGTCTCTCATGGCCGTTATGGTGGCAGCAGGAAAGGAAGGAAAAAACAAGAAAGGTATCTATCTCTCTCATACATTCACCCATTCTCACACACACACACACACACACACACACACACACACACACACACACACACACACACACACACACACACACACACACACACACACACACACACACACACACACACACACACACACACACACACACACACACACACACACACACACACACACACACACACACACAGATGGTCGATGGATGGCGGAGGAAACCATGCAAGGCACCAATCTGCACATCGGGAGCAATAAGGTCCTTTCTCGGCCCCACCCCTCTCCCATTGGTTTATATTGTGTTTAGGATCCAAGATGGCCGCAGCACCAGGAGGGGGTGGGGCAGAGGTGAGCGGGCGGGGTCGACATATGACCTTACTGGGCTGCATTCAAGACACTTGCCTTGTGTCTGACACCCGACTTGTGTCTGAACACAGCTTTGATGGATGTGTTCTGCCCCCCTCCCCCCCATCAAACAAAATGTTTGGTCAAGCCATATGGGCTTTTCCATTGGAAATGCATTGGAGCGGCCATTAAACACAGACACAAGACAAACACAAGGCAGGTGTCTTGAATGTGTGAACGCAGCCCAGTAAGGGCATATGTCGACCCCACCCGCTCACCTCCTTCCTCCGCCCCGCCCCCTCCCGGTGCTGCGGCCATCTTGGATCCTAAACACAGTATAATGCTCAAGGACACTTGGGACACTAACTCTGGGGGAGCCCGGGATTGAACTGCGAAGTCGCAGTTCCCAGCCGGCCGCTCTACCGGCACATAGCGGATGTGCAAGCTCGAGCTCGTAGATCTTCTACTTTTGCTGTAATTTGAAATCTGAAAGGTCAAGGTCAAAGTAAACTTTATTGTCCACAAGGGAAATTTGTCTTGGGCTTTCACCCCAGCTACAGCCACACATAAAACATCAATGACAAACAAAAATACATTACAGAGGAAGACGCAACATTACACAATTGCACACATGATGTGGATAATCTAACCTCACACAGTTACTGCTGTTTCAGAGCCTCGTTCAACATCTTAGTTGATGCTGGTACAAACGATTTCTTAAATCTGATGTACTTCCACTTTGGTTCTTTGTATCTTCTCCCAGAGGGCAGAAGTACAAACTCGCCATTTAAAACATGGGTAACATCACTAAAAAAAGGCAACCGTTTTGGACATATACAGCACTAGGTATTGTTGGAGGCCGATGATTGTTTACAGTACATTACAGTACAGTGCATCTATCTGAGGAGGGGAAATATACCAGAAGTGAACCATGATGTTGAGCACATCGGCTAAAAGACACCTGTCTTGTCCATGCCTTGTCAGTGCTTAATGGCCGCCCCCCCAATGCATTTCCAATGGAAGTCACATGGTTTGACCAAACATTTGTTTGATGGGGGGCAGAACACAGCCATCAAACAAAAATGTTTGGTCAAACCATGTGACTTCCATTGGAAATGCATTGGGGCGGCCATTAAACACGGACAAGACAAGACGGGTGTCTTTTACGTGTGAATGAAGCCCAAGGCTTCGTACACACATAAAGAACAACTGTGCTGTGCTCTGCCGGTGTTTCATGGCCGCCCCAATGCTTTTCCAATGGAAGTCACATGGTTTGACCAAACACTTGTGTTTGATTGCCCCCCTCCCCCATCACACACAACTGTTTGGTCAAACCACGTGACTTCCATTGGAAAAGCATTGAGGCGGTCATGAAACATGGACAGCACAGAGCATGTTCGTCTGATATGTGTGTACGAAGCCCAAGCAAGCAAGCAAACAGACAAGACATACTGTACAGAACAAACAAGACAATACAGAGCACGCCAGTCCTTAAGGTCATTACACACTGGCGAATTAGCGACGCGAATTATTCGTGCGAATAATTCGCCTTTTTTTAAAACCAATTGAAGTCAATGCAAGCTTCCACATCAGTGGCGAATGTGCGAATGTGCGAAAATGCGACCGTTTTCGCTCTTTATTTGTTCGCTCCGGTGTTCGCTCCGGTGTCGAATTTTTTATTCGCGCCGCTAATTCGCCAGTGTGTAATGACCTTTAGCCTTGCCCTTTTCATCTTGAATCATGACGTTGTGCTAATATAAACACTATGCACTTACAGGTAATTGGAAAATAAATTGTCGGATAAAAAAAGTTAACCAAAAACCCTCTCCCTCCTCTCCCCGCACTCTTCACTAGACAAAACCAAAGCTCCCAAGTCGGGAACGGAATGCGCAGAGTGGCGTTATGGCAACTGTGTTCCTAGCAACGGAGACTGTGGTGCGGGGTTCAGGGAAGGCTCGTGTGAGCAGCAAACCAGAAAAATGAAGTGTAAAGTGCCCTGCAACTGGAAGAAGGACTTTGGAGGTAATGGGCGCACGCACGCGCACACACGCGCGCACACACACACACACACACACACACACACACATACACGTGTTGTTTTCGTCGACTAAAACTAAGACAAAAAATGTTTGTCGACTACGTTTTTTCACTGACGAAAACTAAATGGAAACTAAATGAAAACTAAGCTATGGTGACTAAAACTAAGACTAAATATGCTGACAATTTCGTCAACAAATAAAAACTAGACTAAAATGTTAGGAAGGGACTAGTGGACAAGAGATCCAGTATAAGTCATTTTACAATTGGTTGCATGCTGAAAATAGCCGATCTACAAGCCCACAACGCGTCGCGCTGCGACGCGTTGTGAGCTTGTAGATCGGCAAGTGAAAAAACAGTCATTACGATGGCAACAAGGCCCGCCAAAATACGTTTTGTTCGACTAAATCAACTGTAGATTTAGTCGACTAAAATCTTATGATATTTAGTCGACTAAAACTAGACTAACACTAAAACATTCCAGGTGACTAAAATGTGACTAAAACTAAATTAAAACTATTCAAGAGACTATGACTAAAACTAAAATTTAAATCTGTCAAAAACAACACTGACACACACAGGAATGTTGGTTGTGGTCTGTCTGTCTGACTAACATTGGTTCTGTTCTGTCGTTTACAGCCGACTGTAAGTATCGCTTTGGCACTTGGGGTGAATGTGACGCAACCTCTGGCTCCCGGGCCCGAACAGGGACACTGAAGAAGGCCTTGTACAATGCAGAGTGCCAACAAACTATCTCCGTGTCCAAACCCTGTCCCAGCAAAACCAAGACTAAGACCAAAGGTGAGACCGCCCGCCCGTATTTCACTTTGATGGTTTCATGCCTTTATCTGGACATTATATGCATGGCCCCGTAAAATACTCGCTTAAGTAAGCGTGTGATTCTTTTTGTACTTTTTCGTTAATGAAAAGCCCTACTTAAATGGTAAATGGTGCATGGTGCATTTATATAGCGCCTTTCTCCAAGGCGCTTTACATAGATTGTGCATTACATTCACCCATTCACACACACATTCATACACCGATGGCAGCGGAAACCATGCAAGGAACCAACCAGCACATTGGGAGCAATTAGGGGTTCAGTGTCTTGCTCAAGGACACTTCGACACCAACTCTGGGGGAGCCCACAGGGTTCAAGCTGGCAACCTTGCGGTTACCATCCAGCCACTCTACCCCTGAGCCACCGCCGCCCCTACTTACTACAGTGTCACACAAGAGCATCAAAAGTAGCAGATGCACAAGCTCGAAACGTGGCACGAAGCGAGCGATGCATATTTAGCTTGTAGATTGTCTATTTATAATGTTTTATTTATCCTGAAAAGCAACCGTTTTAAGGTTTCCACCCAACAGAGACGCTACCAACCTTAAAGATGGAGTGCCGTGATTTTTGTACTTTGTGTCTGGAGATAACATTACTCTAATAGACCCCCAGCTTTGGTTATAATATTCAAATACGTCTTCCCTGTGTATTTTTGGTTTCTTCCTGAAAGCTGAAAGCCTTTGAGTCCAAAGGCCCAATCGAAATAACACCATTTAGTGACATCATAACCCTAACCCCTCCCACATTATCATACAACAACAGCTGTGGGCGAGGCTTAAGTTCAGGTGGGTGGTGCTAAGGTGAAAACCAAGTATACTTAATGAACTGGTGGGTGTGGCCACATAAAAACACAATTTTAACACTTTCTTTAGACTTTTTTGAAAAAAAGTCTTCCTCCTAGTATAATCATAGTACCTGATGATTATGTTTTAGGGGGGGGGGGGGGGGGGGGGGGGGGAATCACGGAACTCCATATTTAACAACAGCAGTAATAGCAGCCCTTTCTTGGATTAGATAGTGGTGTACCAAGCCAGCACAGCTTTCGCTGTCTGTATTCAAGTTATTAATATGAATTCTAGTTGATCAATTGTAACTATTAAAATTATATTACCATCATTAATTGGTGATTATAGATGAGATGTCACCTCATGGTGGATTGTGCCATAACGTGTTCCTTCCACGTGCTACGTCCGGCCAGGGAAATTCCCCCCTGTCAGGTGAAAAGAAGCAGCTTGGACTCCTCATGCATAGAAGGAGGCATGAGGTCAGTTCGTTGCCCCCCCAGGTTGGCAGAGGAAGTGTAGCGCCCAGGATTACATTAGATAATTGGCACTGGGTGAAAAAACTGGGTTGCAAAAATCGTGGGATAAAATGTATAAAAAAAAAAAAAAAAAAAATACTTTCTGGCCTTGACAGCCCAATTACATCCAAACAGAAAAGTTCCATCTGATCGCATTGAACGACGTTAGACGACATTGAACTCACTTTGCCACTCAATCGGCACAGATAGATAGAATAGGCTACATGTATGTCATGCTTGCCAAAGCCGAAGCGTTAAGTGGAACCAAAATGCAGTGAACCGTCACCACCAGGAGTAACAAGCACTTTACTTAAAACTTCAGAAAGGTTTCACCTCACAGGGCACCATAACAAAACTTGCAAACGTCCCCGAGACATGGCCAAACTTAACTAGCTCATTAGTCCAAACAGCTCGCAGCTGCACTCCCTGTCTCTCTGGTAGGAGGGGGGGAAACACACAGGGTAGGCAGGAGAGAACTAGCCAGACCGAATCAGCCATTGGCAAAAACAAATAGTGTGATTTGAGTCTGGCTTATTAGCCAGGCTAGGAGAGAACATAAGGGTGGCGGACGAAGGCATGGTATGTCCTGGGACAGAGTAATTAACCCTCTATCAAAGATGCATTCACGTTCGGGGCCTTAGATTAATCTATCCAGCCTATCTAGACTGCCGGGATCGATCCATTACCTTTGGAGCATAACGCCAAAGTATTTGCAGCTTTGATTCACGAAATTCCAGTGGAAAATAGTCCCATGGTTTGTTGTTGAGAAGAAAAACATGCCGCCATTACGATGCGAAACGAAACCACCCTGCACAGCATGTGGTAGTCCAAACAAACCCCCGTTCACTTGCATTGAACTCATTTTCCCAGAAGCCCTAGAAGCCCAGAGCATGACTAGATTTCCGGTTTCTTCGTCATAACGCGACGGCCTCGTCACCAGGTCCACGACAAATCCGCTCTTTTTTTAATTTAAGAGACTTGTGTCCTACACTGGGTATTTGAACCTGGCAGATATTCAAGCTCACAGCGAGTCACTTCGTGCCCTGCTGCAAGCTTACGTACATCTGCTATTTTTGTTGATAATAATTTTGGGGGTCCTTCCTTGACAGTTCAGTCAGGAAACTCAGTGCAGTTGCTGCCGGCCGCTCAGCATCACGGTCTCATTCACATGATTCACTTCACACACTCATTCCACCTTCATACCGGCTATTTAAACTGGAAGTTTGCGCTGCTCGTCCTGCTTGTTTGCTGCTGCACACACTGATACTGCTGCGCTGCTGTCTGCTTAAACCTTTGCTGCTCACCCTCCTCCACCCCAGCTACCACCTGTCGTTTTGGATCTGCTGTTTAGGTACGGGGGGGGATCCGGAGTCCCTATTGTCGGGACCGATGCACTTTGATCCGAGTACCTAAAAAGCAGATCCAATTCATCGGCAAACCATAATGAATATATTGCTCATTTTACATTCAATAAATATATATTCCATTCATTCATGAGTTGTCCTGACTGAACTGCTGTAAACGAAGCAAATCCACAGTATGCCATTTTAATGCTTTTGTTGTTGTTGTCGTCTTGCCAGGCAAGAAGGGAAGAGGGAAGGAGGAGAAGATCTAGGAGGACAAGGAGGCGACAGGGAGAAGAAGCGAGACAAGTTCTTGGGAGTGACACGGAACAAGAATTACGAAGCAGCAGAAGGAATAAGATAACACTTTAAAGATAACCATTTTGCACCCACATTGCAGGATTTTAGAGTTACAGGCTATACCATGTAAAAAAAATATGCTGGATTTTTTTTTTCACAGGTTCAAAAGGTCATAACGTTCTCCCCGTGTCCCTTTGGTTGATTTATTTGGCTAATGAGACGTCGTATAACTGCAGCCCCACGGATTAGAGTTAAAAGCATTTTCGGGTTCTTTTTTGTTTTTATTCCCCACAGTGGAGTGGAGTCCTACGGTGCAGCCTTGCAAAGCCCCATGATTATGTCGGGAACGTTCCTCACAGTATGAGACATGAGCGCAACGCCACACGCCAGCTCCCTTTTATAATGAGCTGCGCCGCGTGTCGCTTATAGCTGCCTTGCAGAATGCCGAAAAGAGACGGATCAAGCAGTAGTGTTTTGTACACGTGCCGTTTCTCATGTAAAATCACTCCGTGTTGCAACATTTTAACCACTTTGGACCCCCAACATTCCTATGTTGGGGGGGATTTCGTTTTAATACAAAGATAGAAGGGGATCTATAGTATAGAGCTCTGAGAATCCGGGAGACTAAATGTAGTGTTTAAAAGGCGTCACAGGCCATCACTATAAGCTCGTCATTGTGTTCCTCTATATACCATTAAACTAAGACATATCTAATTGACCTATAGCTAAACTGCTACGGTCCAATCACAGCTAAGCATAACATGGGTTAGACAAACCTCTCCACCAATAGTTTTCCTATACGATATAAAACGTTAAAAAAAAAGAAAAATGTCACGCACATATCTTTCCAGTGCAACTGCAAATGGCAGGCCTTGTTGACGGATTTGGAAGAGATTTTGAAGGTCTGGTGGTTCCAAAAATGAACCGGTATTTAATGTGTAAAATCCCCAACCGTGTCGCTTGTCAAAAGAGAAACGATTAGTCTGAAATGTCATTTTTGTTGGCCTTTTTGTAAGGCTTCACTCACACCTGCACAACGGATTGTTGTATAGCTGATGCATGAGACTTGTTGACTGATGCAAGCTCTCAATTAATTTCCAATGGGAGTCACATGGTTTGACACAACATTTTTGTTGTATGAGGGGGAGGGGGGCAGTCGAAACACAGCCGAAAGCCGTACAACAAAAATGTTGTGTCAAACCATGTTCCATTAGAAATGCATTGGGGCGGCCATGACACTTACTTTGTTTACATCTACCATGCAACATTGTTGTATGCTAGATGTATAGGTGTGAGTGAGGCCTTAGCCTTTATACCGCAGTGAGACAACATGGGTCTGGCTTCTCCCACTGCGATGAACGTATAGTCGCCTCTGTCGGGGTGGAAACCCCATATGTCAAAAAAAAAACAAGTTACGATATGGACATAGGAGCTTTCTGCCTCACACCAGTGATATCCCGATCTCATTATATGGTTTGCAAGGCTGGCCTCGGATTGCAGTACCAAAACATTCAACTCACATGTACAGTACTGTATACATTAACAAATAGACAACACCTTATTGTCCACTCTGTGATTTCATAAACAACTATAGCGCACCAGATTTGTTTTCATGAAAATAAAAACAATATTACTCATGACCCAAGGGGCGTGGTTTTGACACCAGACTTTTTTTTTTGGTACTCACTATTGGTTTCACTACTTCAATGTCATGTTTGTGTGGGTTCCTGATTCTCTGTTTCTATAGTGATGGAATATCTGATTTTGTGGAATATGATGATATATATATTTGGTATATATATCATAATTTGTCTAAATAAGAGAGTTGAGGCCGCGCTCTCCAACCAGTAGTTGGTTTGATGCTCTTTTAGTTTTTAAGTTTTGTATTGAAAACAAAATCTATATTTTTAATGGAACCTGACAGTGTTTTCATATGTTTAAAGTAGTTTGCAAACCCCCTACGATATTGTTTTTTAAAGAGCAGTGCCTGTGCTTCTGATAATATCCCTAGTGATTCCCGCCTTGCCTGGTGTTAATGTTCTTGACAATAACAAGTGCAAATAGGCCATTGTTGGGAAAGAAATCGACTTCACGTGCTTTTCATGTATTATATGAACATCGATCAAGACAAGGATCACATTGCATATTTAAATGCCAACCAAATATTTCACTGATAGATAATGATGCTAGGCAACATGACATCTATTAAGTACCATTACGGCTAATCTGATATAGCATGTATACGTAATTGCCTACAGTGTGTTTAGCAGACTGCGGTTGAATTGATAAATTGCTCACTACAATGAGTTTGGGGGGGGGGGGGGGGGGGGGTTACTAACATTAGAGAAATGTCTTAAATAATATTGGCGGTTTTGATAAATAATGTTTCAACTTGCAATTTGCTCAACTTTTTCCTTGTCCTTTTATATTCAACAACCCCTTTGCAAATAGCTTGGCTTGGCCCAACGACCTCAATAGAAGAAACTATTTGTAGCGTTTAAATCAGCAAATGACACTGATTACCTCCTGTTTTTGTGACATTAAATACTAAAACTAGCTTATAATTGCTTAAAAATCTACATTATTCTTATATTTTCTTCCTAGTCTTGATACAATTGATTGTAAAGTGGAACAAACAAGCAAAAGAAGTAACAAAACTTTTTAAGTATTAAAAATAGCCTACTATATGCAACCAATCGAATTACGAAACATCTTTAAATATGGGGGGCAAAGTGTTAATTGGATATAAGGTTTCAACAATCAATGGATATTGATTGTAATTTGTGTACATAAACGTTTCAGATTGCTGTGCCTTTGTCAAGGAGTTTTGGGGCAGTTTACCGTATTTCTTTATACTCTATAGTTTCTTTACAAAAGCCCAAATGAGCTGTTTTTCATGCAACCTGATACATTTCAGTATAGTTAATAAAAAGGTGTGCTTTGTTGGCGGAGAGATGCGCTTTTCTTTGCAGTGAATTTTATCTGTGGTCTACTCACAGACTCAAATGATGATTTCAGTTCAAAAGTAATTTCCTCTTTCGCACATAATAGTGCACACACACACACACACACACACACACACACACACACACACACACACACACACACACACACACACACACACACACACACACACACACACACACACACACACACACACACACACACACACACACACACACACACACACACACACACACACACACACACACACACACACACACACAGAGTTGGTGTCAGTCTCTCTTTGATGTGTGCTGGAGAACAGAGCCTTTATAAATAAATAGCTTTATGCTGCAGTGAGTCATTGTGTAATGCATTCATTTTCATCTTTCTGTTTCCAAGTTTGAAAATGCTTCAATCTGTTCCTCCCGGTAAAGAACTGCATGAAGACGTCTGTTACACACACGGGGCTTGTATTTTTAGCCTGGAAACCAGACGAATCTGCCACAGGGGGGAAAAAAAATATCCCTGGGGAGATTGGCCTGGCACTCATGTTTGAATTACATTTCGCTCACCCTGGAGTTGTGGGTGACCAATCAGAGCCCCCTATTCAAAGTGAGATTTTTTTTTTTTTTGCTGTGACGTTGGAATCCGTTTGTAACCGTCCCTTGGAAATAAATCTTCCACACCGAAGTTCCAGACTAAATATCTACAGTGTTATTAGTCTGACCATGCCAGCCTAGGTTGTCTTGGCTTCCCTATTATTCTCCCTTTCAATTTCCCTCCTCTTTTTTTTTTTTTTAACCCATTTAGACCTGACATCAAAATTTAAAAAAAAAAGTCTTCTGAAAGAATATAGCCTATATTCAAAGATTTGTGCTGCTTTTTCACAATTTTTCAAAAAATAGCAGACCTACAAGCTCGTAGCGCGCCACTCGGTGGCGCGCTATGAGCTTGTAGATCTGCTATTTTTCAATAGCTAAAGTATAACATAATGCTTAGTTAAAACACCAAAAGGGGTTCCCTTTCTTCGTGAATAAGCACATCTCAGCCATGGGACTGTTTTGTTTCCTACATCAAAGTTCGGATCCCACGTGGAACATATGATTCCAATATATTATTAGCTAAGATAATCCGTAAACAAAATGTACACAAAGGTACAGTATACTGTAACTGATATGCTGTCAAACAAATATGAAGTCATTAATGTTGCAGCATCACTTGGAGGAGGTACAGTAAGACATGTACTGTAGGCATAAAAACCTGTGGAATATTCTTCCAGAAAAAAAGACATTGATGACACAATCAGCTAAATGTGGTTAGGGATCTAGGGGTAGTATTATGCGTGTCTTAAGTACCAGGTCGTATTACTTAACTTAAGACCTGGAGGCGTGATCAATGCCATTTGGCTATTCTGAGTGGCCAAACAGCATTGACCACGCCTCCAGGTCTTAAGTTAAGTAATAAGACCTGGTACTTAAGACACGCATAATACTGCCCTAGGTGTCCTTATCCCTCGAATGTGGTTATGGGGGCATAATGCACATTATCTATCGCAGTCTGTTATCTGTTGCCGTCCTGTTAACTATTTAGACCTGAGAAATTCTAAACAAAGTCAGTTTTCTGAAAACCCTGTTTCTAGGATCAGTGGTTCTCAAACATTTAAAAACGTTCGCTCTGAAAGAATATATTCGAACATTTGGTGCCACATTCACGATTTTTCAAAAAATAGCAGACCTACAAGGTCGTAGCGCGGCACTCGGTGCCGCGCTATGAGCTTGTAGGTCTGCTATTTTTCAACAGCTAAAGTACAACATAATGCTTAAAACACCAAAAGGGGGTTCCCGCCCAAAATGGGTTAATGTGGGCAATTTTAAGCATCTCCTGAAAACAGCTCCATCTAAAACAATTAGCCTATACAGCTGTGATGTTTTTGGTTTCCGTTTTTTACATCCAAAAGTTTCAAGAATCCAGCATGGAGGTCTGTCTTTTTTTTGTGCCTATTTTTTCTTTCTTTTTTTTAATGTTTTTTTGTGTGGCTTTCGCCTTTATTTTATATTTTTTATAGAGGGACAGACAGTAGGCTGACAGGAAATGGGGGAGAGAGATGGGGGAGTGACGTGCAGTAAAGGCCGCCGGGATCGGGAGTCGAACCCGATCCCGGCCGGTAGCCGCTGCCAGTCTTGGGCTACCGGCCAAGGTGCCTGGACCGCTGAGCCACGGCCCATGCCTTTTTGTGCCTATTTTAAACTGCCCTTTTGAGATTACAAATGGCCCAAATGCAGACCTCTAAGTTGCAGGAATAACAGCCTTTCGACAGAATTGATCGGTGTTCTGATCATTGATAATGTGCAGCGTGTGGGTCAGTATAGCCTACCTCATGGGACCGGCGGCAGGTTCTCTTGCGCTCCAAGTAGAACATCACGTTCAGGCTGCATTTTACTGTGTAGGCAGAGACAGTTACAACACGCACAGACACAGCTGTAAATAATCTGGATGATTATGATTGACAACTTGATTGAACTTTAAGTAATCATGGTACATTAACCCATTTAGGCCCGACGTCGAAATTTAAAAAAATGTCTTCTAAATCATGACAGTTTTCTGGAATACCGATGTTTCTATGTCAGTGGTGCTCAATATTTCATGTCAAGGACCCCAAAAATTATATGTATTTGGCCACCGACCCCCATCTGAAAATTTGTTGTTTGTTTCAGGGACCCCCCCAGAAGCAAATAAAGATTTGAGTTGAAAACGTTCACTGAAAGAATGTATATTCAAAGATTTGTGCTCACATTTTCAAAAATAGCAGACCTACAAGTTCATAGCGCGGCACTCGGTGCCGTGCTATGAGCTTGTAGATCTGCTATTTTTCAACAGCTAAAGCATAACATAATGCTTAAAACAAAGGGTTCCCGCCTAAAATGGGTTAAGATTAAATAGTTTCATTTGTACAGAACATCTAACCAAACCCATACTACATTGCAACCCTATGTCAAATAGTGGAGAAAAAAAAGCATAATTTGATAGATCTTCAGGCCGGCCTGACGCCCACATAGGCACCCACGAGCCAATTTGAATATAGGATTCATTCTCCATTAAGTTTTTCACTTTGGAGTGCTTGACTTGCTTATTCTGCAATATGGCCACACTGGCGCTTGCAACGGCACAATGCATCATGGGAAAATTGCAGTAACACAGAAAGACCATAACAGACAGCAGGGCATTTTCAGCATCACCATAAAACCAAATCGTTTCCATGGACTCATAGACTAACCATCGACAAAAAAGTGATTCTGTTCCTTTAACCCATTGATACCTGAGGCTGAATCTGGGAACGCCTTCTAGGGCCTGACCTAAGGTTTCTGAAAACCTTCAAATTTTGATTCATTATTTTTTTAAATAGTTATGTTTTTTCAAAAATAGCAGACCTACAAGTTCATAGCGCGCCACTCGGTGGCGCGCTATGAGCTTGTAGATCTGCTATTTTTCAATAGCTAAATTATAACAATAGCTGATGAGACACAGAGAGAGCGCCGGCATCAAGGGTAGAACAACGTATAGGTTGCACCAGGCATCAATGGGCTAACAAGGCAAAAACATAGCTGCTTTATTCTGTACTAGACCCAGTGACCCAGGGCTTTAGAGCAGCGCCATCGCCTGCCCACTATACCCACCGTCACTCTGTTATCACACGTCCAGCTGGTGTACAAAACAAACATGACCACAGGAGTCCAGAAGCTGACTGTCTTCAGCAGAGGGCTCTACACAGAGAATAGCATTGAAGCCCGGCCCGTTCGTTTACCACAGTTTTACTGTATGATCTGCACCTCCCATTGTCTCTCTGCAGCGCTCACACCACCAGAATGTTCCCGGGGTGCGTTCTTTGAACACGCACGCACCTTTCAATAGATTGTATCGTTATTATATATGGGCCTTTTGTGAGCTTGTTGTACTCTCTGTGCCTCTTGTTTGTATGGGTGAGCACTGCCCGTTGCTGCATATATACCCACAGGGCGTAACACACAGTCTGTGAACAAGAACACAGAGCCAAAAGGAAGAGATGAGAATTAAGATGAGGAGCAAAACACAAAATCAACGCTTGTTCGACACAGGTGTCATGACCTGGCTCTAGGCCATAACAAAAAGGAGGAAGACACAGCTTTTAAAAGTGCACAAGTAATATTTATTTACAATATAAACAACTTAACTGTTTAGGTGCCACCCACGAGATCACGAGATGAATCTAACCATGTACTGGGTGCCACCACCGAGAAACCGAGATTTTTTTAATCCATATTTTGAAAATTCCTCTAATCTGGTGTGCAGGTGATGACATGCACATGACATGCACAATAGAATGACATTTTCTTTATTTTATTTATAATGGGGACAGTGGCACCCAGGACCAAAACTGGTGTCCACCCCCTGGCACTTCATGTGGGGTGTGTTAATCAGTGAAATCAGTAGTGTAGGTGAGACTGGTGAGTGGATGTGTGGTAAATGTAGTGTGGGGTGTTGAATGGTGCAAACCAAAGGACAAACTAAAGCTAAAGTGTTGCTGCCAACAGGAAGAGAGAGAGAGGGTGAGTGTGGCCAACACCCAGTCCTTATAGAGCACACTGGGAATACTGGCCAGGTGCTCCCAATGTACTGATTGACACCCCAATTTCCCAACCTGCAGGCCTTGTGGAGACAGATAGAGTAGGCAGCACAGACCCTGCAGGCCAAGCTACAGGGGGCTGTGACCAACGGGCCAGTGAGGCACGCCAACGTTGAAGCACTGGGCCCTAGTGGTAAGAGGAGGGACTACAGGCGGACCCATGGATTCATGACCGGGAAACCCTGTGCAGCTGGGATTTAACATTGAGTGCTCGGTTGCACTTCCGCATTTGCCAACCAAAATTTGGTAGTAGACGTTTTGAGACGGTCCTTCCGGGTGCTTCAAAACGCCACTGAGCAACTTCCACTGACATGAATAGTGGAGGGGGCGGAGCTTCGCGCCAGATCAGTCTCCATCCTTTTATATACTCTATGGCTGTGACACAGGGAAAAAATATCTGCTAAGTGTCCCTTTGGCAGTCTATAAACGCAAGAATCAGGACGTACCCAAATAATGGGGAAAGCATGTCAAATTTGCTTTCTCCTCGTTTGAAGAGAATTAGGCTACACGGAAAAAAAATTCTACACTACAAAGGTAGAGGAAAATTAAGTTTCTATTTAAACTTTTCACAGCTTGAGCTGAAATGAGCAGAGATTTCAAAGCCCTGACACGCTAATCCCATCTCTCTGCCATAATATCGAAGGTTTAAAGAATTTATAAAAGATTTGATCTCCTTCGGATGAGTTGCGTACGTTTGGCACGTTGCTGAAGATGCAGAGAGAATTGTTTTGACGAACTAGGCCTCACACAGTTCACTAAGTTTAGTTTACAGTTAATTACAGTATGTACGCAACACCATATACGATAATAGCAACAAATTAGGCTACGTATGTCAAAATAGTTGATAATAAATGCATTCAATAACATCAACTCACATAAGTTTTAAGGCAATACATTTTCACATCTTCAGTCAGCCTGTAATATACCGTATGTTCCATATTCTCTCCTCTGGTGGTGTTTTGATCTGCTGGATCACAGAGAACATGAGAGAGGGAAGAGGATGGCTGGCATCTTTGAAGATGACGGGTAATGGAAGACCTTTCATTCCCTAGCTCTCTGGATTGCTCCTTTGCATTCAATAATCCTTGTTTCAACTTTGTCTTGTAGTTGTGTTTGAATCGAAGTCCACATAGGCAGGACGTTAAGACTTCAGATATGACATCATACTGCTGCTTGCCAGTGATATGGATAACAAAGGTACTTGTGCTCTCATATGAATCCCTTCATGCTGCACAGGAGCAACAGAGGTAGAAACCTACTATTTGAGTAAACTATAAAGCATCCGGCACAGTCGGTAGTGCTGTCGCCTCACAGCTAGAAGGTCCTGGGTTCGATTCCCGCTCGGGAGGCTGTGGGCGCTGGGGGTGTGTTCTCTCCTCCGTGTCATCAGTGCCCATACCTGAGGCGGGGTTGGCGAAAGGGCCTTTCTGTGTGGAGTTTGCATGTTCTCCCCGTGTCCCCTAGGGTAGGTAGTAGGTACCCTCACAAAAAACATCCTGGTCTCTAAACTGCCTCCCCCTGGCCAGCTGGGGCGCCTGATGGAGGGGAAAGGAACTGGTTGGTATAACGTGTTCCTTCCACGCGCTACGTCCAACCAGGGAAACTCCCCCCTGTCAGGTGTAAAGGAGAAACTTGGACACTCAGGCATAAAGGAAGCATCAGTTCAAGTCCGTTGCTCTCCCCAGGTTGGCGGAGGGTGTGTAGAGCCCAGGAACACATTAGAAAAGAGAGTTGCGCCAGAAGGCAAAGCTCTGTCTACCGAGCAATCTTCGTTCCTACTCTCACCTATGGTCATGAAGTGTGGGTCATGACCGAAAGAATAAGGTCGCGAATACAAGCGGCCGAAATGAGTTTTCTTCGACGGGTGGCTGGCATCTCCCTTAGAGATAGGGTGAGAAGTTCAGTCACACGAGAGAGACTCGGAGTAGAGTCGCTGCTCCTTCGCCTGGAAAGGAGCTAGGTGGTTCGGGCATCTGGTTAGAATGCCTCTCGGGCGTCTCCCTAGGGAGGTCCTCGACACTGAGGAGACCCCGGGGCAGACCAAGGCGCAGTTGGAGGAAACACATCGACTCCCTGGCCTTGGAACGTCTCGGAATCCCCCAGGAGGAAGTCACTAATGGAGTCTGGAGAGGGAAGTCTGGAGCACTCTGGTGGAGCCGTTGCCCCCGCGACCCGACTACGGATAAGCGGTTGAAGATGGATGGATGGATGGAGGTGGGAGATGGATTATACTGTATGTGTCTGGTCTGACCGGGAAGTCCTGAATATTTCTGGGTCCAGTGACAAAATGTAGGTGGTTGAGCAAATTGTCTTTGACAAACAGGATCTGAGTTCAATATACGGCACTATTTTTTGAGGGGCGCTATAGCCCGCCCCTCCTATATTCAGCTATTAGTGTAGATTTCCGTCCAACACAAACATTAAATTCCCATTGACAGTGCATGGAGAATTTTACGTCATAGTGTCTGAGCAAATCGGCTTAGTGTCTGTCTACTTTTGTCTTACACTGAAAGGAGAAATTAGGTCAAATGTCCGCCAAATATGACGTAAATTTGTGGCAACAGGCATTCTGATTATAACTCTTCCTACTTCCATCTAGGCCGCTTCCCTACTTCCTTCATCGATGATACTAAATTACTAATCAGTGCACAGTGATTAGTAATTTAATCAGCATGGTTAAAAACAGCATGGTTGTTTTTCACCACCTGTGCGCAACCTAACACACACACAAACACAGACTCACATATTAATGTATATATGGTGATTTTGGGTGTGCCAGTACAGTACAGTGACAGTACAGTAGAGGGACCCCCCACACGGTAACTCTGTCATTTCTCAACCGTTTCGGACGTGGGGCGGCCCGGGGCGGTCCCCCCCGGGGACCCCCACACGGGTGTGATTTATTTAATTTTAAGGACCACCATAACTCTGAGAGTGTACAAATGGAACCAAATGGACCCCTAAGGGTGATATACCTTCATTAGTATCATTGGTAGCACCTGTGAATTAAGGAAGTAGGGGAGGGTCCCAAGTTCTTTGCCAAATGGCTGCTGCAGTGCATTATAGAGCCTGGCCCATAGAGGAATAGGTAACAGAGTATTGTTTTTCTCTTCTTTGTCCTGATCCATATCGACGTCTGTATGAATATGTCCGTGTCCTGTCCTGTCCATACTTTAGGAAACAATCCTACATTTCTTTATAGCCTTTCTGCTCAAAATACAAGGCACTGAGTGAATGTGTCTCAAAAACTATCTATGGAAATGAAGGCCAATTCTTTATGTACACTAGATAAACGGTTATATAGAGCCTTTACACAAAAGTGCTTCAAAATGGGCATTTCACACATACATTCACACACCAACGCAGGAGGAAACCATGCAAGGTCTTTCTCAAGGACTCGTCGACACAAACCCAGAAGCGATAACCTTCTGATTCCCAAGCGACCGCTCTACCATAATTATGGCAACAAAGGATGAAAGACGAACAAAAAACTGCAGAAAACTATTGTGATCAGTTGGCCAAGGAAGGATATACTGGAATGTACATCTTACCTTTTCTGTGGGGAACGTATGTCGGATCTATATACATTCATGAACTCTTCTCCAAGAAAGGAAAGCGTGCCAATGGAAATGAACAACCGGGCAGAGTGAGAAGCGAGAAGCCGATTGCAGAGTTGCAAAGAATCCTAACCTCCACTACAAGCACCATGCCTAGCTCGCTTCTAGGCTAACAGGTGAAACTAATTGTCAATTAGTTTCACACTAATTGTGTGAAATGATCCCATACCTGGGCTTTCGGATGAGATGTGGATTTTAAATTGATTCAGATGTACTGAGCGATAACAAATAATCTTATATCAACGTCTCACTTAAAATAAAATTACACGTCTCACCTCTAAAAAAAGGTGAAACTAAACTATAAACTATATCCCCTGCTGCAGCCCTATACTGTGCTGCTAGTGTTGACTGAAAAACTTCCAGGGACAATCGAGAGAGCTCCGCTATATCCGGAAATTGCGGCGCCGGAAATTGGTCCATTGCAGTGAACGGAGCTGTCATCATTCTATCTTTACATCAATCTGGCCCCCCTGCTGTGCAGGGTGGCTATACGACTATATGATGAGAGACAGTCCCTAGCTGACCCAGATAAAAGTCAGACAAATGAACCAAATCTAAAACGATGAAAAACACAGAGAGAATTTAGATTACACAGAAGAAGAAGACGAAGAAGTTTTAGGATAATTCTACCCATAATATACCCTAGCCTACAGTATTTAACCCATTTAGACCTGAGATCAGATTCTAAAAATGTCTTCTACATCCCGACAGTTTTCTGAAAAAGCTATGTTTCTATGTCAGTCGTTCTTCGATTTTTCAAAAATAGCAGATCTACAAGCTCGTAGCGCGCCACTCGGTGGCGCGCTATGAGCTTGTAGATCTGCTATTTTTCAATAGCTAAAGCATAACATAATGCTAACACCAAAAGGGGTTCCCGCCCAACTGTAGGTTGTGAGAAAAACAGGGAAGAGGTATATAGAAAGAAAAACAAAACGCATGCCATGAACAGAAAACGGTGACGGCCGTACCCTCATTGAGACCACGTTACGAATGCAATCGACGGACGTTTCTGTATTCCGTCCGCGCTGCCATGAGCAGATCGAGGTTTAATGTGTTCAATGCCCTCTGTGAGCAATGAAGAATCATTAGCATTGTGAAAATCATTATGTGTCTAGACATGGGGGCAATCATGACTTCTAATGTAATTTTGTGCATGGCAAGGCGATCTCTCAGGCATCTTTTAGCATGTACCTGTACAATATTATGTACAGTACACAGAATGTAGAAACAATGGTAACAAATGTTATGTTTGTAAATAAAAAGGGCCATTATTAAAGCTGCTATAAGCAATAATATGTCAATTTTAATGACCTTTTTATTTTTTTGGTATTCAGCAATGGGTAGAACGCTCCCCCAAAAAATGTAGTCTCTGTGACACATCTAGGGGCCACAATCTGCATTCAAAGATGTTCCTAGAAGCTTTGTCATTGGTCGGGAAAAAAAAAAAAGTCGCAATGACAAATCAACCAATGACAAAGCTTCCAGGAAAATCTTTGAATGCAGATTGCGGCCCCTAGATGTGTCACAGAGACTAAATTATTTTTGGGAGCGTTCTACCCATTGCTGACTGTCTGAATACCAAAAAAATAAAAAAATAAAAAGGTCATTAACATTTTGACATATTAATGCTTATAGCAGCTTTAACCAGGACAATTGGGTAAAAACATGTTTCCTGAACTCCCCATTATTACATTTAGATCTTGCCATGTACAGGTAACTCCTGTGTATTGTTCAATAATAATAATAATAAAAGAAGGGCAGCTTTAAGGGTAAGATAAGATCAAATGGCCTTTATTTATCCATGGGGAAATTGGTTGACACATCAAAAAAGGGTCCACAGACACTCCTACCTTTTCTCTGCATGGGAGGGCTATCTATTATTATCAGTTATCTAATAATTATTATCCTAATAATTCCTTCAGGGGGGAAGGATAGACAGATGTTTTACCACTAGCCTAGGCCTACATTAACATTCTACACACTCAATTGGGATAAAACAGCATTTTTATGTTAATTTGTGACTGGCCCAAACACAAAGGTTCCATCTGTGCTGTGCTATCCTTTGTTATACACCCAATTCTGACAGGAAGCAGGTGAAATTGGCAACCAAAAGTATGATTAAAAACCTGTGTGTATAAACACTGGGCACAGTTCTGTTAAATTAGATTATACCGGGGCTCCAGGCTGTCTGGAGATCAGTATTGACTTTGGACTGTATTGTTTTGTGGGTTTTTTTTTTGCAATATGGCCTCTTGCAGCAGCCTGATGAGATAATGACTGCTCCATCCATCTGTCCCACCCAGACAGTGGCCTTGTGGTTAGAGTGTCTGCCCTGAAACTGGGAGGTCGGGGGTTCGATCCTTACCAAAGACTGTAAAAATGGGACCCAATGCCTCCCTGCTTGGCACTCAGCAATCAATGGGTTGGATTGGGGGGTCAAATCAACTAATGATTCCCGCTGCGGCTCACCGCTCCAAGAGATGGGTCAAATGCGGTCAAATTTCACTGTGGTAACGTGTGTGACTAATCGTACGACTTTGACCTTTCCCAGTTTAACCCATTTAGGCCTGACCTCAAAATTTAAAAAAATCTTCAAAAATAGCAGACCTACAAGCTCGTAGATGAGCTTGTAGGTCTGCTATTTTTCAATAGCTAAATTATAACATAATGTTTAAAACACCAAAATGGGTTAAGGAGACCTAGGGAAACCCCTATAGGCCTACTGTAATACTGCAACTGATGAAGAAATACATACGATTTTTCATCAGCATATGCTTCAACAATTCCTCCATCACATTCCCTTTTTAGTTATTTTGCCATTTTTTACTATTTTGAAAAACATTTTAAAGTAGTTCCGATCTAACAGCTCACAGCGTGAACCTAGATTTCAAACTTTTTTTGTTGTTATTGCTGCAAAAACAAGGACTTCTATTTCAGCATGCCAACGTTTCAAGAAGAGAAAGGCTATGATTTCCATAAGCTTGGAATCCCCCATCGATGATGTCATCGGTAGGCACTGAGGTTTCTGAACTGTCCATAGCCCACCTCTGAGAGCATAAATGCTCATAATATTGAGCATTAATGAGGAACGCAACACCGTCTCTCAACCTTTTTTCATATCCTCATATTATGAGGATATGAAAAAAGGTTGAGAGACGGTGTTGCGTTCCGAAAATAGCAGATCTACACGTTCACAATGCCCCGCATTGAGAGCTTCTAGACGGACTGTTCTCGGTGCACATCATCGTAGTATGAGACAAAATTGCCTTAATTGATATAGTATCAAGTGAAGATAGACAGGAAAGAGGGAGACATCGCAGCATGAACGGGACTCGAACACGCGACGCGCTGCCAGGCCAAAGCCTGTTATGTGGCACATGCCTGGACCGCTAGGCCAGCGGGCGCTGCAGATTGAAGAAAAGTCACCAACCAGGCTCTCTCTGTACTCCTTTATGTCTGTCAAATTGGACACATGCAGGGTTAAGCCAAATTCCAATGCCCAAAATCTCGGCCATCTCGCTCACTTATACACTCGCTCACTCCAGCATGGCGGTGTTACGATGAAATTGGTTACCTGCCGAAATATGTGACCATCTTGTGTGGACTACACACAACTTACATCATACTTACAACATACTTTAAATACGTTGCCTAAAATACAGCTAGATTGAACTCGTGCCAACAAACAAACCACAATGATTTACGTTCGGACACTGAGATTATGTGATTAGTCTACATGATTGTCACATATTTCAGCAGGTCACCAATTTCACAGTAAAACACCACCATGCTGGTGTGAGTGGTTTGTGAGTGAGGCCGAGATCTGGGGTATTGGAATTTGTCTATAGAGATGGAGGCAAGACGTGCTGCCTGGCTCAAAGGACCAGGTACAGGGGTTGGAGGCAAGGGGCTTGTGCGCAGACAGGGACATATATATAATATACAGTATATATATATATATATATATATATATATAGGCATCATTAAATAGACAGACGCACAAATACACAGAGGAACCATGTAGGCATGTAACAAGACTAATTTATGCATTTCAGGTTGTGTCCAAAAATACCCGTAGATGCAAAGGCTCTTTGTGCCGAAAACCACAAACGTGCACATCCGTGCCTATAGCGAGATGCGCACGTGCATGCGCATGCATGCGCACATGTGCAGACACTCGACACATCAGGAGAAACCTACTCCTTTTTGAGATGAACACTCGATAGAAGAGAGAGAGAGAGAAAAACACCGTTGGCTGACCTCATTAAAATGTCTTGATACGTAAAATAGCTCACTGACTCTCTGCTTTGGTTGGGAGAGACAAGCAGCTAGAGAGCGAGCGGGGGAGAGAGAGATACACACAGAGCAGGAGAGAGAGAGAGATACACACAGGCACTGTGTGAACGTGGGGGTATATATCCATGCCCTGCATGAGAGAGGAATGTTGTTTTTGTGTCAAAGAGAATCATCATACGGGTAGAGTCGTAGACTATCTATGCTGTCTTTCGCTATGCTATATAAAGAAAGGCACGTGTCTCTTTGTAGACATGTGTGTGTGTGTATGACTGCTGTTTGTGTAAATGGTAAACAGTGTGCATTTCTAGTACGGCACCTTTAAGCTTTGTGCAGCGCAGTGTTGGTTTCGTCGACTAAAACTAAGACGAAAAATGTTCGTCGACTATACCTTTTTCCACTGATGAAAACTAAATGGAAACTAAATAAAAACTTTAAGCTATGATGACTAAAACTAAGACTATACTGACAATTTCGTCAACAAATAAAAACTGTTAAAATGTTAGGAAGGGACTAGTGGACAAGAGATCCAGTATAAGTCATTTTACAATTAGTTGCATGCTGAAAATAGACGATCTACAAGCTCACAACAAGCTCACAAGTTGTGAGCTTGTAGATCGTCTATTTTCAGCAAGTGAAAAAAACACTCATTACGACGGCATCAAGGCCCACCAAAATACATTTTGTTCGACTAAATCAACTGTAGATTTAGTCGACTAAAATCTTAGGATATTTAGTCGACTAAAACTAGACTAACACTAAAACAGTCCAGGTGACTAAAATGTGACTAAAACTAAATTAAAACTATTCAAGAGACTATGACTAAAACTAAAATAAAAGGGGCAGCGTGCTTTAATGTGCATGGCATTCACACAAAAACATAGGGATGGGTAATTAATCGTCATCACATCGGTATCGGCCGATATTGGCCTTAAAATGCAATGTTGTTATCGAAACGACATCAAAATAATATATCGGTTTTAGCAGATATTTTATATTTTAATAATTATGTTGGAAAATGTATACAAAAAGCCTGAAAAAAGCCTTTTGTGATGATGAAGGCTGCAAAAACAAGTTGGAACATATACATTCAAGCTGTTTATGTTGGGATATGGGCCAACATTTCAATTACAGTGCATCCCTAGTTCTATAGTTTTCCCTAAAGCGCCCCTTCAAAAAGAGAGATAAAATAAGAACAAGAAGTGATGTGCATAGACCAATCATGGTTCTCAAACGGTTTTCATTTCAAGAGCGTCAAGGTCAAGGTCAAGGTAAACCTTATTGTCCACAAGGGAAATTTGTCTTGGGCTTTCACCCCAGCTACAGCCACACATAAAACATCAATGACAAACAAAAATACATTACAGAGGAAGACACATTACACAATTGCACACATGATGTGGATAATCTAGCCTCACACAGTTACTGCTGTTTCAGAGCCTCGTTCTAGTTGATGCTGGTACAAACGATTTTTTAAATCTGATGTACTTCCACTTTGGTTCTTTGTATCTTCTCTCAGAGGGCAGAAGTACAAACTCGCCATTTAAAACATGGGTAACATCACTGACGATGTTTTGAGCCTGTTTTAATGTAGCCTGCTCATCAATAGACTGCTGAGAGGGGAGTTGTCTTACCCCTATGATCTTCCCTGCAGTCTGCACCAATCTGAACAATTTGGACCTCAGTTGCACTGAGAGATTACCGTCCATAACTCCGAGTCAACAAACGAAACCAAAATGGACCCGTTCCATTTTGCACACTCTCAGAGTTACAGAGATCTGTAAAAGGGTCCATTTGGAACCCCGAAATCCCAAGGGTGATCCCCTGGACCACCACTTTGAGAGCGGACTTTCGATCCAAGCTCGACATATTCCCAAATGTCAGGCTTCTAAAGAAAAGAACAGACCTCGGGACATGTTCAATTTAATGTGCACGACGACTACATGTGCAGCACACCATGAACACATCAAAAGAGTTGATCCTTTTTACTCCTTGTGACCTTGGCGGAGATACATGATAAAACTAAAGGAGAAAGGAAGGAGAGTCGCGAGGAAGAATGGAGGGTAATAATAGGGCAAGGAGGAGAGAAAGACGGGCGATGGGGGAGTGGGAGAGACGGAAGAGGAGGAATGCCAGAAGGTGGAGTATAGGGTGATGGATGACTCGCTCTGCACGGAGGATAAGCGGAAGACTAATGATATTATTCCAACCTACCGTACATCATTATGGTGGGCAACTACAGTACTGGTTCTCAACATGGGGGTCCAGGGACCCCCAGGGGTCCTTCAGGGGGTTCCGCAGGACACCCCAGCCAAATGATGGGAGAGTTAAGGCTCATACATAGTCTGGATTTTCGGTGGTGGGGTGACCACCGAACTACAACATGACGTCACGAGCCGCGGTGAAGAGCAAACCACCGCCACCGCTCCAGCCCTTCTCTCTGTTTTTACTCACCACCGCTCAACGTTATTTCAGCTCCGGTGGTCAGCTCACCACCGGAGCTGTGGTCACCTCACCACCGAAAATCCAGACTATGAATGAGCCTTTAAGAATCAAATGGGCCCTTATTATGGCCGGTCTGTAACTCATGGAACCAAAAATGGCACTCTTAGTTTAGTTTGGGGTCCCAGGGACAAAAGTAAAATGGGGAGGTCAGTGCATGCGTAATGCACACCAAGGCCATCAAAAGGTGAGACTCCCTACGCTCCATAAAACAATTGCCATAAAAGAGCACCTGTCTGCCATTTACAACAAGACCTAGACAAGCCTAAAGATTAAGAAATTACCGCCTACTGTTTTTCTGTAAATATACCTCCCTATCCTAGCATTGATTTCTGGTATAGTATTGTCTTGATGCAGCTAATGCTGCCTCCTCCTGGTCACAACTTCCTTGAAAAGCATGGAAGCGCCGAATAAATAAGCGATTTAAACGCTCGTTTCAACCCGTTGGGATATATCCTTGTCTGCTAATAAACAAAAATCACACCCGTGTGAAGTGAGGGGCGCTCTTGTCGTCGTACATCATCCAATGAAAAAAATGTATATACTTCTTCATGATTTGTCAACTTATGTTACCAAAGGTCGCCAAGGGCACTTGGCAACCTTTACGCAATGGTTCCCAAGGTGGGTCCTTGAGGGAGTTCCAGGGGGTCCCCTACACCTAAATGATAGTTTGGAACCAAATGGACCATATGAGAGTGTACAAATGGAACCAAATGAACCCGTACACTCTCAAGAGTTAGATTAACAATTACATTTTACAATATAAATTGGGAGTCCCAGAGATAGAAATGCCATTAATGGGGGTCCTCAGTCTAATGCATGTCAAACTGGGGGTCCTTGAAATTTAACAGGCTTCTCTTATGGGGGTCCCCGACATATCTTTTCAAATGGGCCTGGGGGACCGCAGGCTCATTAGTGTCGATTTGGGGGTCCTTGACATGAAAAAGTTTGGGACCAACCACTGCGCACGCACGCACGCACGCACGCACGCACGCACGCACGCACGCACGCACGCACGCGCACACACACACACACACACACACACACACACACACACACACGACCATTAAGGTTCATTCGAACAGTAGCAGTGTGGTATATTGGGGGGGGGGGGGGGGGGGGGGTCAGTCCACAACACAACGACCATTGTAATACCGACTTGTGCCAAACGGGGGTGAGTGACACTTCTGGGAGTAGCTTGTAGCACCCAAAAGGCACTATAGCAAAATCTGGACTAGTTATTAGGTTCGACTGCTGGAGCTGTGGGGAGTGCTTAACCCTGTAAGACCCACCGTTGCAATAATAGAAACATATTTTAATTAAATAAAAAAATGTTCTGTTCTTTTTTCACCTAAACATCATTGATGTTCATTGCAATGCCATTGGTCATGATATTTGCATATAAATAACCCCCAGAGGCTGAAATTCACAAAGATTTTAAATCTGTGGACACTGTGCAATTTTGAACCTATGACCCTGATAAAAGTAAAATAACTGTAATATGTTTTTTTGTGATTAGAATGTCTAGAACATGTTTTATTTATTATTGTGAAAGATATCCCCCAAATGTAAATTATTAAATTATTTTAATAATTATAATAAATGTGCATAAAATTTGCTTTTTATTTTTTTACATAATTCCCTCTACAAAGTCCTAGCAGTACTACAAGTAAGGTTGACATCTTTTTTGCAGGTAGAAATGGATACGGGTCTTGCAGGGAGACTCAGACACAAGGAGGTTAAATGTTCAATGATTGCCGGCAGTTATATTGAAAAACAATAAAACAAACATACAAACATACAATATGGAAATACAAATCATTTGGTACCAATTCTAGTAGCAATTGCTTGGCCACTTTCAATTCTCACAGTTCACCGTGTCTTCCTATTTTAAGGGTGCACCCTTCGAACTTGAATCCTCAGTTATCTCCTTTAAACCTTCAACTCAAGTTTTGTTCTGTTCTGTTCCAGTTAAATCACATAACATTTAGGGTTCAGAGTTCCAAGGATAAACCAGGAGGTATCAGTCTATGTGTCAAAAGTTCCATATGGTTTCCAAAACTGTACGTAACAGAGTTCCATGAATGTGTGTGCATCTTAGAGTATATATATGAATAGAGACGGCACCCGAGTTCTCCTCCCATCCACTTGCATTAAGTTGCTCAAAAGCGCATGAGGCGATTTCACTGTGCATTCTGGGTAGGAACAGAGTGCATTCTGGGATGGATTGGGTCCAAACACATGAACGCGCTGCCGCTGACTATCATTGCAGGCATTCAGCGTTCACGTGTCATCATGAACGTGCACAATAGAGCACCGAAGTCCTGACGTCACTGCCCTCTACTACCAGTAGAGGGCAGTGAGCGCCATGGTTCATGTATCTTTTTCTAAGCATTGTACTCTCCATAGGGGGATTTTAGATCGCCTCATATAAGAATTGTGTTTGAAAAATAAACCGATCACCCCAGCCTTTTCACTCATATGGATATGAAGCATCGACTGAAGGTGGAAATGTACAAATATACCCAAAGAGTAACAAAATAAGCGTTAGAAACGAGCCAAACAACCCAGAGACTACATTTCCGGGTAGGCTGCTTCTGCCCGCAGCCCGTCGCACAACAGAAACTGAACGTTAATTACGTTTATTTTTATTTTTATTTTATGGATATATAATGTATCGTGGTTAGTACGAGTCGAGTCACCACCAGCTGAGCTTACGTCAACGAGGAATCTCAGGAACGCAATATGTTGACAGCTGGGCGTGACGTATATGCTCAGCGACATTGCATTCATATGTAGTTTCAAGGCTTTTGCGGTCACATTAATTCCATTTTCTCTAGAAACTGGCTGTATCAAATATGAATGGACATCATTAACGACGCACAGCCACTCCCCTGACAGAAACGCCGAGGTGGTCGGTTTATTTTTCAAACAGTTCTTATATGAAGCGACCTAAAATCACCGTTTGGGGATCTCAATGCAAATACACAAATACATGAACCTGGAGATTGACGCCCTCTACTGAAAGTGACGTCAGACTTCGGAGCTCTATGATAGTCAACGGACCAGCGCGTTCATGTGTTTGGCCCACACTGCAATATCAAATTCGGCCACTATGTCCATTTCACCTCAGGGTTTCATCCGGGTGCCGTCTCTATTCATATATACTCTAAGGTGTGCATGCACGTGCGCACCCTTGTCAAGTCCTGGTTCTGCCCTCTTTGCACCCATTGGTTGCCGTTCCATGGTTGGACAAAAATCCTCCCTCTCCATCCACTACCATTGAAATAAGGTATTTTTCAGTTGCTTCGTATTGATATTCTTGCACTCAACTCTTATTTTAAACTTGGTGTCAGTGAAAAGGAACATCCCAGGTGCAGCATGGTGACTGCAGGGCATATCATGTTTGTTTTTAGTTTTCTCCAAAAAAGATGTTTTAGCAAATTCAACATAAACAAGGCGGAACCAGGGCGGAACAAGGCAGAAAGAGCCTGCTGGTTGGTCAGTCAGGGACCAATCAGAAGGCTGACAAAGGGTGAAACTGCAGCTGAGAGTGGGGAAGTCTGCAGGTTAGGCCCATAGAGTATATAAAAGGATAGAGACTGAACTGGCGCGAAGCTCCACCCCCCCAGCTATTCATGTCAGTGGAAGTTGCTCAGTGGCGTTTTGAAGCACCTGGAAGACTGCCGGAAGTACCGTCTCAGAACGTCTACTTCCGCATTTGACCACCAAATTTTGGTGGTCAAATGCGGAAGTGCAACCGAGCGCTCAATGTTAAAGCCCAGCTGCATGGGGTTTCCCGGTCATGAATCCACGGGTCCGCCTGTAGTCCCTCCTCCTACCACTAGGGCCCAGAGCTTCAACGTTGAATAGCCTCACTGGTCCCTTGGTTAGGCCTACCACACTGTAGAGTGCAGTAGTATCTGTCCAGTGGTCACCAGAGTATGGGGGAATACTCGCTGTCGATCAATCTCTAGATCCTGGTGGTGGGAAGCTCGCCATTTATTGGAATGGTCAACTGGAAAACGATCCAATCCAACAAAAAAAAACCTGACCTGTCAGACAGGGTCAGAGAAATCTAATCAGTAACATAGTATCAACCGTCTGTTGTCAATTAAGTTTTTAACCATGAAATATGCATTACATGAACTTTTTTAAATGAACAATAAATGAAATACTGTATGCAACACTGTGCATTTTTAAACCTTTTACATGCTTTCTTTCAACATTATGCATTTTAAGCAAAAACATCTTCACGTGAATTCAGTGCATCTTGTATGAAGTGCATGGTGAAATGGATTACATCCATTTAGTAAACAAATCATCAAAACATAAACTCCCTTTTAAAGTATTACACTCTCAAAGTGTTCACAATTAACTTAAACTTAAAAATAATATCCCTTAATTGAAAAGAAATTAACTGTCTCACCGATTCTGCTCAGGTTGGGCACAAACAATGCAATGGCTGCCCCAGTGAATCCACAATGGTTTCTAGAAATAAACAACACCACTCATCAAAAACCAAAGTAACTTCCAATTATTTGTTACTCTTAAATTAACTTATTTATCTGGTGAGTTACCTTGCTTCGCTGTGGTTTGTATTCATAAAACTCTTCTAGAATCACACTTTTCCTCTCTGTTCTGTGCTCTTCTCATGTGTTTGTGCACTGCTGCCTGTGGCTTTTTTTCTGTCTCTAACTTCAACAGCTGAACTGACTCAGTTCAATTGGGCTTGATTAGTGCAGCACTGCAGGTAGGAGTTAGCCTGATTATCAGACTGTAGGGGTCTTTGGGCTGGATCCAGGCTACAGTAGGTAGGAGTATAACCTCGCAGGCTTTCCACCTCGGAGGAAAGCGAGGTGGAAAGCCTGGTCTCTGTTCTAAAAGTGCCGTGTGAACCGGTCTGGAACGGATGATATCATTACGTCATGTTGTAGTCATTGTTTTGTAGTCCTCAGGCAGGAACAATCAAACGGATCTTCCCGCCACCGGTTTGTGTTGCTGTTGAGCTGAGTCAAAAGTTCAACCGAGCAGCATCTTCCACAGGATCCAATGATCCACAGGACCAGCAGAGCTATTTCCAAAGCTCTCATTTTACACATCTCATATCATATGTATCGACTTACATAAACACACGGACAAAAATGGACGAAAACTACAAAAAACATTAAGGCATACAGTGTTGTTTTTGGCAGCATTTTTATTTATTTTAGTTTTAGTCATAGTCTCTTGAACAGTTTTCATTTAGTTTTAGTCACATTTTAGTCACCTGGAATGTCTTAGTGTTAGTCTAGATTTAGTCGACTAAATGTCATAAGATTTTAGTCGACTAAATCTACAGTTGATTTAGTCGAACAAAATGTGTCTTGGTGGGCCTTGATGCCGTCGTAATGACTGATTTTACACTTGCTGAAAATAGCATGATCTACAAGCCCACAACGCGTCTCGCTGCGACGCGCTGTGGGCTTGTAGATCTGCTATTTTCATTTTAATTTGTATCGTTTGACAGTCATTCACTCATATATGAATACAGTCTGTTTCTAGTGAAAATGTAACTAATTCAGTAGCAGTAACAATAGCGTTTTCTCTCAGTCCGTTGATTCTTCATATCCATATGAGTGAAACGGCCGGGATGACATGTTTATTTTTCAAACAAATCCGCCTATGGGGATTACAATGCAAATAAAAAGTACATGAACCCGGGCCGTGGATTTGCACCCTCTACCGATATTGACGTCAGACTTCGGTGCGGAGTAGCAACGCAGCACAGTATAGCCTACAGTCGTCGTTCCCCCCCTGGAAGCACGCCAGCCTCGTAACGTGCTGTCGAATTTAAGGTCTGTAACGCCGAGGAACCAGGGGTACCTATTTACACCGCTGCCACCAATGTAGCCACAGCCGGGAGGCCGGAACCCGGGACCCCTATTCCACAGCAGGCACGTACGTTACCAGTCGACTAAAGAGCCATGGCCCAATATTTGCGAGTAGCAACGTAGCACCGTACAGCCTCCAGTAGGAAAGGTGCACAGCAAAATGTATTGCCAGTCCATTAGCACAGGGGTTCTCAACCCGTGGGTCGCGACCCCTCGGGGGGTCGCCAAAATATTTTAGGGGGCCCCCAAATTATTTTCAAAAAAAAAAGATTAAAAAAATATATATATTTTCACGTTTTTTCAAAAATAGCAGACCTACAAGCTCGTAGCGCGCCACTCGGTGGCGCGCTATGAGCTTGTAGATCTGCTATTTTTCAATAGCTAAATTATAAATGCTTAAAACACCAAAAGGGGTTCCCGCCCAAAATGGTTTAAGGTTATTGTAGCAGTCAATTTATATTGGGGGTCGGGAGGGGGCGGGGCGGGGGTCCCGAGACATTGCCAAAGCATTTCCGGGGGTCCCCGGACAAAAACGTTGAGAACCCCTGCATTAGCAGGGTTCACAGCCCTACCATGAAACGAGAGGGCACGGGGAAATGTCAACAACAGATCCCGTTCCCGTTGAATGATACCGTAGATCGAAAAAGCGACAGCAGGATAGCGTCAGTGATACTTCAAGGGCTCCCGAGCTAGTTAATTACTTCCTCTCAAATGGATTGATCGATCGCTGGTCGATATGCTCCGAGGGTCGCCATTCATTCTCTCTTTCTCTCACTGCATGTGTCTCTCTCTCTCTCTCTCTCTCTCTCTCTCTCTCTCTCCACCCTGTTTTCCCCATTGCATTTCTCAATGTAATGTTTCCCTTGAGCTAGCACGGTCGTAATATCCGTGGAGCAACTTTGAATGGAGAAGATGATGAATGATCGCGCGGGCCTGCGTTGACTGGCAACAACAGCATGGTGTGACTGTGAAAACGCCTTTCAGAGCTGCTGTACGTGTACGTCCCCCCCACGTATGGAATAAAAGACACAGTGTCTGCCTCCGCCGATAGAAAATCCATCCATAATGGTAAAATGGTGCATTTATATAGCGCCTTTATCCAAGGCGCTTTACATAGATTGTGCATTACATTCACCCATTCATACACCGATTGCGGCGGAAGCCATGCAAGGTACCAACCAGCACATCGGGAGCAATTTGGGGTTCAGTGTCTTGCCCAAGGACACTTCGACATGTAGACAGGAGGAGCATATAATGCTTCAATTATGTCACAGTCAGCATGTATTCTTAATTCTAATCACAATCAGATAGTCGACCGCGAAAAAAAAAGAAGGAGCACAGGCCCCAGTCTGCATTTATGTCCATTTATCATAATAAAGTTACCAAGACGGCTTTATACAAGCCCAAAATTGGGACCAAACAAACTGCATATTGACTTTTGTACCAGATATACAGTAAGTCTTTGTACAGTCGTGTTTGTACAATCTGTGCTTGGATAGAAAGCAGACATTGAACGCTGTTGTTGTCGAAGCTCTGCTGGAAATCAATTTGCGTGGGGAGTTGACCTCTCATTGTTCTGTTATTCCTCCGCTTGCCTCCCTGATAGATTTTTTACGCCCCGCAGGTCATAGCAGGAGAAAGGGCTCGAGGATGGAAGTGCTCATTGGTTTAAACCATTCTGACCTGAGATCAGATTCTAAAAATGTCTTCTACATCCTGACAGTTTTCTGAAAAACTGTTTCCATGTCAGTCGTTCTTCGATTTTTCAAAAATAGCAGACCTACAAGCTCGTAGCGCGCCACTCGGTGGCGCGCTATGAGCTTGTAGATCTGCTATTTTTCAATAGCTAAAGCATAACATAATGCTAACACCAAAAGGGGTTCCCGCCTAAAATGGTTTAACCATCCTGGTGACTGCTAACAGAACCCGAACCGCTATGTGGAGGAGGCTGTAGCTATGTGGCAGTCCTGAAGTCAACATTATGCAGAAGCTGGAACATTATTAGCATTTTATAAAAAAACAAAAAATGAATAAATTGTTTCACGAGCAGAGGTAGAGAGAGGTTTATGTTAATGCTGTAGTCCTTTTCCACGCAAGGGCAAGAAGGGTCGTCCGAATTTTAGCTTTAAGAATAAGCCTCACAAAAGCATTACAGGAACAATGCATTTAAAAACTGTATTTAACCCATTTAGGCCTGACCTCGAAATTAAAAAAGAATCTTCTAAATCCTAAATTATAAAGTTGAATTATAATGTTTAAAACACCAAAAGGGGTTCCCGCACAAAATGGGTTAATATTTAATATCATTTATGTATTTCCAACGTATTTCTAATCTCCACTCTGATATAACCAGTTCAAGTCATTTCTGTATTTCTGCGAGCGAAAATCGATGCCAAAAATCTCAGGGTATTTCAGTGTGAAACGCCAACTTCAGTAACTTGAAGATCATCCCAATAATAATATACGTTTTCTGTGCAGAGCTCACGGTCTTATAGTGCTGGAAAACCAGTGAATACGTAGGTTATCTATTAACAACACACCAGCCGCCAGGATTCATTCATAAATTCGCTATAATTCACACCAGGAGCCATTTAAAACCTGCAGCCGAATGTTACAAATGTTACTCCCACTGTGTGTGTTGTCGCATCCACTTCCGGTCTCGCAATCGGCGACGAGAAAGCCTGATCGCGACCATTCCAGCATCGGCCGTGGGCCGTGGAATAAACCTTATTTTTAGTATCTAATTGATCCTGGGCTCTACACACCCTCCGCCAACCTAGTCCCCATATATGGGGGACATGGGGAGAGCAACGGACTCTGAACTCATGCTTCCTTCATGCCTGAGTGTCCAAGTTGCTCCTTTACACCTGACAGGGGGGAGTTTCCCTGGTTGGACGTAGCGCGTGGAAGGAACACGTTATTCCAACCAGTTCCTTTCCCCGGCGCCCCGGCTGGCCAGGGGGAGGCAGTTTAGAGACCAGGATTACTATTATTATGTTTTTTGTGAGGGTACCTACCCTATAGGGGACACGGGGAGAACATGCAAACTCCACACAGAAAGGCCCTTTCGCCAACCCCGCCTCGGGTATCGGCACTGATGACGCGGAGGAGGAAACGAACCCAGGACCTTCTAGCTGTGAGGCGACAGCACTACCAACTGTGCCACCGTGACCCTTTGACCAGGAATTGGAGATAAATGGGTGCGGGTGTGTGCGCACCATTGCTACTGACATCAGCTAGTAGCAACCCAACGCTAATGTAAGTAGCATTATGACTTGATCGATCATAAGCACTATAAAAGACCAATTGTACCGTATATATCTACGGCAATGGCGCTAAGCGTGGTATTTATTTTAATGCCGTACATCTACGGCAACGGCGTTAAATGTGTCAAGCCTGCGTTTGATTCTACAAAATTCCTTCCAAATCAAAACAATTCAAAAAAAGCAGATGTACAATCTCACAGTGTGGCACGCAGTGACGCGATGTGAGCTTGTATATCTGCAATGTTTTTCATAGCCAACGGTAAAATCTGAAATGCCAAAGATATGCGTTCCCGGTTTTAGGCAAATCAACTGTAAAGGACACAGGAATATAAAATCACTCTCACAGATACTGTTCTCAAATATACATCTTTATATCAGTTAATATCCCAAACACACACACAAAAAAATGTTAAAATATATATATATATATATCTACAAATTACAGAAATCTGTATTTTTCTTTTCTTTCCTTCTTTTTTTTTTAAGAAAGATCTAAATAAACATGACAGCATAATAATATTCAAGAATCCACTGATAGAAAGACTAGATTAGCAAAACAAAAAAAGATATTTAAAGCAATGTAATAAACATTAGAAAAAAAAGACTAGATTGGCCGCAAAGAATGACACATTGATACAAAAGTACTGTACTTTAAATTTAAGTTGTTTCACAAAGAGCATCTGAATGCAAAGCTAATAATAATAATATTATATAAACCCAAACACAATTCTTTTGTCATTTTGTTTTATGCTAACATTTTTGGAGGCAGTGTGCTAGCAGTCAGAGAATGCTTTGGACTTTCACTTTTTTAATTGCAAACCACTGGATGTGTTGTGGAGTTGAATGATTTCATTATGAATGCTGTGCATGGTCGACAAGGATTTGCCATCGAGGTTTTTGTTTTTCTTCCGAGTACCGTGCTCCGGATTCTGTCACTGTCATTTTCTTCCGAGTGCTCTGACACAAATTATAATAATTATTGTTATTATCACATAGCAGAGCATAAAGGTGGTGAATAATAATACCAATTTGGAGCTTGGAGGGGCCGCCACATTCACAACACTGCAAACATGTGTTGAGAATGCTGTCTATATTGCACCTTTAGCAGGCACAGTATGGCCTCATTCAGACCTTTACTGCATTGCTGTATGCTTGTTGGATGAATGTTGTGTAGTGTCATGGCCGCCCCAATGCATTTCCAATGGAAGTCACATGGTTTGATACAACATTTTGGACTACAAGCTGTTGTATGGCTTTCGGCTGTGTTTCGACTGCGCCCCTCCCCCTCATACAACACAAATGTTGTGTCAAACCATGTGACTCCCATTGGAAATGCATTGGGGCAAGCTGTGTCACACCCTTTGTATACAACAAGCATACAGCAGTCTGCTGCGAAGGTGTGCGTGAGGCCAAACGCACACCAAAGATTTTGGTGGTGAGGTGCTAGCTGACCTTCGAGAAGAAAAGTGTCATACACTCCCATATGCAGTGATTTATTTGATTAGCGTTTCGGTATGTTGGCCTTCCTTTGTTAATTCTGAGGGAGGAAGGAAGGAAATGTTAACGTTTATCAAATAAATTGCTGGAGCCAGTGTTCAACACACTTATTTCTTCTGTTTAACAGAAGTAAGACACGTTCATCAAAACCTCAAAAAAGGTCACCGTATCGATGGATAACTATGTAGCAATATCTCATACAGTAAGTCAATGTGCCAAATCATAATCCAATTTACTTTATCCCAGCGGGTGGAAATGCACTGAATTGTGCAGGTTATTTTTGCCCGATATTTCAAAAGTCAGCTTAAAATGACTGAGTGTTTTTATTTAATTTTTTATGATCTGGTGACTGTAGAAGTATAGCCGCGAGCCTATATGCAGCATATTGATGGAGCAGACCTGCTTGGCACTGGAAACGTACGTATACAACACATTTCAAAGCACACAGTAAAATCAGGAGTATATCACAGGACAGGTCCATTTGTACACTTTCCTTAAATTGAAATAACACTCTGGATTTTGCTGTGTATTTCCCCAGTGGAGAAAGAAAAAAATAATAATCCAAGCACTGGCAAAATAGAAAATACGTATTCAAATCCTATTGTAATTCAAAATATACTGTATATTCAAATATTTACAGTACATCATTAAACCTCTATTCAGTCCCCCCCCCCCCTCCCCCAATCCTATTCCATGTTGTGGTTTGATGTGAGCTCAACCACCTGACATGTATTAAATAAAGCATTCCTCTAGTTAGACTTAATCATAAATTACATTTAATGTAGAAAAGTCCAAACTATATTCCTATCCAACATTCTCTCAATGTATTCTGTTTATAGGTCGAATCTAGACCTGAATTCATGGCATTATGCAGATTTGCTGCTAATAAACCCAGACCTTTGAGCTCTATGTATGCATACTTGTATCTCACAGAAATTCAAGAAGTACTAGTATTGAGTACGGCATCTTGACTGGAACTTAGTGTCTAGTACCGCAATTACACTTGAATTCAAGAGTTTCAGAGAGAGTTCCCGCATATTGGCAGTGAAATGTAAGGTTCTGACATGCCATGAATGCAGGGTCTGGTATGTTATGTCCTTTTTAAGGTTGAGGGAATGCCCATGAGCTAGAGCACAATAAAAGGGATTTTAAATGTCCAAATCTTCCACCATTTAGTTACTGTACTGTATTTTTTACTGTAAAATGACCAGGAATGTAATTTGTTTTACCTCTGCCAACAAATTACTTACATTGGGGATATTTAACACAGAAGAAGGCTAACTATGCGAGAAGAATTTGAAGAGTTAAAAAAAAAAAAAAAAAAAACTTCTCGATAAAGATTTGATATAAAGTTGCAAATAGAATCTGTACATTTGAATCAGTCTCTTTCAATGAACGAAGAACAAGAATAAATCTTTTTCCCCCCACCGATGCTTATGCATATTCAGAGCAGTCTTTCTTTGTGCGAGTGTGGAGGGTTACTCAGCACATAAATGGCAATGTAAACGTTCACATTAAGTATAGTAAGAAAACGAAATCATGGGCCTTAAATCATTCACTACTCCCTGTAGTTCTATGAATGGAACATATCGTTTAAAAAAATAACCCGGGCACAACACGGTTCACCATTAATTACTTAACCCATTTAGGCCCGACGTCGAAATAAAAAAAACGTTCGTTCTGAAAGAATATATACCTATTCAAAGATTTGTGCCGCATTTTTACGATTTTTCAAAAATAGCAGACCTACAAGCTCATAGCGCGCCACTCGGTGGCACGCTATGAGCTTGTAGATCTGCTATTTTTCAATAGCTAAAGTATAATATGATGCTTGAAACACCAAAAGGGGTTCCCGCCCAAAATGGGTTAATTGCTGTCACACAATTAACCACATGGACCCTAGAGGCCCTATTATGGGGCAAACAATCTGCAAGAAGCAGAACTAGAAGCTCACAATGTGTCGTGACTCGCGATGCATTGAGAGCTTGGCTATATTCCGTGAAGAGATTTGGTGTCGATGGAAAAAAAGGGGATTCTGCTAAGATCAGAATGAGAAGATCACCTGTGGAGAAGGAGAATCAGCCTCCGATCTTTACATCAACCATGATGGAAACAGCCACGAAGTAGTAACGTTGAAAAAGCCACCTAAGGCCTCACTCAGACCTTTACAGCGTTGTGTGTTTCGACGCTTTCAGCTGTGTTTCGACTGCCCCCTCCCCCTCACACAACACAAATGTTGTGTCAAACCATGTGACCAACCATGCATTGGGGCGGCCATGACACTACACAACATTCATCCAACAAGCATACAGCAATGCAGTCGCAGTCGAATGCGCCCCTCCCCCTCATACAACACAATGTTGTGTCAAACCATGTGACCTCCATTGGAAATGCATTGGGCGGCCATGACACAACACAGCATTGATCCAACGAGCACAGAGAATTGCATTAACCGTGTGAGTGCACCCTTAGGCTGAGCTCACACCTTTAATGCAATTCTCGTGCTCGTTGGATGCATGTTGTGTAGTGTCATGGCCGCCCAATGCATTTCCAATGGAGGTCACATGGTTTGACACAACATTGTGTTGTGTGAGGGGGAGGGGCGTTTCGACTGCGCCCCTCCCCCTCATACAACACAATGTTGTGTCAAACCATGTGACCTCCATTGGAAATGCATTGGGGCGGCCATGACACTCACAATATTCATACAACAAGCATGCAGCAATGTTTTAAAGGTCTGAGTATAAAATCGACCGGCTGAGATCAGCGACCTTGACTAATAACATCAAAGTATCAGTGCTCGTCAATATTTTAAAAATGTTAGGCTATACCATTATACATTCATTCGTGCACAACAAGTCCATATGGGCACAGAATACATTTTTATCAAACAGGGCTGGGATCGGTTTTACTGACAAGATCCACTCAATTCAGGAAATAACCGTATTCATGATTCCCTCCGTAACGGAAACTGTTCAGAATGCAGAGGTTTTCAGATGCAAAATTAAAAAAAAAAGTATCCTGAAAGAATATATATTCAAAGATTTGTGCCGCATTTTCACGATTAAAAAAAGAATAGCAGACCTACAAGCTCATAGCGCGCCACTCGGTGGCGCGCTATGAGCTTGTAGATCTGCTATTTTTATAGATTAAAGAGTGAATACTTTAGAATACAGTCTATAAAATGATTTGATTTGTCGTATAGCGACTGATCCCTAGCCCTGAGTTACCAACCCCCGAAAACATTAAATTATAAACAAATTGAAAAAAAACTAAAAAAAACAAAACAACAACAACAAAAACAGCAAACTTATCATAAATATTGTTCCTATAATAGATAATACGACATACGTCAATGTAATCTGTACAGTGTGTAAGGGATACAGTGATACGCGTTGAGGTGAAATTACAAAGACCGATGCTGAAACTTGATATAGCATTTGTTGAAACGGATCTGGGATTCCAGTAAGGCAAGAGTCCCTAAATCTTCCATGCCAATAAGGACCCCCCGTGTAGCCATAGCCTCTGGATGCCATCCCCCCCCCCCCCCCCCCCCACCCCCCCCCCCCCATTGCAAAAAAAAAATGCAACAAAAGAAAAACATGCGTGTCTAGATTACAGACTCAATATAATGGGTCCTATGCGTCCTGTCGTGTGTGTGTGTGTGTGTGTGTATGCGTGGCCGTGGAGGTCCTAGATCCACGTCCAGTTGACAGTCTACGCCTGCCTGCCTGCCTGTCAGTCAGCGTGCCCTCCTTTGGTTTCTTCCAAAACCCGATTATTTACCTCATTCTGAGCTGAGTCAAACTACGATGGCGTTTGCTTTATTGACAATCTGTTTTTGGAACTGCGTTAGGCGCGATTCATACTCCTATTTTAGAGCCGAATAAAAGTCGGTTCGGCTCTGTAGAGCCTACTATGTGACGTCATTTGAGGTTCTGGGGGGGCGGGTACCGTCCTAAAGTCGGCTCTTCGGTGCTACTGAAAATTTCTGACGAGCCGAAATCATTTCGGCTCTACAGCGGTAAAATAGGAGTATGAATCGGCCCTTAGATACAAAATGAAAAATACTGAATGGAATTTTTATCTGGCTTTCTGAGTTTCTGCTTTTTAGGTCCAAAAAATACAAATACCCTTTGAAAAATGGTGCTGGACTCCATGAAGTATATATATGCAGAGCTGCAAGAGTCTTGCGAAAGAACTTGGGATCAAAGCCCAACATGAAGGCAGACACGCCTGTTCATGGCGATCACACAGCATTACCAACAACAACAGGAGGGAGTCCAGGGATAAAGGGAGTGATGTGGAGAGAGCTGTGGATATAAATGAAAGCCAAGTTCTTCTCCAAGAGGATAACACAGTTAACTAATGAGCCCGTCTTCAACCCGATATCCTTTGTGATCAAATATGGAAATTTAAGAATGATGTTAATTTGTTTTCATAATGGTTTGTCCTTATTTCTTATATAGGTAGTTATGTTATGGTTTTACGGTATATTCTGTTCAATATACTGTCCCGAAACGAGTGCAACTACAGCAAAAGCACTGCTGATTGAAAGGGTACAAGGTCTGACATAATTATGGTCCTGGCTGACTTTGGCCCGAATTCAATGGGAAACAAAAAAAAACCCATTTGAACATTACACAAACTCATAAAATCGTCTATTTTCAAAATAATTTAGATTCATTCATTTAATTTTTGTAATGGTTTGTACTTATTTCTTAGGTACTTTTTGTTGTATATTTTATTTTGTTAAATCAATGAACAATATTCAAATGAATGCAGCTTCTTAAAACATGTGTTTTGCATTCTCAATTAAATAGCTTTGGCTATGAGCTTGTAGATCTGCTATTTTTCAATAGCTAAATTATAACATAATGTATGTAACCACCAAAAGGGGTTCCCGCTCAAAATGGGTTAAACTGGCACAATCATCTTTTGAAGATTGCAATAGTTGTGTGTAAATGATGCCTCTTTTGGTTCCTATGCGATACTTAGTGATTTATGTTGTAGCTTGTAATAGATAAATTTAGTTTGGTGTTTTTTACTGTTTTACCTCATGGTTGGTAGAATTTGAACACGCATGAATGTTTGTTTGCACTTTTTTCCTTTATCTGGACATAGAAGAAAATTGCCAACCATAATATGGTGGCCACTGGTTTTATTTTTTAATACCAATCTGCAAGTTTTGATTTGGTTATTTGAGATTCTTTGGTTCAGCTTATTAATGTATCTGCAATGGAGCAAGTACTCCAGAACTTTAACTCCAGTACAGTACAATTTGATTGAGCGACTTTCACTAATTGACCTGGAGTATCTATACTTTGACTAAATTACTGGGGTTGAGTACTTAGGCCTCACTCAGACCTTTACTGCATTGCTGTATGCTTGTTGGATGAATGTTGTGTAGTGTCATGGCCGCCCCAATGCATTTCCAATGGGAGTCACATGGTTTGACACAACATTTGTGTTGTATGAGGGGGAGGGGCGCAGTCGAAACACAGCCAAAAGCCATACAACAGCTTGTAGTCCAAAATGTGGACTACAAACCATGTGACTTCCATTGGAAATGCATTGGGGCGGCCATGACACTACACAACATTCATCCAACAAGCATACAGCAATGCAGTAAAGGTCTGAGTGAGGCCTTAGCCCACGACAGCACTTCCAGGGGCCACCCAGGCTCTATGCACAACAGGCCTCCTCCTTACTCCCTTCACAGGTGTTACCAATAATACTAACGAAGGAAAAGGGAGTTCCACCGCGCCTCAAGCCTGAGGTATAGGCTATAGTCTGGTGCGTCTCAGAGGCAGGACTGACGAATAGGAAGGAAGACAGTGGAGCATCACAGAGAGTTCGAGCCCTTTTTAATTCACAGGGTGCAGGTAAAACAAATGACATTTCGGTTACATCTTGACCTGACGAAGATGTAACCGACATATCGAAATTAAAAAGGGCTCCAACCTTCTGTGATGCTCCCAGTGTCTTCCTTCCTGATACTAATGGAGGCTCTGTTCCATTCTGGTCAAACAGATTCAGGGTGACGATATACTGTGCATTATGTTTGCTCACTGGAAAGACTCCCGTTACACCAGTGCGTCTCAAACTGGGGTCCACAGGGACCCTCATGGTTCCTTGAGGGGGTTACAAATAGCCCCATATATGGGTGTATATAACTCTGAGGAAGAGGAAGTAAGAGGCCCAATTTCTTTCCAAAATGGCTGCTGTGCATGAAGCCCGCTCTAAAAATCAATTTAAACAGAAGGGAAATAATAATAATAATAACAGTAAATAAACAGTTCCAACATACTTGAAGTTCAATGTTCCTCAGCAGGAGGGCGCTTTCTTGGCAGTGCAGTGCAACTTTTTTTTTTCTTCCCAACCCCCCCCCCCCCCCCCCCCCTCCAGTCTCCATCGCCTATGTGTCGCATTGACTGTCATAAATTGATTGAAATCTTTGGAATACTTTACGATATGAATTCTCTTTGACGAAGCAGGTCGCACAAAGACGCCCCCCCCCCCCCCCCCCCCCCCCCCCCCCCCCCTCCTCTGCCTCCCCCGGGAGTCACATTCATCACGTCAACAACAGAGTCGATATCGGACTCGTTCCCGTCGCTTTGTTGCGCGTCTCGTCCACAACGCACAACGATCCTCGTGTGTCGGAGAGCAATCCCAATGAACGGATGGATGAACGGATAGATGGATGGATGGATGTGGCTGACATGATGAAGCTCAGCCATTGTCATCATCCGGACACATTCATCACTGTCATTGTTTTTGCTGTTGTCAGCACCGCAAGCATATCATCATCATCATCGAATGCATCATGCCGTCGCAACAAATTCCATTTGGCACAATGGACATTCCTGTCAGTGCTATTTTGTGCAGCAAAGCAGAGGGACCTTTAAAATTCCTACTGGGCCCCAGTCCCAGATATCAAGGATTCTCATTTTATTTTATTTTTCATTTTAGCAATTTTCTTTTGACTACTCTCCCCCTTGCAGCGCCATAATTTGTGAAGATGAGTGGAAAGAAGTTGTGGATCAAAGAGGAAAGATGGTTTATATATATAAAATAAAATGAAAAGAAACACGACCCGCAAAATGTTCATCTGTTCGTCTTCAATCCTCCGCTGTGATTCGGGGGCCATTAACCCATGTAGACCTGACGTCGAAATAAAAAAAAAAAGTCTTCTGAATTATATATTCAATTTTCGCATTTTCACAATTTTTTAAAAATAGCAGACCTACAAGCTCGTAGCGCGCCACTCGGTGGCGCGCTACGAGCTTGTAGGTCTGCTATTTTTCAATAGCTAAATGCTTAGTTAAAACACCAAAAGGGGTTCCCGCCCAGACTGGGTTAATGGGCGTCAGGGCCTGCGTTCAGTGACAACATGAGCCAGTGACGTTTTAACGACATCCCCAGAATAAACCGACTCTCGTTTACTTTTGAGTGCCGAGGCCGCCGGGCTTCAGACCTCTCTCACTCTGCCCGCTAAAAAGGCTCCTCAGAGGGTCGCCGAGGGTGGCGCCCAACTCAACGGCTGGTCTCACCGGGGGCGAGACATTTTTCAGAGGAAGGAAGGATTTCCGACGAGCGGCCGCCAAAAACCCGTGTTTTTTGTTTGTTTTTGTTTTTGCGACAGCATCTTCCTGGCGTTTCTCTTCTCGGTTGGGACTAGACAGCTCATCTCCTCTCTCTCTCTCTCTGCTTAGTACTGAGGGACGCCCAAATGCAAATCAAGAGAGCGGTTGTTTTATCAAACGGCGGTTTCCTGGTCTTCTCTCTGGATCATCTGATAGTGCTGCCTGTTCTCCAGGTAGGCCGCCAGCTCGGCATCCTGGGCCTTCTCGGCCCGGTTCTTTGGGGTGTCGCCCTGACGGAAGGTACCATGAATGGAGACGGGGAGAGAGAGAGAGAGAGACATACATACATACAGACAGAGAGAGAGAGGGAGAGCGAGACAGATAATTCGTGAGACACAGGAAAGGATTTTAAAAAAATACAAGTTTAACCCATTTTGACCTGAGATCAGATTCTAAAAATGTCTTCTACATCCTGACAGTTTTCTGAAAAAGCTATGTTTCTATGTCAGTGGTTCTTCGATTTTTTCAAAAATAGCAGACCTACAAGCTCGTAGCGCGCCACTCGGTGGCGCGCTATGAACTTGTAGATCTTCATGTTCATTTTTCAGGAAATGAAAAATATAAATTTTTCAGGAAATAGGAAATTAAGAAAACCTTATATTTTTAAAACAAAGCAATACTGCCCTCATCAAAGTTGGTGTTGTAACTTTATGCATTGTCAATTGCTTCCATGAGAAGGAGAGGAGGTGGTGGAGTTGGTTGCTTTAGCAGACATTTTGAGGGTCCAATGGAGTTAAGGTTTTTTCCAAAGCACTTTTTTACTACTTTCCATTGGTTCAATATTTTCGAAACAACACACAGACGTAAAGGGTGTTCAATAGCTCTGAATTTATGCCCAAAAAAAAAATCAAAAACCAAAAAAATTTAGTTAGGAGCTGGTTTCCTCCCGACAGCAACGTTCTATATACGTTTATAAAACATAAAAATAAAAAAGATCACTTTGAAATGCATTCACCAATGATTCTAGTAACAAATCATGGAACTCACATGTGCCACACTGTGGCTGATTTGCCACACTACACCCATTGACACATTTAAATTAAGTGTGAATCGTGGTACCACCAAAGGGGGTGTGGTGCCGCAGAGGCACCACGGAGGCAACTCAAGTGGTATCACTGCCAGTCTCAACTGCTCACCAATGTAAGATGACTACCACTGTCGAGGTAGCAGAATAGCAGATGTTTTCATTATAGTACTGCTCTTGTTAACTTGTTAACTCATCCACAAAAGGGACTTAATTTGGTGAGTAATGGTCTGGAAAGTAATTGTGTTTGTGTGAACTACCCCTCGAAGATATTATGCCAATGACACACGTGGCATTGTGTTCACTTAAACAGCTTAGCATTTTTATCGTGAGACGAACACATTGTTAGGCGACGCGCTGCCAACAGAATCCTGGAAGTGGTAAGCAAACAAAGCGTGTGGGGAGACGGTAAATAAATAATCATCCAGAAAGGACGTCCGCATTCAGCACAACAATTACCTCATTTAGCACGTGGAGCAGAATGCCATGGTGATACATATAACACACAATATGGAAAGTAAAATAGATTTAGATCTTTATGAATAAACAACAGGATGTGTGTATGAAAAGACAACAATGTGTGTGTGTGCGTGTGTGTGTGTGTGTGTGTGTCTGTATGTGTGTGTGTGTGCGTGTGTGTGTGCGTGTGTGTGTGTGTGTGTCCGCACACACTAATTGGTTCTTGTTTACACGAGGAGCGGACATTATGATCAATCATTTCCAGAATCGCACTCTAAATGACTTCACCGCTCGTGCATGTCTGCGTGCATGTCTGCGTGCATGTCTGTGCGCATGTGCGTTTTTTGGGAGGCGGTACTCAGAATCATCTTCAAATTTGATTTGAAATCACGCATTGAAACCGGGAATGAGCATCTCTGCCGTTTT
>NC_136803.1:26649162-26771662 GCF_951216825.1 Electrona antarctica
CTCAGGGCCGGATCTACCATATGGGCACTTTGGGCACGTGCCCAGGGGCCCCTTTTTTGCTCCACAGAAAATTTCCCTGCTAATCCGAATTAAATAAATGGTGTCTAAAAAGATTAGTGTTTTATTGTTGGTGAGAAGGGCAGCTGAAAAGTGCAATTGTGTGTAAAGCAGCAACAATGCGCTAGATAGAGCTGTCACTCTGGGGGGGGTAGGCGACCGGAAATAGGCCAATATAACGGCATAAAACTGCCCCAAAACGGCTCTGAAACAGCAAAAATGTTGCGCGCGCGTGAAGGGGGGACCTTCGAGCTTCAGTGCCCAGGGGCCCTCAGAGGTGTTAATCCGGCCCTGGCTACTAGTCCTACATACTTACACCTAGAAACCCCATTCAAACCTATTTAGGTTCATCTTACGGTGGACATGTTTGCCTGAAAAGGAATCTTTGAAATGTTTCATCATTTTAGAAATATAGTGCTTTCAAATTTGAGACATTTACAATGGGGCTCAATGGCAGATAATGGCACGTCAAAAAAGCACTTTCACCTAGAAACTCCATTCACACTTTTTATAATTCAGCTTACTGTGGAGACACATGCTGGAACTTTTCACTTTGAAATGTTTTGTAGTTTCTGAGTTATTTAAGTTAAACGCCCAATGCATTCCCAATGGCAATAGCACAAACTTTGGCATGCTACTAGTCCTACATACTTACACCTAGAAACCCCATTCAAACCTATTTAGGTTCATCTTACGGTGGACATGTTTGCCTGAAAAGGAATCTTTGAAATGTTTCATCGTTTTAGAAATATAGTGCTTTCAAATTTGAGACATTTACACTGGGGCTCAATGGCAGATATTGGCACGTCAAAAAAGCACTTTCACCTAGAAACTCCATTCACACTTTTTATAATTCAGCTTTCTGTGGAGACACATGCTGGAACTTTTCACTTTGAAATGTTTTGTAGTTTCTGAGTTATTTAAGTTAAACGCCCAATGCATTCCCAATGGCAATAGCACAAACTTTGGCATGCTACTAGTCCTACATACTTACACCTAGAAACCCCATTCAAACCTATTTAGGTTCATCTTACGGTGGACATGTTTGCCTGAAAAGGAATCTTTGAAATGTTTCATCGTTTTAGAAATATAGTGCTTTCAAATTTGAGACATTTACAATGGGGCTCAATGGCAGATATTGGCACGTCAAAAAAGCACTTTCACCTAGAAACTCCATTCACACTTTTTATAATTCAGCTTACTGTGGAGACACATGCTGGAACTTTTCACTTTGAAATGTTTTGTAGTTTCTGAGTTATTTAAGTTAAACGCCCAATGCATTCCCAATGGCAATAGCACAAACTTTGGCATGCTACTAGTCCTACATACTTACACCTAGAAACCCCATTCAAACCTATTTAGGTTCATCTTACGGTGGACATGTTTGCCTGAAAAGGAATCTTTGAAATGTTTCATCGTTTTAGAAATATAGTGCTTTCAAATTTGAGACATTTACAATGGGGCTCAATGGCAGATATTGGCACGTCAAAAAAGCACTTTCACCTAGAAACTCCATTCACACTTTTTATAATTCAGCTGTCTGTGGAGACACATACTGGAACTTTTTACTTTGAAATGTTTTGTAGTTTCTGAGTTATTTAAGTTAAACGCCCAATGCATTCCCAATGGCAATAGCACAAACTTTGGCATGCTACTAGTCCTACATACTTACACCTAGAAACCCCATTCAAACCTATTTAGGTTCATCTTACAGTAGACATGTTTGCCTGAAAAGGAATCTTTGAAATGTTTCATAGTTTTAGAAATATAGTGCTTTTAAATTTGAGAAATTCAGAATGGGGGTCAATGGCAGATTTTGGCAAGTAATGATTTGAGTGGGGTTTGAACCCACAATCTCCAGGTCATGCAGCCAGTATGCTAAGTCACTGATCTACTTGCTACCTGCCACAACAAAGTCTGCTATTCCCTTTGAGTACAACATTGATACAAAAATAAAATACAAAAATTAAAATAACAGGAGATTTGTCTATTGTTTCTTTTGCTGTTGTTTATCTCTAGACGTTCGAATGTTTATGAACCACAATGGAAACAAGTCTCTGGCTCTTCTGTCATTATCTATTCGGCCTTTTAAGAACAGCATGCACAGTGGCTCACTGGGTACAGAGCCTGCCTGGGAATCAGGAGGCTGCAGGTTCAAGTCCTGCCTCTGACATAGTGTCCCAAAATCATGAAAATATGACAAACCATGGACTATAGTATGTCGTTTTTTCATGATTTTCATCTTTTTTTCAAATCCTCCAAAATCATGAAAAACGACATGCTATAGTATGCCGTCCGAAACCATGAACTATAGTATGTCGTTTTTTCATGATTTTCATCTTTTTTTCAAATAGTCCAAAATCACGAAAAACGACATGCTATAGTATGCCGTCCGAAAAAAATTATAACTTTGGCATGCTACTAGTCCTACATACTTACACCTAGAATCCCCATTCAAACCTATTTAGGTTCATCTTACGGTGGACATGTTTGCCTGAAAAGGAATCTTTGAAATGTTTCATAGTTTTAGAAATATAGTGCTTTAAATGTGAGAAATTTATAATGGCAGATAGTGGCACGTCAAAATCACTTTCACCTAGAAACTCCATTCACACGTTTTATAATTCAGCTTACTGTGGAGACACATGCTGGAACTTTTTACTTTGAAATGTTTGGTAGTTTCTGAGTTATTTAAGTTAAACGCCCAATGCATTCCCAATGGCAATAGCACAAACTTTGGCATGCTACTAGTCCTACATACTTACAACTAGAAACCCCATTCAAACCTATTTAGGTTCATCTTACGGTGGACATGTTTGCCTGAAAAGGAATCTTTGAAATGTTTCATCATTTTAGAAATATAGTGCTTTCAAATTTGAGACATTTACAATGGGGCTCAATGGCAGATAATGGTACGTCAAAAAAGCACTTTCACCTAGAAACTCCATTCACACTTTTTATAATTCAGCTTACTGTGGAGACACATGCTGGAACTTTTCACTTTGAAATGTTTTGTAGTTTCTGAGTTATTTAAGTTAAACGCCCAATGCATTCCCAATGCCAATAGCACAAACTTTGGCATGCTACTAGTCCTACATACTTACACCTAGAAACCCCATTCAAACCTATTTAGGTTCATCTTACGGTGGACATGTTTGCCTGAAAAGGAATCTTTGAAATGTTTCATCGTTTTAGAAATATAGTGCTTTCAAATTTGAGACATTTACAATGGGGCTCAATGGCAGATATTGGCACGTCAAAAAAGCACTTTCACCTAGAAACTCCATTCACACTTTTTATAATTCAGCTTTCTGTGGAGACACATGCTGGAACTTTTCACTTTGAAATGTTTTGTAGTTTCTGAGTTATTTAAGTTAAACGCCCAATGCATTCCCAATGGCAATAGCACAAACTTTGGCATGCTACTAGTCCTACATACTTACACCTAGAAACCCCATTCAAACCTATTTAGGTTCATCTTACGGTGGACATGTTTGCCTGAAAAGGAATCTTTGAAATGTTTCATCGTTTTAGAAATATAGTGCTTTCAAATTTGAGACATTTACAATGGGGCTCAATGGCAGATATTGGCACGTCAAAAAAGCACTTTCACCTAGAAACTCCATTCACACTTTTTATAATTCAGCTTACTGTGGAGACACATGCTGGAACTTTTCACTTTGAAATGTTTTGTAGTTTCTGAGTTATTTAAGTTAAACGCCCAATGCATTCCCAATGGCAATAGCACAAACTTTGGCATGCTACTAGTCCTACATACTTACACCTAGAAACCCCATTCAAACCTATTTAGGTTCATCTTACGGTGGACATGTTTGCCTGAAAAGGAATCTTTGAAATGTTTCATCGTTTTAGAAATATAGTGCTTTCAAATTTGAGACATTTACACTGGGGCTCAATGGCAGATATTGGCACGTCAAAAAAGCACTTTCACCTAGAAACTCCATTCACACTTTTTATAATTCAGCTTTCTGTGGAGACACATGCTGGAACTTTTCACTTTGAAATGTTTTGTAGTTTCTGAGTTATTTAAGTTAAACGCCCAATGCATTCCCAATGGCAATAGCACAAACTTTGGCATGCTACTAGTCCTACATACTTACACCTAGAAACCCCATTCAAACCTATTTAGGTTCATCTTACGGTGGACATGTTTGCCTGAAAAGGAATCTTTGAAATGTTTCATCGTTTTAGAAATATAGTGCTTTCAAATTTGAGACATTTACAATGGGGCTCAATGGCAGATATTGGCACGTCAAAAAAGCACTTTCACCTAGAAACTCCATTCACACTTTTTATAATTCAGCTTACTGTGGAGACACATGCTGGAACTTTTCACTTTGAAATGTTTTGTAGTTTCTGAGTTATTTAAGTTAAACGCCCAATGCATTCCCAATGGCAATATCACAAACTTTGGCATGCTACTAGTCCTACATACTTACACCTAGAAACCCCATTCAAACCTATTTAGGTTCATCTTACGGTGGACATGTTTGCCTGAAAAGGAATCTTTGAAATGTTTCATAGTTTTAGAAATATAGTGCTTTCAAATTTGAGACATTTACAATGGGGCTCAATGGCAGATATTGGCACGTCAAAAAAGCACTTTCACCTAGAAACTCCATTCACACTTTTTATAATTCAGCTTACTGTGGAGACACATGCTGGAACTTTTCACTTTGAAATGTTTTGTAGTTTCTGAGTTATTTAAGTTAAACGCCCAATGCATTCCCAATGGCAATAGCACAAACTTTGGCATGCTACTAGTCCTACATACTTACACCTAGAAACCCCATTCAAACCTATTTAGGTTCATCTTACGGTGGACATGTTTGCCTGAAAAGGAATCTTTGAAATGTTTCATCGTTTTAGAAATATAGTGCTTTCAAATTTGAGACATTTACAATGGGGCTCAATGGCAGATATTGGCACGTCAAAAAAGCACTTTCACCTAGAAACTCCATTCACACTTTTTATAATTCAGCTGTCTGTGGAGACACATACTGGAACTTTTTACTTTGAAATGTTTTGTAGTTTCTGAGTTATTTAAGTTAAACGCCCAATGCATTCCCAATGGCAATAGCACAAACTTTGGCATGCTACTAGTCCTACATACTTACACCTAGAAACCCCATTCAAACCTATTTAGGTTCATCTTACAGTGGACATGTTTGCCTGAAAAGGAATCTTTGAAATGTTTCATAGTTTTAGAAATATAGTGCTTTTAAATTTGAGAAATTCAGAATGGGGGTCAATGGCAGATTTTGGCAAGTAAAGATTTGAGTGGGGTTTGAACCCACAATCTCCAGGTCATGCAGCCAGTGTGCTAAGTCACTGATCTACTTGCTACCTGCCACAACACAGTCTGCTGTTCCCTTTGAGTACAACATTGATACAAAAATAAAATACAAAAATTAAAATAACAGGAGATTTGTCTATTGTTTCTTTTGCTGTTGTTTATCTCTAGACGTTCGAATGTTTATGAACCACAATGGAAACAAGTCTCTGGCTCTTCTGTCATTATCTATTCGGCCTTTTAAGAACAGCATGCACAGTGGCTCACTGGGTACAGAGCCTGCCTGGGAATCAGGAGGCTGCAGGTTCAAGTCCTGCCTCTGACATATTGTCCCAAAATCATGAAAATATGACAACTATGGACTATAGTATGTCGTTTTTTCATGCTTTTCATCTTTTTTTCAAATCCTCCAAAATCATGAAAAACGACATGCTATAGTATGCCGTCCGAAACCATGAACTATAGTATGTCGTTTTTTCATGATTTTCATCTTTTTTTCAAATAGTCCAAAATCACGAAAAACGACATGCTATAGTATGCCGTCCGAAAAAAATTATAACTTTGGCATGCTACTAGTCCTACATACTTACACCTAGAATCCCCATTCAAACCTATTTAGGTTCATCTTACGGTGGACATGTTTGCCTGAAAAGGAATCTTTGAAATGTTTCATAGTTTTAGAAATATAGTGCTTTAAATGTGAGAAATTTATAATGGCAGCTAGTGGCACGTCAAAATCACTTTCACCTAGAAACTCCATTCACACTTTTTATAATTCAGCTTTCTGTGGAGACACATACTGGAACTTTTTACTTTGAAATGTTTTGTAGGTTCCGAGTTATTTAAGTTAAACGCCCAATGCATTCCCAATGGCAATAGCACAAACTTTGGCATGCTACTAGTCCTACATACTTACTGTACACCTAGAAACCCCATTCAAACCTATTTAGGTTCATCTTACAGTGGACATATTTGCCTGAGAAGGAATCTTTGAAATGTTTCATAGTTTTAGAAATATAGTGCTTTTAAATTTGAGAAATTCAGAATGGGGGTCAATGGCAGATTTTGGCAAGTAAAGATTTGAGTGGGGTTTGAACCCACAATCTCCAGATCATGCAGCCAGTGTGCTAAGTCACTGATCTACTTGCTACCTGCCACAACAAAGTCTGCTGTTCCCTTTGAGTACAACATTGATACAAAAATAAAATACAAAAATTAAAATAACAGGAGATTTGTCTATTGTTTCTTTTGCTGTTGTTTATCTCTAGACGTTCGAATGTTTATGAACCACAATGGAAACAAGTCTCTGGCTCTTCTGTCATTATCTATTCGGCCTTTTAAGAACAGCATGCACAGTGGCTCACTGGGTACAGAGCCTGCCTGGGAATCAGGAGGCTGCAGGTTCAAGTCCTGCCTCTGACATAGTGTCCCAAAATCATGAAAATATGACAAACCATGGACTATAGTATGTCGTTTTTTCATCTTTTTTTCAAATCTTCCAAAATCATGAAAAACGACATGCTATAGTATGCCGTCCGAAACCATGAACTATAGTATGTCGTTTTTTCATGATTTTCATCTTTTTTTCAAATAGTCCAAAATCACGAAAAACGACATGCTATAGTATGCCGTCCGAAAAAAATTATAACTTTGGAATGCTACTAGTCCTACATACTTACACCTAGAATCCCCATTCAAACCTATTGAGGTTCATCTTACGGTGGACATGTTTGCCTGAAAAGGAATCTTTGAAATGTTTCATAGTTTTAGAAATAAAGTGCTTTAAATGTGAGAGATTTATAATGGCAGATAGTGGCACGTCAAAATCACTTTCACCTAGAAACTCCATTCACACTTTTTATAATTCAGCTTACTATGGAGACACATGCTGGAACTTTTCACTTTGAAATGTTTTGTAGTTTCTGAGTTATTTAAGTTAAACGCCCAATGCATTCCCAATGGCAATAGCACAAACTTTGGCATGCTACTAGTCCTACATACTTACACCTAGAAACCCCATTCAAACCTATTTAGGTTCATCTTATGGTGGACATGTTTGCCTGAAAAGGAATCTTTGAAATGTTTCATCGTTTTAGAAATATAGTGCTTTCAAATTTGAGACATTTACACTGGGGCTCAATGGCAGATATTGGCACGTCAAAAAAGCACTTTCACCTAGAAACTCCATTCACACTTTTTATAATTCAGCTTTCTGTGGAGACACATGCTGGAACTTTTCACTTTGAAATGTTTTGTAGTTTCTGAGTTATTTAAGTTAAACGCCCAATGCATTCCCAATGGCAATAGCACAAACTTTGGCATGCTACTAGTCCTACATACTTACACCTAGAAACCCCATTCAAACCTATTTAGGTTCATCTTACGGTGGACATGTTTGCCTGAAAAGGAATCTTTGAAATGTTTCATCGTTTTAGAAATATAGTGCTTTCAAATTTGAGACATTTACAATGGGGCTCAATGGCAGATATTGGCACGTCAAAAAAGCACTTTCACCTAGAAACTCCATTCACACTTTTTATAATTCAGCTTACTGTGGAGACACATGCTGGAACTTTTCACTTTGAAATGTTTTGTAGTTTCTGAGTTATTTAAGTTAAACGCCCAATGCATTCCCAATGGCAATATCACAAACTTTGGCATGCTACTAGTCCTACATACTTACACCTAGAAACCCCATTCAAACCTATTTAGGTTCATCTTACGGTGGACATGTTTGCCTGAAAAGGAATCTTTGAAATGTTTCATAGTTTTAGAAATATAGTGCTTTCAAATTTGAGACATTTACAATGGGGCTCAATGGCAGATATTGGCACGTCAAAAAAGCACTTTCACCTAGAAACTCCATTCACACTTTTTATAATTCAGCTTACTGTGGAGACACATGCTGGAACTTTTCACTTTGAAATGTTTTGTAGTTTCTGAGTTATTTAAGTTAAACGCCCAATGCATTCCCAATGGCAATAGCACAAACTTTGGCATGCTACTAGTCCTACATACTTACACCTAGAAACCCCATTCAAACCTATTTAGGTTCATCTTACGGTGGACATGTTTGCCTGAAAAGGAATCTTTGAAATGTTTCATCGTTTTAGAAATATAGTGCTTTCAAATTTGAGACATTTACAATGGGGCTCAATGGCAGATATTGGCACGTCAAAAAAGCACTTTCACCTAGAAACTCCATTCACACTTTTTATAATTCAGCTGTCTGTGGAGACACATACTGGAACTTTTTACTTTGAAATGTTTTGTAGTTTCTGAGTTATTTAAGTTAAACGCCCAATGCATTCCCAATGGCAATAGCACAAACTTTGGCATGCTACTAGTCCTACATACTTACACCTAGAAACCCCATTCAAACCTATTTAGGTTCATCTTACAGTGGACATGTTTGCCTGAAAAGGAATCTTTGAAATGTTTCATAGTTTTAGAAATATAGTGCTTTTAAATTTGAGAAATTCAGAATGGGGGTCAATGGCAGATTTTGGCAAGTAAAGATTTGAGTGGGGTTTGAACCCACAATCTCCAGGTCATGCAGCCAGTGTGCTAAGTCACTGATCTACTTGCTACCTGCCACAACACAGTCTGCTGTTCCCTTTGAGTACAACATTGATACAAAAATAAAATACAAAAATTAAAATAACAGGAGATTTGTCTATTGTTTCTTTTGCTGTTGTTTATCTCTAGACGTTCGAATGTTTATGAACCACAATGGAAACAAGTCTCTGGCTCTTCTGTCATTATCTATTCGGCCTTTTAAGAACAGCATGCACAGTGGCTCACTGGGTACAGAGCCTGCCTGGGAATCAGGAGGCTGCAGGTTCAAGTCCTGCCTCTGACATATTGTCCCAAAATCATGAAAATATGACAAACTATGGACTATAGTATGTCGTTTTTTCATGCTTTTCATCTTTTTTTCAAATCCTCCAAAATCATGAAAAACGACATGCTATAGTATGCCGTCCGAAACCATGAACTATAGTATGTCGTTTTTTCATGATTTTCATCTTTTTTTCAAATAGTCCAAAATCACGAAAAACGACATGCTATAGTATGCCGTCCGAAAAAAATTATAACTTTGGCATGCTACTAGTCCTACATACTTACACCTAGAATCCCCATTCAAACCTATTTAGGTTCATCTTACGGTGGACATGTTTGCCTGAAAAGGAATCTTTGAAATGTTTCATAGTTTTAGAAATATAGTGCTTTAAATGTGAGAAATTTATAATGGCAGCTAGTGGCACGTCAAAATCACTTTCACCTAGAAACTCCATTCACACTTTTTATAATTCAGCTTTCTGTGGAGACACATACTGGAACTTTTTACTTTGAAATGTTTTGTAGGTTCCGAGTTATTTAAGTTAAACGCCCAATGCATTCCCAATGGCAATAGCACAAACTTTGGCATGCTACTAGTCCTACATACTTACTGTACACCTAGAAACCCCATTCAAACCTATTTAGGTTCATCTTACAGTGGACATATTTGCCTGAGAAGGAATCTTTGAAATGTTTCATAGTTTTAGAAATATAGTGCTTTTAAATTTGAGAAATTCAGAATGGGGGTCAATGGCAGATTTTGGCAAGTAAAGATTTGAGTGGGGTTTGAACCCACAATCTCCAGATCATGCAGCCAGTGTGCTAAGTCACTGATCTACTTGCTACCTGCCACAACAAAGTCTGCTGTTCCCTTTGAGTACAACATTGATACAAAAATAAAATACAAAAATTAAAATAACAGGAGATTTGTCTATTGTTTCTTTTGCTGTTGTTTATCTCTAGACGTTCGAATGTTTATGAACCACAATGGAAACAAGTCTCTGGCTCTTCTGTCATTATCTATTCGGCCTTTTAAGAACAGCATGCACAGTGGCTCACTGGGTACAGAGCCTGCCTGGGAATCAGGAGGCTGCAGGTTCAAGTCCTGCCTCTGACATAGTGTCCCAAAATCATGAAAATATGACAAACCATGGACTATAGTATGTCGTTTTTTCATCTTTTTTTCAAATCTTCCAAAATCATGAAAAACGACATGCTATAGTATGCCGTCCGAAACCATGAACTATAGTATGTCGTTTTTTCATGATTTTCATCTTTTTTTCAAATAGTCCAAAATCACGAAAAACGACATGCTATAGTATGCCGTCCGAAAAAAATTATAACTTTGGAATGCTACTAGTCCTACATACTTACACCTAGAATCCCCATTCAAACCTATTGAGGTTCATCTTACGGTGGACATGTTTGCCTGAAAAGGAATCTTTGAAATGTTTCATAGTTTTAGAAATAAAGTGCTTTAAATGTGAGAGATTTATAATGGCAGATAGTGGCACGTCAAAATCACTTTCACCTAGAAACTCCATTCACACTTTTTATAATTCAGCTTACTATGGAGACACATGCTGGAACTTTTCACTTTGAAATGTTTTGTAGTTTCTGAGTTATTTAAGTTAAACGCCCAATGCATTCCCAATGGCAATAGCACAAACTTTGGCATGCTACTAGTCCTACATACTTACACCTAGAAACCCCATTCAAACCTATTTAGGTTCATCTTACGGTGGACATGTTTTCCTGAAAAGGAATCTTTGAAATGTTTCATCGTTTTAGAAATATAGTGCTTTCAAATTTGAGACATTTACAATGGGGCTCAATGGCAGATATTGGCACGTCAAAAAAGCACTTTCACCTAGAAACTCCATTCACACTTTTTATTATTCAGCTGTCTGTGGAGACACATACTGGAACTTTTTACTTTGAAATGTTTTGTAGTTTCTGAGTTATTTAAGTTAAACGCCCAATGCATTCCCAATGGCAATAGCACAAACTTTGGCATGCTACTAGTCCTACATACTTACACCTAGAAACCCCATTCAAACCTATTTAGGTTCATCTTACAGTGGACATGTTTGCCTGAAAAGGAATCTTTGAAATGTTTCATAGTTTTAGAAATATAGTGCTTTTAAATTTGAGAAATTCAGAATGGGGGTCAATGGCAGATTTTGGCAAGTAATGATTTGAGTGGGGTTTGAACCCACAATCTCCAGGTCATGCAGCCAGTGTGCTAAGTCACTGATCTACTTGCTACCTGCCACAACAAAGTCTGCTGTTCCCTTTGAGTACAACATTGATACAAAAATAAAATACAAAAATTTAAATAACAGGAGATTTGTCTATTGTTTATTTTGCTGTTGTTTATCTCTAGACGTTCGAATGTTTATGAACCACAATGGAAACAAGTCTCTGGCTCTTCTGTCATTATCTATTCGGCCTTTTAAGAACAGCATGCACAGTGGATCACTGGGTACAGAGCCTGCCTGGGAATCAGGAGGCTGCAGGTTCAAGTCCTGCCTCTGACATAGTGTCCCAAAATCATGAAAATATGACAAACCATGGACTATAGTATGTCGTTTTTTCATCTTTTTTTCAAATCTTCCAAAATCATGAAAAACGACATGCTATAGTATGCCGTCCGAAACCATGAACTATAATATGTCGTTTTTTCATGATTTTCATCTTTTTTTCAAATAGTCCAAAATCACGAAAAACGACATGCTATAGTATGCCGTCCGAAAAAAATTATAACTTTGGCATGCTACTAGTCCTACATACTTACACCTAGAATCCCCATTCAAACCTATTTAGGTTCATCTTACGGTGGACATGTTTGCCTGAAAAGGAATCTTTGAAATGTTTCATAGTTTTAGAAATAAAGTGCTTTAAATGTGAGAGATTTATAATGGCAGATAGTGGCACGTCAAAATCACTTTCACCTAGAAACTCCATTCACACGTTTTATAATTCAGCTTACTGTGGAGACACATGCTGGAACTTTTTACTTTGAAATGTTTTGTAGTTTCTGAGTTATTTAAGTTAAACGCCCAATGCATTCCCAATGGCAATAGCACAAACTTTGGCATGCTACTAGTCCTACATACTTAAACCTAGAAACCCCATTCAAACCTATTTAGGTTCATCTTACGGTGGACATGTTTGCCTGAAAAGGAATCTTTGAAATGTTTCATTGTTTTAGAAATATAGTGCTTTCAAATTTGAGACATTTACAATGGGGCTCAATGGCAGGTATTGGCACATCAAAAAAGCACTTTCACCTAGAAACTCCATTCACACTTTTTATAATTCAGCTTACTGTGGAGACACATGCTGGAACTTTTTACTTTGAAATGTTTTGTAGTTTCTGAGTTATTTAAGTTAAACGCCCCATGCATTCCCAATGGCAATAGCACAAACTTTGGCATGCTACTAGTCCTACAAACCCCATTCAAACCTATTTAGGTTCATCTTACGGTGGACATGTTTGCCTGAAAAGGAATCTTTGAAATGTTTCATCATTTTAGAAATATAGTGCTTTCAAATTTGAGACATTTACAATGGGGCTCAATGGCAGATATTGGCACGTCAAAAAAGCACTTTCACCTAGAAACTCCATTCACACTTTTTATAATTCAGCTTACTGTGGAGACACATGCTGGAACTTTTCACTTTGAAATGTTTTGTAGTTTCTGAGTTATTTAAGTTAAACGCCCAATGCATTCCCAATGGCAATAGCACAAACTTTGGCATGCTACTAGTCCTACATACTTACACCTAGAAACCCCATTCAAACCTATTTAGGTTCATCTTACGGTGGACATGTTTTCCTGAAAAGGAATCTTTGAAATGTTTCATCATTTTAGAAATATAGTGCTTTCAAATTTGAGACATTTACAATGGGGCTCAATGGCAGATATTGGCACGTCAAAAAAGCACTTTCACCTAGAAACTCCATTCACACTTTTTATTATTCAGCTGTCTGTGGAGACACATGCTGGAACTTTTCACTTTGAAATGTTTTGTAGTTTCTGAGTTATTTAAGTTAAACGCCCAATGCATTCCCAATGGCAATAGCACAAACTTTGGCATGCTACTAGTCCTACATACTTACACCTAGAAACCCCATTCAAACCTATTTAGGTTCATCTTACGGTGGACATGTTTGCCTGAAAAGGAATCTTTGAAATGTTTCATCGTTTTAGAAATATAGTGCTTTCAAATTTGAGACATTTACAATGGGGCTCAATGGCAGATATTGGCACGTCAAAAAAGCACTTTCACCTAGAAACTCCATTCACACTTTTTATAATTCAGCTTACTGTGGAGACACATGCTGGAACTTTTCACTTTTAAATGTTTTGTAGTTTCTGAGTTATTTAAGTTAAACGCCCAATGCATTCCCAATGGCAATAGCACAAACTTTGGCATGCTACTAGTCCTACATACTTACACCTAGAAACCCCATTCAAACCTATTTAGGTTCATCTTACGGTGGACATGTTTGCCTGAAAAGGAATCTTTGAAATGTTTCATAGTTTTAGAAATATAGTGCTTTCAAATTTGAGACATTTACAATGGGGCTCAATGGCAGATATTGGCACGTCAAAAAAGCACTTTCACCTAGAAACTCCATTCACACTTTTTATAATTCAGCTTACTGTGGAGACACATGCTGGAACTTTTCACTTTGAAATGTTTTGTAGTTTCTGAGTTATTTAAGTTAAACGCCCAATGCATTCCCAATGGCAATAGCACAAACTTTGGCATGCTACTAGTCCTACATACTTACACCTAGAAACCCCATTCAAACCTATTTAGGTTCATCTTACGGTGGACATGTTTGCCTGAAAAGGAATCTTTGAAATGTTTCATCGTTTTAGAAATATAGTGCTTTCAAATTTGAGACATTTACAATGGGGCTCAATGGCAGATATTGGCACGTCAAAAAAGCACTTTCACCTAGAAACTCCATTCACACTTTTTATAATTCAGCTGTCTGTGGAGACACATACTGGAACTTTTTACTTTGAAATGTTTTGTAGTTTCTGAGTTATTTAAGTTAAACGCCCAATGCATTCCCAATGGCAATAGCACAAACTTTGGCATGCTACTAGTCCTACATACTTACACCTAGAAACCCCATTCAAACCTATTTAGGTTCATCTTACAGTGGACATGTTTGCCTGAAAAGGAATCTTTGAAATGTTTCATAGTTTTAGAAATATAGTGCTTTTAAATTTGAGAAATTCAGAATGGGGGTCAATGGCAGATTTTGGCAAGTAAAGATTTGAGTGGGGTTTGAACCCACAATCTCCAGGTCATGCAGCCAGTGTGCTAAGTCACTGATCTACTTGCTACCTGCCACAACACAGTCTGCTGTTCCCTTTGAGTACAACATTGATACAAAAATAAAATACAAAAATTAAAATAACAGGAGATTTGTCTATTGTTTCTTTTGCTGTTGTTTATCTCTAGACGTTCGAATGTTTATGAACCACAATGGAAACAAGTCTCTGGCTCTTCTGTCATTATCTATTCGGCCTTTTAAGAACAGCATGCACAGTGGCTCACTGGGTACAGAGCCTGCCTGGGAATCAGGAGGCTGCAGGTTCAAGTCCTGCCTCTGACATATTGTCCCAAAATCATGAAAATATGACAAACTATGGACTATAGTATGTCGTTTTTTCATGCTTTTCATCTTTTTTTCAAATCCTCCAAAATCATGAAAAACGACATGCTATAGTATGCCGTCCGAAACCATGAACTATAGTATGTCGTTTTTTCATGATTTTCATCTTTTTTTCAAATAGTCCAAAATCACGAAAAACGACATGCTATAGTATGCCGTCCGAAAAAAATTATAACTTTGGCATGCTACTAGTCCTACATACTTACACCTAGAATCCCCATTCAAACCTATTTAGGTTCATCTTACGGTGGACATGTTTGCCTGAAAAGGAATCTTTGAAATGTTTCATAGTTTTAGAAATATAGTGCTTTAAATGTGAGAAATTTATAATGGCAGCTAGTGGCACGTCAAAATCACTTTCACCTAGAAACTCCATTCACACTTTTTATAATTCAGCTTTCTGTGGAGACACATACTGGAACTTTTTACTTTGAAATGTTTTGTAGGTTCCGAGTTATTTAAGTTAAACGCCCAATGCATTCCCAATGGCAATAGCACAAACTTTGGCATGCTACTAGTCCTACATACTTACTGTACACCTAGAAACCCCATTCAAACCTATTTAGGTTCATCTTACAGTGGACATATTTGCCTGAGAAGGAATCTTTGAAATGTTTCATAGTTTTAGAAATATAGTGCTTTTAAATTTGAGAAATTCAGAATGGGGGTCAATGGCAGATTTTGGCAAGTAAAGATTTGAGTGGGGTTTGAACCCACAATCTCCAGATCATGCAGCCAGTGTGCTAAGTCACTGATCTACTTGCTACCTGCCACAACAAAGTCTGCTGTTCCCTTTGAGTACAACATTGATACAAAAATAAAATACAAAAATTAAAATAACAGGAGATTTGTCTATTGTTTCTTTTGCTGTTGTTTATCTCTAGACGTTCGAATGTTTATGAACCACAATGGAAACAAGTCTCTGGCTCTTCTGTCATTATCTATTCGGCCTTTTAAGAACAGCATGCACAGTGGCTCACTGGGTACAGAGCCTGCCTGGGAATCAGGAGGCTGCAGGTTCAAGTCCTGCCTCTGACATAGTGTCCCAAAATCATGAAAATATGACAAACCATGGACTATAGTATGTCGTTTTTTCATCTTTTTTTCAAATCTTCCAAAATCATGAAAAACGACATGCTATAGTATGCCGTCCGAAACCATGAACTATAGTATGTCGTTTTTTCATGATTTTCATCTTTTTTTCAAATAGTCCAAAATCACGAAAAACGACATGCTATAGTATGCCGTCCGAAAAAAATTATAACTTTGGAATGCTACTAGTCCTACATACTTACACCTAGAATCCCCATTCAAACCTATTGAGGTTCATCTTACGGTGGACATGTTTGCCTGAAAAGGAATCTTTGAAATGTTTCATAGTTTTAGAAATAAAGTGCTTTAAATGTGAGAGATTTATAATGGCAGATAGTGGCACGTCAAAATCACTTTCACCTAGAAACTCCATTCACACTTTTTATAATTCAGCTTACTATGGAGACACATGCTGGAACTTTTCACTTTGAAATGTTTTGTAGTTTCTGAGTTATTTAAGTTAAACGCCCAATGCATTCCCAATGGCAATAGCACAAACTTTGGCATGCTACTAGTCCTACATACTTACACCTAGAAACCCCATTCAAACCTATTTAGGTTCATCTTACGGTGGACATGTTTTCCTGAAAAGGAATCTTTGAAATGTTTCATCGTTTTAGAAATATAGTGCTTTCAAATTTGAGACATTTACAATGGGGCTCAATGGCAGATATTGGCACGTCAAAAAAGCACTTTCACCTAGAAACTCCATTCACACTTTTTATTATTCAGCTGTCTGTGGAGACACATACTGGAACTTTTTACTTTGAAATGTTTTGTAGTTTCTGAGTTATTTAAGTTAAACGCCCAATGCATTCCCAATGGCAATAGCACAAACTTTGGCATGCTACTAGTCCTACATACTTACACCTAGAAACCCCATTCAAACCTATTTAGGTTCATCTTACAGTGGACATGTTTGCCTGAAAAGGAATCTTTGAAATGTTTCATAGTTTTAGAAATATAGTGCTTTTAAATTTGAGAAATTCAGAATGGGGGTCAATGGCAGATTTTGGCAAGTAATGATTTGAGTGGGGTTTGAACCCACAATCTCCAGGTCATGCAGCCAGTGTGCTAAGTCACTGATCTACTTGCTACCTGCCACAACAAAGTCTGCTGTTCCCTTTGAGTACAACATTGATACAAAAATAAAATACAAAAATTTAAATAACAGGAGATTTGTCTATTGTTTATTTTGCTGTTGTTTATCTCTAGACGTTCGAATGTTTATGAACCACAATGGAAACAAGTCTCTGGCTCTTCTGTCATTATCTATTCGGCCTTTTAAGAACAGCATGCACAGTGGCTCACTGGGTACAGAGCCTGCCTGGGAATCAGGAGGCTGCAGGTTCAAGTCCTGCCTCTGACATAGTGTCCCAAAATCATGAAAATATGACAAACCATGGACTATAGTATGTCGTTTTTTCATCTTTTTTTCAAATCTTCCAAAATCATGAAAAACGACATGCTATAGTATGCCGTCCGAAACCATGAACTATAATATGTCGTTTTTTCATGATTTTCATCTTTTTTTCAAATAGTCCAAAATCACGAAAAACGACATGCTATAGTATGCCGTCCGAAAAAAATTATAACTTTGGCATGCTACTAGTCCTACATACTTACACCTAGAATCCCCATTCAAACCTATTTAGGTTCATCTTACGGTGGACATGTTTGCCTGAAAAGGAATCTTTGAAATGTTTCATAGTTTTAGAAATAAAGTGCTTTAAATGTGAGAGATTTATAATGGCAGATAGTGGCACGTCAAAATCACTTTCACCTAGAAACTCCATTCACACGTTTTATAATTCAGCTTACTGTGGAGACACATGCTGGAACTTTTTACTTTGAAATGTTTTGTAGTTTCTGAGTTATTTAAGTTAAACGCCCAATGCATTCCCAATGGCAATAGCACAAACTTTGGCATGCTACTAGTCCTACATACTTAAACCTAGAAACCCCATTCAAACCTATTTAGGTTCATCTTACGGTGGACATGTTTGCCTGAAAAGGAATCTTTGAAATGTTTCATTGTTTTAGAAATATAGTGCTTTCAAATTTGAGACATTTACAATGGGGCTCAATGGCAGGTATTGGCACATCAAAAAAGCACTTTCACCTAGAAACTCCATTCACACTTTTTATAATTCAGCTTACTGTGGAGACACATGCTGGAACTTTTTACTTTGAAATGTTTTGTAGTTTCTGAGTTATTTAAGTTAAACGCCCCATGCATTCCCAATGGCAATAGCACAAACTTTGGCATGCTACTAGTCCTACAAACCCCATTCAAACCTATTTAGGTTCATCTTACGGTGGACATGTTTGCCTGAAAAGGAATCTTTGAAATGTTTCATCATTTTAGAAATATAGTGCTTTCAAATTTGAGACATTTACAATGGGGCTCAATGGCAGATATTGGCACGTCAAAAAAGCACTTTCACCTAGAAACTCCATTCACACTTTTTATAATTCAGCTTACTGTGGAGACACATGCTGGAACTTTTCACTTTGAAATGTTTTGTAGTTTCTGAGTTATTTAAGTTAAACGCCCAATGCATTCCCAATGGCAATAGCACAAACTTTGGCATGCTACTAGTCCTACATACTTACACCTAGAAACCCCATTCAAACCTATTTAGGTTCATCTTACGGTGGACATGTTTTCCTGAAAAGGAATCTTTGAAATGTTTCATCATTTTAGAAATATAGTGCTTTCAAATTTGAGACATTTACAATGGGGCTCAATGGCAGATATTGGCACGTCAAAAAAGCACTTTCACCTAGAAACTCCATTCACACTTTTTATTATTCAGCTGTCTGTGGAGACACATACTGGAACTTTTTACTTTGAAATGTTTTGTAGTTTCTGAGTTATTTAAGTTAAACGCCCAATGCATTCCCAATGGCAATAGCACAAACTTTGGCATGCTACTAGTCCTACATACTTACACCTAGAAACCCCATTCAAACCTATTTAGGTTCATCTTACAGTGGACATGTTTGCCTGAAAAGGAATCTTTGAAATGTTTCATAGTTTTAGAAATATAGTGCTTTTAAATTTGAGAAATTCAGAATGGGGGTCAATGGCAGATTTTGGCAAGTAATGATTTGAGTGGGGTTTGAACCCACAATCTCCAGGTCATGCAGCCAGTGTGCTAAGTCACTGATCTACTTGCTACCTGCCACAACAAAGTCTGCTGTTCCCTTTGAGTACAACATTGATACAAAAATAAAATACAAAAATTTAAATAACAGGAGATTTGTCTATTGTTTATTTTGCTGTTGTTTATCTCTAGACGTTCGAATGTTTATGAACCACAATGGAAACAAGTCTCTGGCTCTTCTGTCATTATCTATTCGGCCTTTTAAGAACAGCATGCACAGTGGCTCACTGGGTACAGAGCCTGCCTGGGAATCAGGAGGCTGCAGGTTCAAGTCCTGCCTCTGACATAGTGTCCCAAAATCATGAAAATATGACAAACCATGGACTATAGTATGTCGTTTTTTCATCTTTTTTTCAAATCTTCCAAAATCATGAAAAACGACATGCTATAGTATGCCGTCCGAAACCATGAACTATAATATGTCGTTTTTTCATGATTTTCATCTTTTTTTCAAATAGTCCAAAATCACGAAAAACGACATGCTATAGTATGCCGTCCGAAAAAAATTATAACTTTGGCATGCTACTAGTCCTACATACTTACACCTAGAATCCCCATTCAAACCTATTTAGGTTCATCTTACGGTGGACATGTTTGCCTGAAAAGGAATCTTTGAAATGTTTCATAGTTTTAGAAATAAAGTGCTTTAAATGTGAGAGATTTATAATGGCAGATAGTGGCACGTCAAAATCACTTTCACCTAGAAACTCCATTCACACGTTTTATAATTCAGCTTACTGTGGAGACACATGCTGGAACTTTTTACTTTGAAATGTTTTGTAGTTTCTGAGTTATTTAAGTTAAACGCCCAATGCATTCCCAATGGCAATAGCACAAACTTTGGCATGCTACTAGTCCTACATACTTAAACCTAGAAACCCCATTCAAACCTATTTAGGTTCATCTTATGGTGGACATGTTTGCCTGAAAAGGAATCTTTGAAATGTTTCATTGTTTTAGAAATATAGTGCTTTCAAATTTGAGACATTTACAATGGGGCTCAATGGCAGGTATTGGCACATCAAAAAAGCACTTTCACCTAGAAACTCCATTCACACTTTTTATAATTCAGCTTACTGTGGAGACACATGCTGGAACTTTTTACTTTGAAATGTTTTGTAGTTTCTGAGTTATTTAAGTTAAACGCCCCATGCATTCCCAATGGCAATAGCACAAACTTTGGCATGCTACTAGTCCTACAAACCCCATTCAAACCTATTTAGGTTCATCTTACGGTGGACATGTTTGCCTGAAAAGGAATCTTTGAAATGTTTCATCATTTTAGAAATATAGTGCTTTCAAATTTGAGACATTTACAATGGGGCTCAATGGCAGATATTGGCACGTCAAAAAAGCACTTTCACCTAGAAACTCCATTCACACTTTTTATAATTCAGCTTACTGTGGAGACACATGCTGGAACTTTTCACTTTGAAATGTTTTGTAGTTTCTGAGTTATTTAAGTTAAACGCCCAATGCATTCCCAATGGCAATAGCACAAACTTTGGCATGCTACTAGTCCTACATACTTACACCTAGAAACCCCATTCAAACCTATTTAGGTTCATCTTACGGTGGACATGTTTTCCTGAAAAGGAATCTTTGAAATGTTTCATCATTTTAGAAATATAGTGCTTTCAAATTTGAGACATTTACAATGGGGCTCAATGGCAGATATTGGCACGTCAAAAAAGCACTTTCACCTAGAAACTCCATTCACACTTTTTATTATTCAGCTGTCTGTGGAGACACATACTGGAACTTTTTACTTTGAAATGTTTTGTAGTTTCTGAGTTATTTAAGTTAAACGCCCAATGCATTCCCAATGGCAATAGCACAAACTTTGGCATGCTACTAGTCCTACATACTTACACCTAGAAACCCCATTCAAACCTATTTAGGTTCATCTTACAGTGGACATGTTTGCCTGAAAAGGAATCTTTGAAATGTTTCATAGTTTTAGAAATATAGTGCTTTTAAATTTGAGAAATTCAGAATGGGGGTCAATGGCAGATTTTGGCAAGTAATGATTTGAGTGGGGTTTGAACCCACAATCTCCAGGTCATGCAGCCAGTGTGCTAAGTCACTGATCTACTTGCTACCTGCCACAACAAAGTCTGCTGTTCCCTTTGAGTACAACATTGATACAAAAATAAAATACAAAAATTAAAATAACAGGAGATTTGTCTATTGTTTCTTTTGCTGTTGTTTATCTCTAGACGTTCGAATGTTTATGAACCACAATGGAAACAAGTCTCTGGCTCTTCTGTCATTATCTATTCGGCCTTTTAAGAACAGCATGCACAGTGGCTCACTGGGTACAGAGCCTGCCTGGGAATCAGGAGGCTGCAGGTTCAAGTCCTGCCTCTGACATAGTGTCCCAAAATCATGAAAATATGACAAACCATGGACTATAGTATGTCGTTTTTTCATCTTTTTTTCAAATCTTCCAAAATCATGAAAAACGACATGCTATAGTATGCCGTCCGAAACCATGAACTATAATATGTCGTTTTTTCATGATTTTCATCTTTTTTTCAAATAGTCCAAAATCACGAAAAACGACATGCTATAGTATGCCGTCCGAAAAAAATTATAACTTTGGCATGCTACTAGTCCTACATACTTACACCTAGAATCCCCATTCAAACCTATTTAGGTTCATCTTACGGTGGACATGTTTGCCTGAAAAGGAATCTTTGAAATGTTTCATAGTTTTAGAAATAAAGTGCTTTAAATGTGAGAGATTTATAATGGCAGATAGTGGCACGTCAAAATCACTTTCACCTAGAAACTCCATTCACACGTTTTATAATTCAGCTTACTGTGGAGACACATGCTGGAACTTTTTACTTTGAAATGTTTTGTAGTTTCTGAGTTATTTAAGTTAAACGCCCAATGCATTCCCAATGGCAATAGCACAAACTTTGGCATGCTACTAGTCCTACATACTTAAACCTAGAAACCCCATTCAAACCTATTTAGGTTCATCTTACGGTGGACATGTTTGCCTGAAAAGGAATCTTTGAAATGTTTCATTGTTTTAGAAATATAGTGCTTTCAAATTTGAGACATTTACAATGGGGCTCAATGGCAGGTATTGGCACATCAAAAAAGCACTTTCACCTAGAAACTCCATTCACACTTTTTATAATTCAGCTTACTGTGGAGACACATGCTGGAACTTTTTACTTTGAAATGTTTTGTAGTTTCTGAGTTATTTAAGTTAAACGCCCCATGCATTCCCAATGGCAATAGCACAAACTTTGGCATGCTACTAGTCCTACAAACCCCATTCAAACCTATTTAGGTTCATCTTACGGTGGACATGTTTGCCTGAAAAGGAATCTTTGAAATGTTTCATCATTTTAGAAATATAGTGCTTTCAAATTTGAGACATTTACAATGGGGCTCAATGGCAGATATTGGCACGTCAAAAAAGCACTTTCACCTAGAAACTCCATTCACACTTTTTATAATTCAGCTTACTGTGGAGACACATGCTGGAACTTTTCACTTTGAAATGTTTTGTAGTTTCTGAGTTATTTAAGTTAAACGCCCAATGCATTCCCAATGGCAATAGCACAAACTTTGGCATGCTACTAGTCCTACATACTTACACCTAGAAACCCCATTCAAACCTATTTAGGTTCATCTTACGGTGGACATGTTTTCCTGAAAAGGAATCTTTGAAATGTTTCATCATTTTAGAAATATAGTGCTTTCAAATTTGAGACATTTACAATGGGGCTCAATGGCAGATATTGGCACGTCAAAAAAGCACTTTCACCTAGAAACTCCATTCACACTTTTTATTATTCAGCTGTCTGTGGAGACACATACTGGAACTTTTTACTTTGAAATGTTTTGTAGTTTCTGAGTTATTTAAGTTAAACGCCCAATGCATTCCCAATGGCAATAGCACAAACTTTGGCATGCTACTAGTCCTACATACTTACACCTAGAAACCCCATTCAAACCTATTTAGGTTCATCTTACAGTGGACATGTTTGCCTGAAAAGGAATCTTTGAAATGTTTCATAGTTTTAGAAATATAGTGCTTTTAAATTTGAGAAATTCAGAATGGGGGTCAATGGCAGATTTTGGCAAGTAATGATTTGAGTGGGGTTTGAACCCACAATCTCCAGGTCATGCAGCCAGTGTGCTAAGTCACTGATCTACTTGCTACCTGCCACAACAAAGTCTGCTGTTCCCTTTGAGTACAACATTGATACAAAAATAAAATACAAAAATTAAAATAACAGGAGATTTGTCTATTGTTTCTTTTGCTGTTGTTTATCTCTAGACGTTCGAATGTTTATGAACCACAATGGAAACAAGTCTCTGGCTCTTCTGTCATTATCTATTCGGCCTTTTAAGAACAGCATGCACAGTGGCTCACTGGGTACAGAGCCTGCCTGGGAATCAGGAGGCTGCAGGTTCAAGTCCTGCCTCTGACATAGTGTCCCAAAATCATGAAAATATGACAAACCATGGACTATAGTATGTCGTTTTTTCATCTTTTTTTCAAATCTTCCAAAATCATGAAAAACGACATGCTATAGTATGCCGTCCGAAACCATGAACTATAGTATGTCGTTTTTTCATGATTTTCATCTTTTTTTCAAATAGTCCAAAATCACGAAAAACGACATGCTATAGTATGCCGTCCGAAAAAAATTATAACTTTGGCATGCTACTAGTCCTACATACTTACACCTAGAATCCCCATTCAAACCTATTTAGGTTCATCTTACGGTGGACATGTTTGCCTGAAAAGGAATCTTTGAAATGTTTCATAGTTTTAGAAATAAAGTGCTTTAAATGTGAGAGATTTATAATGGCAGATAGTGGCACGTCAAAATCACTTTCACCTAGAAACTCCATTCACACGTTTTATAATTCAGCTTACTGTGGAGACACATGCTGGAACTTTTTACTTTGAAATGTTTTGTAGTTTCTGAGTTATTTAAGTTAAACGCCCAATGCATTCCCAATGGCAATAGCACAAACTTTGGCATGCTACTAGTCCTACATACTTAAACCTAGAAACCCCATTCAAACCTATTTAGGTTCATCTTACGGTGGACATGTTTGCCTGAAAAGGAATCTTTGAAATGTTTCATTGTTTTAGAAATATAGTGCTTTCAAATTTGAGACATTTACAATGGGGCTCAATGGCAGGTATTGGCACATCAAAAAAGCACTTTCACCTAGAAACTCCATTCACACTTTTTATAATTCAGCTTACTGTGGAGACACATGCTGGAACTTTTTACTTTGAAATGTTTTGTAGTTTCTGAGTTATTTAAGTTAAACGCCCCATGCATTCCCAATGGCAATAGCACAAACTTTGGCATGCTACTAGTCCTACAAACCCCATTCAAACCTATTTAGGTTCATCTTACGGTGGACATGTTTGCCTGAAAAGGAATCTTTGAAATGTTTCATCATTTTAGAAATATAGTGCTTTCAAATTTGAGACATTTACAATGGGGCTCAATGGCAGATATTGGCACGTCAAAAAAGCACTTTCACCTAGAAACTCCATTCACACTTTTTATAATTCAGCTTACTGTGGAGACACATGCTGGAACTTTTCACTTTGAAATGTTTTGTAGTTTCTGAGTTATTTAAGTTAAACGCCCAATGCATTCCCAATGGCAATAGCACAAACTTTGGCATGCTACTAGTCCTACATACTTACACCTAGAAACCCCATTCAAACCTATTTAGGTTCATCTTACGGTGGACATGTTTTCCTGAAAAGGAATCTTTGAAATGTTTCATCATTTTAGAAATATAGTGCTTTCAAATTTGAGACATTTACAATGGGGCTCAATGGCAGATATTGGCACGTCAAAAAAGCACTTTCACCTAGAAACTCCATTCACACTTTTTATTATTCAGCTGTCTGTGGAGACACATACTGGAACTTTTTACTTTGAAATGTTTTGTAGTTTCTGAGTTATTTAAGTTAAACGCCCAATGCATTCCCAATGGCAATAGCACAAACTTTGGCATGCTACTAGTCCTACATACTTACACCTAGAAACCCCATTCAAACCTATTTAGGTTCATCTTACAGTGGACATGTTTGCCTGAAAAGGAATCTTTGAAATGTTTCATAGTTTTAGAAATATAGTGCTTTTAAATTTGAGAAATTCAGAATGGGGGTCAATGGCAGATTTTGGCAAGTAATGATTTGAGTGGGGTTTGAACCCACAATCTCCAGGTCATGCAGCCAGTGTGCTAAGTCACTGATCTACTTGCTACCTGCCACAACAAAGTCTGCTGTTCCCTTTGAGTACAACATTGATACAAAAATAAAATACAAAAATTAAAATAACAGGAGATTTGTCTATTGTTTCTTTTGCTGTTGTTTATCTCTAGACGTTCGAATGTTTATGAACCACAATGGAAACAAGTCTCTGGCTCTTCTGTCATTATCTATTCGGCCTTTTAAGAACAGCATGCACAGTGGCTCACTGGGTACAGAGCCTGCCTGGGAATCAGGAGGCTGCAGGTTCAAGTCCTGCCTCTGACATAGTGTCCCAAAATCATGAAAATATGACAAACCATGGACTATAGTATGTCGTTTTTTCATCTTTTTTTCAAATCTTCCAAAATCATGAAAAACGACATGCTATAGTATGCCGTCCGAAACCATGAACTATAGTATGTCGTTTTTTCATGATTTTCATCTTTTTTTCAAATAGTCCAAAATCACGAAAAACGACATGCTATAGTATGCCGTCCGAAAAAAATTATAACTTTGGCATGCTACTAGTCCTACATACTTACACCTAGAATCCCCATTCAAACCTATTTAGGTTCATCTTACGGTGGACATGTTTGCCTGAAAAGGAATCTTTGAAATGTTTCATAGTTTTAGAAATAAAGTGCTTTAAATGTGAGAGATTTATAATGGCAGATAGTGGCACGTCAAAATCACTTTCACCTAGAAACTCCATTCACACGTTTTATAATTCAGCTTACTGTGGAGACACATGCTGGAACTTTTTACTTTGAAATGTTTTGTAGTTTCTGAGTTATTTAAGTTAAACGCCCAATGCATTCCCAATGGCAATAGCACAAACTTTGGCATGCTACTAGTCCTACATACTTAAACCTAGAAACCCCATTCAAACCTATTTAGGTTCATCTTACGGTGGACATGTTTGCCTGAAAAGGAATCTTTGAAATGTTTCATTGTTTTAGAAATATAGTGCTTTCAAATTTGAGACATTTACAATGGGGCTCAATGGCAGGTATTGGCACATCAAAAAAGCACTTTCACCTAGAAACTCCATTCACACTTTTTATAATTCAGCTTACTGTGGAGACACATGCTGGAACTTTTCACTTTGAAATGTTTTGTAGTTTCTGAGTTATTTAAGTTAAACGCCCAATGTATTCCCAATGGCAATAGCACAAACTTTGGCATGCTACTAGTCCTACATACTTACACCTAGAAACCCCATTCAAACCTATTTAGGTTCATCTTACGGTGGACATGTTTGCCTGAAAAGGAATCTTTGAAATGTTTCATAGTTTTAGAAATATAGTGCTTTTAAATTTGAGAAATTCAGAATGGGGTTCAATGGCAGATTTTGGCAAGTAAAGATTTGAGTGGGGTTTGAACCCACAGTCTCCAGGTCATGCAGCCAGTGTGCTAAGTCACTGATCTACTTGCTACCTGCCACAACACAGTCTGCTGTTCCATTTGAGTACAACATTGATACAAAAATAAAATACAAAAAATAAAATAACAGGAGATTTGTCTATTGTTTCTTTTGCTGTTTTTATCTCTAGACGTTCGAATGTTTATAAACCACAATGGAAACAAGTCTCTGGCTCTTCTGTCATTATCTATTCGGCCTTTTAAGAACAGCATGCACAGTGGCTCATTGGGTACAGAGCCTGCCTGGGAATCAGGAGGCTGCAGGTTCAAGTCCTGCCTCTGACATAGTGTCCCAAAATCATGAAAATATGACAAACCATGGACTATAGTATGTCGTTTTTTCATGATTTTCATCTTTTTTTCAAATCCTCCAAAATCATGAAAAACGACATGCTATAGTATGCCGTCCGAAACCATGAACTATAGTATGTCGTTTTTTCATGATTTTCATCTTTTTTTCAAATAGTCCAAAATCACGAAAAACGACATGCTATAGTATGCGGTCCGAAAAAAATTATAACTTTGGCATGCTACTAGTCCTACATACTTACACCTAGAATCCCCATTCAAACCTATTGAGGTTCATCTTACGGTGGACATGTTTGCCTGAAAAGGAATCTTTGAAATGTTTCATAGTTTTAGAAATAAAGTGCTTTAAATGTGAGAAATTTATAATGGCAGATAGTGGCACGTCAAAATCACTTTCACCTAGAAACTCCATTCACACGTTTTATAATTCAGCTTACTGTGGAGACACATGCTGGAACTTTTTACTTTGAAATGTTTTATAGTTTCTGAGTTATTTAAGTTAAATGCCCAATGCATTCCCAATGGCAATAGCACAAACTTTGGCATGCTACTAGTCCTACATACTTACACCTAGAAACCCCATTCAAACCTATTTAGGTTCATCTTACGGTGGACATGTTTGCCTGAAAAGGAATCTTTGAAATGTTTCATTGTTTTAGAAATATAGTGCTTTCAAATTTGAGACATTTACAATGGGGCTCAATGGCAGATATTGGCACGTCAAAAAAGCACTTTCACCTAGAAACTCCATTCACACTTTTTATAATTCAGCTTACTGTGGAGACACATGCTGGAACTTTTCACTTTGAAATGTTTTGTAGTTTCTGAGTTATTTAAGTTAAACGCCCAATGCATTCCCAATGGCAATAGCACAAACTTTGGCATGCTACTAGTCCTACATACTTACACCTAGAAACCCCATTCAAACCTTTTTAGGTTCATCTTACGGTGGACATATTTGCCTGAAAAGGAATCTTTGAAATGTTTCATCGTTTTAGAAATATAGTGCTTTCAAATTTGAGACATTTACAATGGGGCTCAATGGCAGATATTGGCACGTCAAAAAAGCACTTTCACCTAGAAACTCCATTCACACTTTTTATAATTCAGCTTACTGTGGAGACACATGCTGGAACTTTTCACTTTGAAATGTTTTGTAGTTTCTGAGTTATTTAAGTTAAACGCCCAATGCATTCCCAATGGCAATAGCACAAACTTTGGCATGCTATTAGTCCTACATACTTACACCTAGAAACCCCATTCAAACCTATTTAGGTTCATCTTACGGTGGACATGTTTTCCTGAAAAGGAATCTTTGAAATGTTTCATCGTTTTAGAAATATAGTGCTTTCAAATTTGAGACATTTACAATGGGGCTCAATGGCAGATATTGGCACGTCAAAAAAGCACTTTCACCTAGAAACTCCATTCACACTTTTTATTATTCAGCTGTCTGTGGAGACACATACTGGAACTTTTTACTTTGAAATGTTTTGTAGTTTCTGAGTTATTTAAGTTAAACGCCCAATGCATTCCCAATGGCAATAGCACAAACTTTGGCATGCTACTAGTCCTACATACTTACACCTAGAAACCCCATTCAAACCTATTTAGGTTCATCTTACAGTGGACATGTTTGCCTGAAAAGGAATCTTTGAAATGTTTCATAGTTTTAGAAATATAGTGCTTTTAAATTTGAGAAATTCAGAATGGGGGTCAATGGCAGATTTTGGCAAGTAATGATTTGAGTGGGGTTTGAACCCACAATCTCCAGGTCATGCAGCCAGTGTGCTAAGTCACTGATCTACTTGCTACCTGCCACAACAAAGTCTGCTGTTCCCTTTGAGTACAACATTGATACAAAAATAAAATACAAAAATTAAAATAACAGGAGATTTGTCTATTGTTTCTTTTGCTGTTGTTTATCTCTAGACGTTCGAATGTTTATGAACCACAATGGAAACAAGTCTCTGGCTCTTCTGTCATTATCTATTCGGCCTTTTAAGAACAGCATGCACAGTGGCTCACTGGGTACAGAGCCTGCCTGGGAATCAGGAGGCTGCAGGTTCAAGTCCTGCCTCTGACATAGTGTCCCAAAATCATGAAAATATGACAAACCATGGACTATAGTATGTCGTTTTTTCATGATTTTCATCTTTTTTTCAAATCCTCCAAAATCATGAAAAACGACATGCTATAGTATGCCGTCCGAAACCATGAACTATAGTATGTCGTTTTTTCATGATTTTCATCTTTTTTTCAAATAGTCCAAAATCACGAAAAACGACATGCTATATAGTATGCCGTCCGAAAAAAAGTATAACTTTGGCATGCTACTAGTCCTACATACTTACACCTAGAATCCCCATTCAAACCTATTTAGGTTCATCTTACGGTGGACATGTTTGCCTGAAAAGGAATCTTTGAAATGTTTCATAGTTTTAGAAATAAAGTGCTTTAAATGTGAGAGATTTATAATGGCAGATAGTGGCACGTCAAAATCACTTTCACCTAGAAACTCCATTCACACGTTTTATAATTCAGCTTACTGTGGAGACACATGCTGGAACTTTTTACTTTGAAATGTTTTGTAGTTTCTGAGTTATTTAAGTTAAACGCCCAATGCATTCCCAATGGCAATAGCACAAACTTTGGCATGCTACTAGTCCTACATACTTAAACCTAGAAACCCCATTCAAACCTATTTAGGTTCATCTTACGGTGGACATGTTTGCCTGAAAAGGAATCTTTGAAATGTTTCATTGTTTTAGAAATATAGTGCTTTCAAATTTGAGACATTTACAATGGGGCTCAATGGCAGATATTGGCACGTCAAAAAAGCACTTTCACCTAGAAACTCCATTCACACTATTTATAATTCAGCTTACTGTGGAGACACATGCTGGAACTTTTCACTTTGAAATGTTTTGTAGTTTCTGAGTTATTTAAGTTAAACGCCCAATGCATTCCCAATGGCAATAGCACAAACTTTGGCATGCTACTAGTCCTACATACTTACACCTAGAAACCCCATTCAAACCTATTTAGGTTCATCTTACGGTGGACATATTTGCCTGAAAAGGAATCTTTGAAATGTTTCATCGTTTTAGAAATATAGTGCTTTCAAATTTGAGACATTTACAATGGGGCTCAATGGCAGATATTGGCACGTCAAAAAAGCACTTTCACCTAGAAACTCCATTCACACTTTTTATAATTCAGCTTACTGTGGAGACACATGCTGGAACTTTTCACTTTGAAATGTTTTGTAGTTTCTGAGTTATTTAAGTTAAACGCCCAATGCATTCCCAATGGCAATAGCACAAACTTTGGCATGCTACTAGTCCTACATACTTACACCTAGAAACCCCATTCAAACCTATTTAGGTTCATCTTACAGTGGACATGTTTGCCTGAAAAGGAATCTTTGAAATGTTTCATAGTTTTAGAAATATAGTGCTTTTAAATTTGAGAAATTCAGAATGGGGGTCAATGGCTGATTTTGGCAAGTAATGATTTGAGTGGGGTTTGAACCCACAATCTCCAGGTCATGCAGCCAGTGTGCTAAGTCACTGATCTACTTGCTACCTGCCACAACAAAGTCTGCTGTTCCCTTTGAGTACAACATTGATACAAAAATAAAATACAAAAATTAAAATAACAGGAGATTTGTCTATTGTTTCTTTTGCTGTTGTTTATCTCTAGACGTTCGAATGTTTATGAACCACAATGGAAACAAGTCTCTGGCTCTTCTGTCATTATCTATTCGGCCTTTTAAGAACAGCATGCACAGTGGCTCACTGGGTACAGAGCCTGCCTGGGAATCAGGAGGCTGCAGGTTCAAGTCCTGCCTCTGACATAGTGTCCCAAAATCATGAAAATATGACAAACCATGGACTATAGTATGTCGTTTTTTCATGATTTTCATCTTTTTTTCAAATCCTCCAAAATCATGAAAAACGACATGCTATAGTATGCCGTCCGAAACCATGAACTATGGTATGTCGTTTTTTCATGATTTTCATCTTTTTTTCAAATAGTCCAAAATCACGAAAAACGACATGCTATAGTATGCCGTCCGAAAAAAAGTATAACTTTGGCATGCTACTAGTCCTACATACTTACACCTAGAATCCCCATTCAAACCTATTTAGGTTCATCTTACGGTGGACATGTTTGCCTGAAAAGGAATCTTTGAAATGTTTCATAGTTTTAGAAATAAAGTGCTTTAAATGTGAGAGATTTATAATGGCAGATAGTGGCACGTCAAAATCACTTTCACCTAGAAACTCCATTCACACGTTTTATAATTCAGCTTACTGTGGAGACACATGCTGGAACTTTTTACTTTGAAATGTTTTGTAGTTTCTGAGTTATTTAAGTTAAACGCCCAATGCATTCCCAATGGCAATAGCACAAACTTTGGCATGCTACTAGTCCTACATACTTAAACCTAGAAACCCCATTCAAACCTATTTAGGTTCATCTTACGGTGGACATGTTTGCCTGAAAAGGAATCTTTGAAATGTTTCATTGTTTTAGAAATATAGTGCTTTCAAATTTGAGACATTTACAATGGGGCTCAATGGCAGATATTGGCACGTCAAAAAAGCACTTTCACCTAGAAACTCCATTCACACTATTTATAATTCAGCTTACTGTGGAGACACATGCTGGAACTTTTCACTTTGAAATGTTTTGTAGTTTCTGAGTTATTTAAGTTAAACGCCCAATGCATTCCCAATGGCAATAGCACAAACTTTGGCATGCTACTAGTCCTACATACTTACACCTAGAAACCCCATTCAAACCTATTTAGGTTCATCTTACGGTGGACATATTTGCCTGAAAAGGAATCTTTGAAATGTTTCATCGTTTTAGAAATATAGTGCTTTCAAATTTGAGACATTTACAATGGGGCTCAATGGCAGATATTGGCACGTCAAAATCACTTTCACCTAGAAACTCCATTCACACTTTTTATAATTCAGCTTACTGTGGAGACACATGCTGGAACTTTTTACTTTGAAATGTTTTGTAGTTTCTGAGTTATTTAAGTTAAACGCCCAATGCATTCCCAATGGCAATAGCACAAACTTTGGCATGCTACTAGTCCTACATACTTAAACCTAGAAACCCCATTCAAACCTATTTAGGTTCATCTTACGGTGGACATGTTTGCCTGAAAAGGAATCTTTGAAATGTTTCATTGTTTTAGAAATATAGTGCTTTCAAATTTGAGACATTTACAATGGGGCTCAATGGCAGGTATTGGCACATCAAAAAAGCACTTTCACCTAGAAACTCCATTCACACTTTTTATAATTCAGCTTACTGTGGAGACACATGCTGGAACTTTTTACTTTGAAATGTTTTGTAGTTTCTGAGTTATTTAAGTTAAACGCCCCATGCATTCCCAATGGCAATAGCACAAACTTTGGCATGCTACTAGTCCTACATACTTACACCTAGAAACCCCATTCAAACCTATTTAGGTTCATCTTACGGTGGACATGTTTGCCTGAAAAGGAATCTTTGAAATGTTTCATCATTTTAGAAATATAGTGCTTTCAAATTTGAGACATTTACAATGGGGCTCAATGGCAGATATTGGCACGTCAAAAAAGCACTTTCACCTAGAAACTCCATTCACACTTTTTATAATTCAGCTTACTGTGGAGACACATGCTGGAACTTTTCACTTTGAAATGTTTTGTAGTTTCTGAGTTATTTAAGTTAAACGCCCAATGTATTCCCAATGGCAATAGCACAAACTTTGGCATGCTACTAGTCCTACATACTTACACCTAGAAACCCCATTCAAACCTATTTAGGTTCATCTTACGGTGGACATGTTTGCCTGAAAAGGAATCTTTGAAATGTTTCATAGTTTTAGAAATATAGTGCTTTTAAATTTGAGAAATTCAGAATGGGGTTCAATGGCAGATTTTGGCAAGTAAAGATTTGAGTGGGGTTTGAACCCACAGTCTCCAGGTCATGCAGCCAGTGTGCTAAGTCACTGATCTACTTGCTACCTGCCACAACACAGTCTGCTGTTCCATTTGAGTACAACATTGATACAAAAATAAAATACAAAAAATAAAATAACAGGAGATTTGTCTATTGTTTCTTTTGCTGTTTTTATCTCTAGACGTTCGAATGTTTATAAACCACAATGGAAACAAGTCTCTGGCTCTTCTGTCATTATCTATTCGGCCTTTTAAGAACAGCATGCACAGTGGCTCATTGGGTACAGAGCCTGCCTGGGAATCAGGAGGCTGCAGGTTCAAGTCCTGCCTCTGACATAGTGTCCCAAAATCATGAAAATATGACAAACCATGGACTATAGTATGTCGTTTTTTCATGATTTTCATCTTTTTTTCAAATCCTCCAAAATCATGAAAAACGACATGCTATAGTATGCCGTCCGAAACCATGAACTATAGTATGTCGTTTTTTCATGATTTTCATCTTTTTTTCAAATAGTCCAAAATCACGAAAAACGACATGCTATAATATGCCGTCCGAAAAAAATTATAACTTTGGCATGCTACTAGTCCTACATACTTACACCTAGAATCCCCATTCAAACCTATTTAGGTTCATCTTACGGTGGACATGTTTGCCTGAAAAGGAATCTTTGAAATGTTTCATAGTTTTAGAAATAAAGTGCTTTAAATGTGAGAGATTTATAATGGCAGATAGTGGCACGTCAAAATCACTTTCACCTAGAAACTCCATTCACACGTTTTATAATTCAGCTTACTGTGGAGACACATGCTGGAACTTTTTACTTTGAAATGTTTTGTAGTTTCTGAGTTATTTAAGTTAAACGCCCAATGCATTCCCAATGGCAATAGCACAAACTTTGGCATGCTACTAGTCCTACATACTTAAACCTAGAAACCCCATTCAAACCTATTTAGGTTCATCTTACGGTGGACATATTTGCCTGAAAAGGAATCTTTGAAATGTTTCATCGTTTTAGAAATATAGTGCTTTCAAATTTGAGACATTTACAATGGGGCTCAATGGCAGATATTGGCACGTCAAAAAAGCACTTTCACCTAGAAACTCCATTCACACTTTTTATAATTCAGCTTACTGTAGAGACACATGCTGGAACTTTTCACTTTTAAATGTTTTGTAGTTTCTGAGTTATTTAAGTTAAACGCCCAATGCATTCCCAATGGCAATAGCACAAACTTTGGCATGCTACTAGTCCTACATACTTACACCTAGAAACCCCATTCAAACCTATTTAGGTTCATCTTACGGTGGACATGTTTGCCTGAAAAGGAATCTTTGAAATGTTTCATCGTTTTAGAAATATAGTGCTTTCAAATTTGAGACATTTACAATGGGGCTCAATGGCAGATATTGGCACGTCAAAAAAGCACTTTCACCTAGAAACTCCATTCACACTTTTTATAATTCAGCTGTCTGTGGAGACACATACTGGAACTTTTTACTTTGAAATGTTTTGTAGTTTCTGAGTTATTTAAGTTAAACGCCCAATGCATTCCCAATGGCAATAGCACAAACTTTGGCATGCTACTAGTCCTACATACTTACACCTAGAAACCCCATTCAAACCTATTTAGGTTCATCTTACAGTGGACATGTTTGCCTGAAAAGGAATCTTTGAAATGTTTCATAGTTTTAGAAATATAGTGCTTTTAAATTTGAGAAATTCAGAATGGGGGTCAATGGCAGATTTTGGCAAGTAATGATTTGAGTGGGGTTTGAACCCACAATCTCCAGGTCATGCAGCCAGTGTGCTAAGTCACTGATCTACTTGCTACCTGCCACAACAAAGTCTGCTGTTCCCTTTGAGTACAACATTGATACAAAAATAAAATACAAAAATTAAAATAACAGGAGATTTGTCTATTGTTTCTTTTGCTGTTGTTTATCTCTAGACGTTCGAATGTTTATGAACCACAATGGAAACAAGTCTCTGGCTCTTCTGTCATTATCTATTCGGCCTTTTAAGAACAGCATGCACAGTGGCTCACTGGGTACAGAGCCTGCCTGGGAATCAGGAGGCTGCAGGTTCAAGTCCTGCCTCTGACATAGTGTCCCAAAATCATGAAAATATGACAAACCATGGACTATAGTATGTCGTTTTTTCATGATTTTCATCTTTTTTTCAAATCCTCCAAAATCATGAAAAACGACATGCTATAGTATGCCGTCCGAAACCATGAACTATAGTATGTCGTTTTTTCATGATTTTCATCTTTTTTTCAAATAGTCCAAAATCACGAAAAACGACATGCTATAGTATGCCGTCCGAAAAAAAGTATAACTTTGGCATGCTACTAGTCCTACATACTTACACCTAGAATCCCCATTCAAACCTATTTAGGTTCATCTTACGGTGGACATGTTTGCCTGAAAAGGAATCTTTGAAATGTTTCATAGTTTTAGAAATAAAGTGCTTTAAATGTGAGAGATTTATAATGGCAGATAGTGGCACGTCAAAATCACTTTCACCTAGAAACTCCATTCACACGTTTTATAATTCAGCTTACTGTGGAGACACATGCTGGAACTTTTTACTTTGAAATGTTTTGTAGTTTCTGAGTTATTTAAGTTAAACGCCCAATGCATTCCCAATGGCAATAGCACAAACTTTGGCATGCTACTAGTCCTACATACTTAAACCTAGAAACCCCATTCAAACCTATTTAGGTTCATCTTACGGTGGACATGTTTGCCTGAAAAGGAATCTTTGAAATGTTTCATTGTTTTAGAAATATAGTGCTTTCAAATTTGAGACATTTACAATGGGGCTCAATGGCAGATATTGGCACGTCAAAAAAGCACTTTCACCTTGAAACTCCATTCACACTATTTATAATTCAGCTTACTGTGGAGACACATGCTGGAACTTTTCACTTTGAAATGTTTTGTAGTTTCTGAGTTATTTAAGTTAAACGCCCAATGCATTCCCAATGGCAATAGCACAAACTTTGGCATGCTACTAGTCCTACATACTTACACCTAGAAACCCCATTCAAACCTATTTAGGTTCATCTTACGGTGGACATGTTTGCCTGAAAAGGAATCTTTGAAATGTTTCATCGTTTTAGAAATATAGTGCTTTCAAATTTGAGACATTTACAATGGGGCTCAATGGCAGATATTGGCACGTCAAAAAAGCACTTTCACCTAGAAACTCCATTCACACTATTTATAATTCAGCTTACTGTGGAGACACATGCTGGAACTTTTCACTTTGAAATGTTTTGTAGTTTCTGAGTTATTTAAGTTAAACGCCCAATGCATTCCCAATGGCAATAGCACAAACTTTGGCATGCTACTAGTCCTACATACTTACACCTAGAAACCCCATTCAAACCTATTTAGGTTCATCTTACGGTGGACATGTTTGCCTGAAAAGGAATCTTTGAAATGTTTCATCGTTTTAGAAATATATTGCTTTCAAATTTGAGACATTTACAATGGGGCTCAATGGCAGATATTGGCACGTCAAAAAAGCACTTTCACCTAGAAACTCCATTCACACTTTTTATAATTCAGCTGTCTGTGGAGACACATACTGGAACTTTTTACTTTGAAATGTTTTGTAGTTTCTGAGTTATTTAAGTTAAACGCCCAATGCATTCCCAATGGCAATAGCACAAACTTTGGCATGCTACTAGTCCTACATACTTACACCTAGAAACCCCATTCAAACCTATTTAGGTTCATCTTACAGTGGACATGTTTGCCTGAAAAGGAATCTTTGAAATGTTTCATAGTTTTAGAAATATAGTGCTTTTAAATTTGAGAAATTCAGAATGGGGGTCAATGGCAGATTTTGGCAAGTAATGATTTGAGTGGGGTTTGAACCCACAATCTCCAGGTCATGCAGCCAGTGTGCTAAGTCACTGATCTACTTGCTACCTGCCACAATAAAGTCTGCTGTTCCCTTTGAGTACAACATTGATACAAAAATAAAATACAAAAAATAAAATAACAGGAGATTTGTCTATTGTTTCTTTTGCTGTTGTTTATCTCTAGACGTTCGAATGTTTATGAACCACAATGGAAACAAGTCTCTGGCTCTTCTGTCATTATCTATTCGGCCTTTTAAGAACAGCATGCACAGTGGCTCACTGGGTACAGAGCCTGCCTGGGAATCAGGAGGCTGCAGGTTCAAGTCCTGCCTCTGACATAGTGTCCCAAAATCATGAAAATATGACAAACCATGGACTATAGTATGTCGTTTTTTCATGATTTTCATCTTTTTTTCAAATCCTCCAAAATCATGAAAAACGACATGCTATAGTATGCCGTCCGAAACCATGAACTATAGTATGTCGTTTTTTCATGATTTTCATCTTTTTTTCAAATAGTCCAAAATCACGAAAAACGACATGCTATAGTATGCCGTCCGAAAAAAATTATAACTTTGGCATGCTACTAGTCCTACATACTTACACCTAGAATCCCCATTCAAACCTATTTAGGTTCATCTTACGGTGGACATGTTTGCCTGAAAAGGAATCTTTGAAATGTTTCATAGTTTTAGAAATAAAGTGCTTTAAATGTGAGAGATTTATAATGGCAGATAGTGGCACGTCAAAATCACTTTCACCTAGAAACTCCATTCACACGTTTTATAATTCAGCTTACTGTGGAGACACATGCTGGAACTTTTTACTTTGAAATGTTTTGTAGTTTCTGAGTTATTTAAGTTAAACGCCCAATGCATTCCCAATGGCAATAGCACAAACTTTGGCATGCTACTAGTCCTACATACTTAAACCTAGAAACCCCATTCAAACCTTTTTAGGTTCATCTTACGGTGGACATGTTTGCCTGAAAAGGAATCTTTGAAATGTTTCATTGTTTTAGAAATATAGTGCTTTCAAATTTGAGACATTTACAATGGGGCTCAATGGCAGATATTGGCACGTCAAAAAAGCACTTTCACCTAGAAACTCCATTCACACTTTTTATAATTCAGCTTACTGTGGAGACACATGCTGGAACTTTTCACTTTGAAATGTTTTGTAGTTTCTGAGTTATTTAAGTTAAACGCCCAATGCATTCCCAATGGCAATAGCACAAACTTTGGCATGCTACTAGTCCTACATACTTACACCTAGAAACCCCATTCAAACCTATTTAGGTTCATCTTACGGTGGACATGTTTGCCTGAAAAGGAATCTTTGAAATGTTTCATCGTTTTAGAAATATAGTGCTTTCAAATTTGAGACATTTACAATGGGGCTCAATGGCAGATATTGGCACGTCAAAAAAGCACTTTCACCTAGAAACTCCATTCACACTTTTTATAATTCAGCTTTCTGTGGAGACAAATGCTGGAACTTTTTACTTTGAAATGTTTTGTAGTTTCTGAGTTATTTAAGTTAAACGCCTAATGCATTCCCAATGGCAATAACACAAACTTTGGCATGCTACTTCAGAATGGGGGTCAATGGCAGATTTTGGCAAGTAATGATTTGAGTGGGGTTTGAACCCACAATCTCCAGGTCATGCAGCCAGTGTGCTAAGTCACTGATCTACTTGCTACCTGCCACAACAAAGTCTGCTGTTCCCTTTGAGTACAACATTGATACAAAAATAAAATACAAAAATTAAAATAACAGGAGATTTGTCTATTGTTTCTTTTGCTGTTGTTTATCTCTAGACGTTCGAATGTTTATGAACCACAATGGAAACAAGTCTCTGGCTCTTCTGTCATTATCTATTCGGCCTTTTAAGAACAGCATGCACAGTGGCTCACTGGGTACAGAGCCTGCCTGGGAATCAGGAGGCTGCAGGTTCAAGTCCTGCCTCTGACATAGTGTCCCAAAATCATGTAAATATGACAAACCATGGACTATAGTATGTCGTTTTTTCATGATTTTCATCTTTTTTTCAAATCCTCCAAAATCATGAAAAACGACATGCTATAGTATGCCGTCCGAAACCATGAACTATAGTATGTCGTTTTTTCATGATTTTCATCTTTTTTTCAAATAGTCCAAAATCACGAAAAACGACATGCTATAGTATGCCGTCCGAAAAAAATTATAACTTTGGCATGCTACTAGTCCTACATACTTACACCTAGAATCCCCATTCAAACCTATTTAGGTTCATCTTACGGTGGACATGTTTGCCTGAAAAGGAATCTTTGAAATGTTTCATAGTTTTAGAAATATAGTGCTTTAAATGTGAGAAATTTATAATGGCAGCTAGTGGCACGTCAAAATCACTTTCACCTAGAAACTCCATTCACACTTTTTATAATTCAGCTTTCTGTGGAGACACATACTGGAACTTTTTACTTTGAAATGTTTTGTAGGTTCCGAGTTATTTAAGTTAAACGCCCAATGCATTCCCAATGGCAATAGCACAAACTTTGGCATGCTACTAGTCCTACATACTTACACCTAGAAACCCCATTCAAACCTATTTAGGTTCATCTTACAGTGGACATATTTGCCTGAAAAGGAATCTTTGAAATGTTTCATAGTTTTAGAAATATAGTGCTTTTAAATTTGAGAAATTTACAATGGGGCTCAATGGCAGGTATTGGCACATCAAAAAAGCACTTTCACCTAGAAACTCCATTCACACTTTTTATAATTCAGCTTACTGTGGAGACACATGCTGGAACTTTTCACTTTGAAATGTTTTGTAGTTTCTGAGTTATTTAAGTTAAACGCCCAATGCATTCCCAATGGCAATAGCACAAACTTTGGCATGCTACTAGTCCTACATACTTACACCTAGAAACCCCATTCAAACCTATTTAGGTTCATCTTACGGTGGACATGTTTGCCTGAAAAGGAATCTTTGAAATGTTTCATCGTTTTAGAAATATAGTGCTTTCAAATTTGAGACATTTACAATGGGGCTCAATGGCAGATATTGGCACGTCAAAAAAGCACTTTCACCTAGAAACTCCATTCACACTTTTTATAATTCAGCTTTCTGTGGACACAAATGCTGGAACTTTTTACTTTGAAATGTTTTGTAGTTTCTGAGTTATTTAAGTTAAACGCCCAATGCATTCCCAATGGCAATAGCACAAACTTTGGCATGCTACTTCAGAATGGGGGTCAATGGCAGATTTTGGCAAGTAAAGATTTGAGTGGGGTTTGAACCCACAATCTCCAGGTCATGCAGCCAGTGTGCTAAGTCACTGATCTACTTGCTACCTGCCACAAAACAGTCTGCTGTTCCCTTTGAGTACTGTCGTATCTGGTAGACACGAAACATTCTAGTTGTACTATACGAAATACTGTACAGAGACACTTAACCAAAAAGCTGGAGAGCAGAAGAGAATTGTGACACGGCAGCAGACAGAGTGATGTTCCTTGATGATGTCAGTTTATTCAGCAATACAGCATACAGTATACACCTCCTCAGCCTCACGGCCTCGGATCAACTGAACAAATTACATTGAAATCTAACAGTTTAAGTACAGTTTCACAAACATAGGTGACAATGTAGGCGTGTTCACTGTTCCCCTGAAGGCGAGATGCTTAACCTTTGATCAAGCACTCCAACAGTGGCCACTTTGAACCCCTGTTTAGCATGTAATTGCCCTAGGTGTGTCACACAGGAACTGAATTCAAGACAAAAGGCACAGTAAAAGCAAACCATCGACACCCCTGTCCCCAGGTGTTCCTTGCATATCAGTAAGAACAAAGTCAGGCTTTGGAGACGAACTGGCTAGTGGTTTGCATAATTAAGTCAGCTAAACAACAGTTGAGTACATTTGTTCACACATAGCCTATGTCCAAGAGAATTATTGATTCCCAGATATCACAGTACAACATTGATACAAAAATAAAATACAAAAAATAAAATAACAGGAGATTTGTCCATTGTTTCTTTTGCTGTTGTTTATCTCTAGACGTTCGAATGTTTATGAACCACAATGGAAACAAGTCTCTGGCTCTTCTGTCATTATCTATTCGGCCTTTTAAGAACAGCATGCACAGTGGCTCACTGGGTACAGAGCCTGCCTGGGAATCAGGAGGCTGCAGGTTCAAGTCCTGCCTCTGACATAGTGTCCCAAAATCATGAAAATATGACAAACCATGGACTATAGTAGGCTATGTAATATGTGAAAGCTGGTGTTAGTGTGCTATTTATGAAGAATGTGTTCTTCATTTCAGGGGGTGGGTGGCAGTTTGAGTCTTGGAAAACTGTAAAGGTCACTGCTATCCATTGTGCATGTGCTGCTGTCATTTACATGTAGATGAACAATCTATGCATGCATGTCCTTGAGATGAATGGGACTGTCTCTACCCCCTCTTGTTATTCAATTTGGATCCATTGAGCATATTGGGGGAGGATCCCTCCTCCCCCAATATGCTCAATGGATCAGTGGAGGACAACATGTTTGACTGTGATTGGTGGAGAGACAGGTGGGCGGCCTTATTGTTCCATTTGGCCAATCCTATCAAAGCAGTTAGTGGTTCCACCTCAGACTCTCTGGTATAAGAAGACTTGGTCTGTGTCATTTCTCCACAACTCCTCCAGGATATCAATCGATCATTTCTGATCACATCTGACTGTGGACTCCAGACTTCAGCTGAAGATGAACTCTCTTGACCCCACCAGGGACATTTCTGCTGAACAGGAGGAACCCAAAGACCTTGGTATGTTACTCAACCTCCCCTTTCACTCCCCCTCTTCTGTTTTTATTCTCACCTCAATATTCTCAAATATTCTCTTTTCACTTGCCCTGTTCCGTTAATATTGTAATTGTCATTGTATTATTAATTTTATTCTGAATCTTACATTGAGTTTCATTGTAATTTGTCTGGTAGTTTTGCAATAGTTTATGTTAGTTTCTGCATCACAGAAACAACCAGATATCAACTATGCTTTTTAAATACTACTTATATTACTTAAGTAGCTACGTGATTCCTATATTTTTAGTCATGCAGTAGTGTAGTGAGGTTTTTGGGGCCATTGTTTTGTTAAAAGTAGTTGTTCAACAAATCCCTGTCTGCTGTCTTTCTACCTATCAACAACCGTTCCTTTGTATTTGTTTCCAATTCAGTGTTGTATCATCAGTCTGACTGCCCTGACCTACCAGAAGTGAATGAACAAGGAAGCTTGGCAAAGAAAAAACACCATTGCTGTGATCAGTGTGGAAAACACTTTCATTCCATGTCCAAACTTAAAAGCCACAAGATGATTCACACTGGAGAGAAACCGTATGGATGTGATCAGTGTGGACATCGCTTCTCTAGAATGGCAGACCTTAAAAGCCACAAGATGATTCACACTGGAGAGAAACCGTATGGATGTGATCAGTGTGGACATCGCTTCTCTAGAATGGCACACCTTAAAAGCCACAAGATGATTCACACTGGAGAGAAACCGTATGGATGTGATCAGTGTGGACAACACTTCTCTCAAATGTCTAGCCTTAAAGGCCACCAGAGAATTCACACTGGAGAGAAACCCTATGGATGTGATCAGTGTGGACAACACTTCTCCATTATTTCAAACCTTAGAAAACACCAGAGAATTCACACTGGAGAGAAACCCTATGGATGTGATCAGTGTGGACAACACTTCTCCATTATTTCAAACCTTAGAAAACACCAGAGAATTCACACTGGAGAGAAACCCTATGGGTGTGATCAGTGTGGACAGCACTTCTCTCAGATGTCTAGCCTTAAAATCCACCAGAGAATTCACACTGGAGAGAAGCCCTATGGATGTGATCAGTGTGGACAACACTTCAATGAATTATCCAAACTTAAAAGACACCAGAGAATTCACACTGGATAAGTTCACAGGGTTGTACACACTGGATTTAAACTGTTCCCTTGTGGTCAGTGTGGAAAGAGTTTTACTACTTCAAGCAGCAATGTCATGAGCGCACGCATATCAAAGATACATCTGTTTAGTGTAAACAGTATGACATAAGCTTCATTACAGAAACCCACCCACATAAGTGTTTTTTTCTATTATGATTATTATTAAACTAAACTCTTTTTAGTGGAATTTCGTATTCACCGTGTCAAGAGTTTTCAGAGAGTGGTGACTGTGGTTGGAGTCTGTTAGAGACATGTTTTTCTTCTGCCATTTTGATTGATTGTTTCTTTTCCCATTGCATCTACATTTATTTTTCTCTTCTTCATTGCATCTGACCCTACATGTTTTTTGTATTATATGGTTGTTTTACTGTGGAACACCAGCACACCACATAAAGTTGGTTTAATACCTTTTTTGATTGACTTTTTCTAATGTGTTGATTAGTTGCAAGTAAACTGAACACACAGTTGACCTGTTTTTAGTAAGTAAGCCAGCCATGCCAAGCCATAAGGCCTCTAGGGCAGGAGCCTATCTCCTGTTTCTGGACTCCCTTGGTGGTATTTCTTATTTACTGTGTCAACAGTTTCCAGGGACATTATTAGAACAGAAATGTATTGTGTTTGAGTCTTTTATAGCCTATTTTTTTACTTCTGTGTTTTGATTGTTTTTTTTGCCATTGCACCAATCTACCTACAATTTTTGTTTTTGTTTCATTGCATCTGACCCTTCATGTTTTTTTTTATTCTCGATGTTCAATTTCATCCCTGATCTTATTCTTTTTGCACTGTAATTCACTGCAGATTTGCTGTATATTATTGTCAACGCTGAGTAAGGCCCACCTGACTGAAACGCGTTGGCTCATCAGAGGTAAATAAACATGTGAAAGGGACATTCATTGAGTGCTGGCATTCCTTCCTTCATTGTATCTGACCCTACATGTTTTATATGATACTGTTATACTGAATTGTCTCTGTGGAACATGTCCCACCAACATTACGCTGAGATAGAAATAAACAAGTGTCAATATTCAATTTAATTCCCAATCATATTCTTTCTTTCACTGTTGTTGGACCTGCAGATTTGCTGTAGGCTATATTAGATTCAGATGAGCTTGTATTTCTGTAATTTTGGGATCCATTGACTGGGTGGCAATCAATGGTTCAGTAACTCTTTCTGGCTCTGAAATCTAATGCTGATGTGATTCTACAGTTTGCATGTTGTGGTGTTTCTGCCATTGAAGGTATGTGAGTTGTAACAGTATGTGTACAATCCTATGAGTGAATTTGCTATTTCAATTTGGTGCCAGCCAAGTCTATGGACTTTAATGTTGACAGTATGACAAATAGCGTGTTGACTCAATCCACAAAAAGCTTAACATTTAGTGTACAAACTTACCCCACAGTGAGATACTGTACTGTATCCATACAGGACACAGGTTTGTATTTAACCAGGTAAAGAGCAATATAAATAGAAACACCAGGAAAGGCTGAAAACAGAAACGTTTTTGTAGGGGATGACAAAAAGGTATGAATTGTATTAGCTAATACAGCGGCACTCTATAAATGGCCAAAGATAAATACAATTTTAATGGAAAATACTAAAAGCCCTATTTCCTAAAATCCTAAAAATAAATCCTATATAAACTAAACCCTAAAATGAAATCACTTAACGAAAATAACAACAACACATCAATAACTTCTTTAAAATGCTCTTGTATCAAATGTGCAATGAAGGGGAATCAACTCAGAGATACTGGGGTTAAAGTGCTGAGATGTGCAGAGGGGGATATCGGCCTGGTACTTCTTGTACATGTTGTCCAAAATGCTGTATTGGTGTTGGTACCATTAGGTGAGATAACAGGCAAACAATCAAACATAACAATTCTCCTTAACTCTAGTAAAAAGAGTGAAATAAACTAGGTTTCCACCTTTTAGTTTCATGTTACGCTCTCAAGAGTAATAGATCCAGGGTCCATTTGGTTACCAACTGTTCATTATTTCAGTTTAACTGGGAATTAATTAAGTAATTAAGTAGATTAGACATCCTTTCTCTCCCCTATTAGAGGTGGAGATGATTGCCCTCCTCTTTGACATTTACACCTGTATTATGATATGACACTTTTGATCACCCAGGATGCAAATAGTGAACTGGCCCAACCACACCTAGGATGTATTGAAATGCAAAGTGAAGACGGATGTCTGTTCTGTACAAAACAACAACAGTCCTATACAGAACTAGACCACTGTCTTCTAGGGGATAAAAGTGATTAGAACATACATTGCAAATGTATTGATATTTTTAAATACAGGGCACAGTAGTGCATACGGTAGGGATAGTATGTCGTTTTTTCATGATTTTCATCTTTTTTTCAAATCCTCCAAAATCATGAAAAACGACATGCTATAGTATGCCGTCCGAAACCATGAACTATAGTATGTCGTTTTTTCATGATTTTCATCTTTTTTTTCAAATAGTCCAAAATCACGAAAAACGACATGCTATAGTATGTCGTCCGAAAAAAATTATAACTTTGGCATGCTACTAGTCCTACATACTTACACCTAGAATCCCCATTCAAACCTATTTAGGTTCATCTCACGGTGGACATGTTTGCCTGAAAAGGAATCTTTGAAATGTTTCATAGTTTTAGAAATATAGTGCTTTAAATGTGAGACATTTATAATGGCAGATAGTGGCACGTCAAAATCACTTTCACCTAGAAACTCCATTCACACGTTTTATAATTCAGCTTACTGTGGAGACACATGCTGGAACTTTTTACTTTGAAATGTTTTGTAGTTTCTGAGTTATTTAAGTTAAACGCCCAATGCATTCCCAATGGCAATAGCACAAACTTTGGCATGCTACTAGTCCTACATACTTACACCTAGAAACCCCATTCAAACCTATTTAGGTTCATCTTACGGTGGACATGTTTGCCTGAAAAGTAATCTTTGAAATGTTTCATCGTTTTAGAAATATAGTGCTTTCAAATTTGAGACATTTACAATGGGGCTCAATGGCAGATATTGGCACGTCAAAAAAGCACTTTCACCTAGAAACTCCATTCACACTTTTTATAATTCAGCTTACTGTGGAGACACATGCTGGAACTTTTCACTTTGAAATGTTTTGTAGTTTCTGAGTTATTTAAGTTAAACGCCCAATGCATTCCCAATGGCAATAGCACAAACTTTGGCATGCTACTAGTCCTACATACTTACACCTAGAAACCCCATTTAAACCCATTTAGGTTCATCTTACGGTGGACATGTTTGCCTGAAAAGGAATCTTTGAAATGTTTCATCGTTTTAGAAATATTGTGCTTTCAAATTTGAGACATTTACAATGGGGCTCAATGGCAGATATTGGCACGTCAAAAAAGCACTTTCACCTAGAAACTCCATTCACACTTTTTATAATTCAGCTTTCTGTGGAGACACATGCTGGAACTTTTTACTTTGAAATGTTTTGTAGTTTCTGAGTTATTTAAGTTAAACGCCCAATGCATTCCCAATGGCAATATCACAAACTTTGGCATGCTACTAGTCCTACATACTTACACCTAGAAACCCCATTCAAACCTATTTAGGTTCATCTTACGGTGGACATGTTTGCCTGAAAAGGAATCTTTGAAATGTTTCATCGTTTTAGAAATATAGTGCTTTCAAATTTGAGACATTTACAATGGGGCTCAATGGCAGATATTGGCACGTAAAAAAAGCACTTTCACCTAGAAACTCCATTGACACTTTTTATAATTCAGCTTACCGTGGAGACACATGCTGGAACTTTTCACTTTGAAATGCCTCGACACTACTACATTATATATATATTGAAATTTTGGAAAATTGGAACTTTTCACTTTGAAATGTTTTGTAGTTTCTGAGTTATTTAAGTTAAACGCCCAATGCATTCCCAATGGCAATAGCACAAACTTTGGCATGCTACTACCACACTTTCTGTGTTCTTCCGAGTGTTCTTTTTAAAACATGTGTTGGGCAGAAGGACATGAGCTGGATTTGAACCCACAAACTGTGGCTCACATATAGACAGCAGTTTAACCCAGAGAGCCACCATGCTCCTCCTCAGCTTTCCATCTCTTTCCAGTGTTCTTCTCCAAAACATGCTCCAGAGTGAAAGTAGAATGAGCTCAGCTTGGTTTGAACTCACAACCTCTGGCTCACATAGACATTGCCTTAACATGGGAGCCACAGAGCTCACTTTGATTCAGCTCTCTGAGATTCCTCATAGTTAGGTTCTTCTGGTTGTCACTTCAAATGGGGCCTTGGGATCATATACAGAGCATCTTAACAGCGTTTGCTGTTCCATCATAGGAAGTTTCTCTCATAGAAAGTGAGTTTCATAGTAAGTTAGAAATGTGTCATCAAGTAGACAGGTTTTTTGTATTTTTTTATACAGATTTACAGTTCAGCAAAAAATGTATCCTTATACCAGGGTGACATATTTTGGTCATGTTTTTACATTTGTTTTTTGTATGCATAGCTTATCTCAACACAACTTTTATGTGACATGAAAACATGGTGAAGGGTTTTATTCCAGCATATAGTCATTTTAGAGTCATTGTGTGCTTGTAGAATTGCTATTTTCTAAAGATTTTTATACATTTGAAAATTACATGAAATTGGACATTCTGCACAATGTGTTAGAGTGTCGAACCCGGGTTCGAACCCTTCACCTCCACCTTCCGCACAATCCACTGCGCCATCCTCACTCTTCCACCTAGACACTCAGGTTTACCTCAGTGTTTTCCTCCCCGGTGACGAGCTGCCTGACGAGCTGCCTGGGTGTGGCACTGCACACCTGTTTCCATTCTCCAATCAACACCAGAGTCTTCAAGAAACTTTGAACAGAAAATTGCAGTTTTGTGAAAATGATTCTTCTGTCCCTGCTACATGCATACTTTATGGTATTGTTAGAGGCCTAGAGGGTCACTCTAATTGGGTTACTCAAATTGGCCAAATGGTGGCGCTATAGCAATCGTTTGAAAATGAAAACTTTGAACAGGCATAACTCATGCCTCCACCCCCCAGACACAGATTTACAGTTCAGCAAAAAATGTATCCTTATACCAGGGTGACATATTTTGGTCATGTTTTTACATTTGTTTTTTGTATGCATAGCTTATCTCAACACAACTTTTATTCCAGGGATAAGATAGCATATCACAAGATCTACCATCAGTGTAGTATCCTTCATGATTTTCATCATTTAAAAAAACCCAATACTATACGGTGGCGCCGCCAGCACTATGAGTAAAACTTCCACTGTATGACAACTTGGTGCGGTACCTTGGTACTACACGACATAGTGACTGTCAGTGACACGGACAGAACATTGGAGCAAAACTAGGTCTGCAATAGCTCATTTTCTTAGTGATTATTCCATAACTATTGGATTAGTAGACAGGGAGTCCCGTGCCCGGCCTCGACACTACTACATTATATATATATTGAAATTCTTTATTTGGAATACCCCTTGAGATACAATATCTCGTTTTCGAGAGGGTCCACAAGTATACAGTCGCACAGTATACAGTCAGTACAAGGTAATTACAGTACAAGGTAATTAACAGAAAATGACCTTGTAAGAGTCTATGCCAGCTATAGACTCTGTCCACTGCTATGTGATTCACAACTACATTATAACAGCAACTCTGTGAGGAGGACACCTTCAGGACTTTGGCAATTTACAGTATATAGGTGTCGGTGTCAGGTTTCATCCATGATTCTCACGGTTGCGTCTTTTGGAAACAAAAAAATAACAATAATGTGGTTGGGAGTTAGTGTGAGACTTTAGGCCACAATAACAGCTTGATTTCACATTTCAATTACCTTTGAAGGACTTTATAGGAAAAAAAATCGGACCCGTCTGAAGTGAGTGGTGCTGTACTGTACTGTACTGTACTGTACTAGCCCTCCTCCCTGGCCTGTGCAACAGTGACACTTGGTGGTAACGCTATTTTCGTGCTCGGAAACAGCTAGGGACAGACCCAGGAACGCAGCCACACACATAGCTGACCACTCCTATTAGTAAGGGCATTTTATCAGGTATTTGACCAATCTGGGAACTAAATCGTTACCAAGAAATGTCTTCACCAATGTGTTTCTAAAGGTGTCTAATAACATATACTAAAAGTTTGAAATTCAACTCCCGTGGGAAATTGAGTTATTAGCATAATATGTGACCATACCCTTAACATCCTATATAAGGGAAAAAAGTAAAGATTTCATCATTCTTTAAGTAGCATGTGACATATGAAACTAGGGTGATTTCATGATTCTGAATCCATTCCAATCATTAGTTTTGCACAAAAAACACTCCTTGGGCTAAATTAGGCCATATCCACTTGACCAAATGTGCTGACCTCATCACGTTTGTGAGGCTGTTTTCCTCCCAAGGAGTGTTTTTTGTGCAAAACTAATGCTTGGAATGGATTCAGAATCATGAAAACCCTATAGTTTCATATGTCACATGCTACTTAAAGAATGATGAAATTTGGACTTTTTTTGCATTATATAGGATGTTAAGGGTATGGTCACATATTATGCTAATAACTCAATTTCCCACGGGAGTTGAATTTCAAACTTTTAGTACACGTTATTAGACACCTTTAGAAACACATTGGTGAAGAAATTTCTTGGTAACGATTTAGTTCCCAGATTTTCATAGATTTCTCTTACTATATAGACTCATATGGCTATATGAGTCTATAGCCATATGAAAACATGGTGAAGGGTTTTATTCCAACAGATAGTCGTTTTAGAGTCATTGTGTGCTTGTAGAATTGCTATTTTCTAAAGATTTTTATACATTTGAAAATTACATGAAATTGGACATTCTGCACAATGTGTTACGCCAGGGCTCCACCGGACGCGTTGCGTCTCCGTCGCGTGCGTCAAAAAACGCACCGGTTCAATTTTAATGCACGCGTCGCGTCTCCGTCAACGCAACGCAACGCGGGCAGTGGAGCCACCCTTCATTGATTAAAAAGGGAACATTCCCTGACGGTGACGGAGACGCGACGCTGACGCGCCCGGTGGAGCCCCGGTGTTAGAGTGTCGAACCCGGGTTCGAACCCTTCACCTCCACCTTCCGCACAATCCACTGCGCCATCCTCACTCTTCCACCTAGACACTCAGGTTTACCTCAGTGTTTTCCTCCCCGGTGACGAGCTGCCTGGGTGTGGCACTGCACACCTGTTTCCATTCTCCAATCAACACCAGAGTCTTCAAGAAACTTTGAACAGAAAATTGCAGTTTTGTGAAAATTATTCTTCTGTCCCTGCTACATGCATACTCTATGGTATTGTAGAGGCCTAGAGGGTCACTCTAATTGGGTTACTCAAATTGGCCAAATGATGGCGCTATAGCAATCGTTTGAAAATGAAAACTTTGAACAGGCATAACTCATGCCTCCACCCCCCAGACACGCCGATGGCTAGGGATGGAGCTCGTTAATTTTTTATTGATAACGAGCACCTTATCGATCAGGCTTATCGAGCCGGGTCCGTATCGAGCCCACTATCGAGCATTTTCTACAGTTTCTATTATTTTGTGGAAAGACGGGATAGTCCGGGAGCTAGGCCCAGCCCTCATACTATTCTTTACTACCCTTTTTTCACTATTATTTCCTGTTAGCATATACCTTGGGCCATCTCAAAATGAAGGGACCACCCCCAACTCGGGGCCGTTTGGTTTCAGGGGCCCCAAAACCCCTTTTTTTGTATGTCTCTGGCGAAATTGTGTAAAGGCAAATAAAAATTCACAAAAATTACATACATACACATGGAAGTGTGAAATTTGGCATGGAGTATCCTGACACATACGGGAATAGGAATAGGACCAGAATAGGATTTTGGTCCTATTCCTATACCATTGTATTCTTAACCCATTCAGGCCTGACGTCGAAATTTAAAAAAAATGTTTTCTAAATCATGACAATTTTCTGAAAGATTTGAGGCACATTTTAACTATTTTTCAAAAATAGCAGACCTACAAGCTTGTAGATCTGCTATTTTTCAATAGCTAAATTATAACATAATGTATGTAACCACCAAAAGGGGTTCCCGCTCTACAATATATATTTACATTGTCAGAGTTAAAGACCAAGATCCATTTGGATCGTTACAGGTATATATATTGTCCGCTTAACAAATAACAAAGATGGTTATTTTCCAGCACATTATGGTGAATATCACTGCCTCACTTGTATATAGAAAACTTCCCATGTCCTTAACACTAGCGCGTCGGAGCGGTCTGGCTGACCGATTTTGAAATTTTGAAGTGGATTTTCTTTGCCCATGAAGTCCTGAGAAAGTTCCCCTTGCATGACTTTTTCTAAATGTTAGATTCAAACGATCTCTGTTTTTTTTTTCATCTGAAACGTTTTGGAAATATGATTTTAGACATAATTCTACTAAAATGTCTGCTCTTTTTCGGTCCATGGGACCGCTCTATAGACTCCTCACCCTTTCTCCCCCGCAAGCAGTGCTGTTCACACCTCCCTCCCGGCTGGAGACGGGCATTGTTCAAGCTAATGTGTCATTTGCATTCCAACTACTTCCACATGTAGGCAAACTTACATTACGAATGTAAGTTTGTTGTTATATTTGTTATATGCGGTTTGCAGAAATAACGATGTCTGACTTTATTTCTCGAAACGGAAAAAAAAATATGGTGAAATATGGTGTGTTGACGGACTGGCGTATTGTTTTTTTTTTTGTTTTTTTTAAAGATATTTTTTTGCGGCTTACGCCTTTTATTGGTTTTTGAAGGGACAGACAGTAGGCTGACAGGAAACGGGAGAGAGATGGGGGAAGACATGCAGTAAAGGCCGTGTCGGGCTCGGGAGTCGAACCCGCGGCACACTGCGACTGGATTACCAGTCGGGTGCCCAGACGGTTACGCCACCGCCTGGGCCTGGCGTATTGTTTCAACCAAACGCATAGCTCAATAGATATAAATACATGTTGACTATACACGCCATCTTTATAGCATAATTATGTAAGGTGGCGATGATAAAAATGAATCAATTATCCTGGAATAATAAAGTTTATAGCATGGTCTGTTTGACCCGACCGACATTTCCTTTCCTTGGAGCAAGAATGCTCGCCGATGCGCGAATCAGCGCGATGCCAAATAAAAATGACAGTGTTTGAAATCAGTCCAACCCGATAGACGTCCCGAACTTCTAAATGTTTTGTCAGTCAGAAGAACAGTTCTGTCCGTCCTTCTTTGTCTGTAAACTTTTCTGCACGCGACCAGTGGAACTGATTTCCACGCATCACGGCTCTCTTTTTTTCTCTCTCCCTCTCTCTCTCTCCCTCTCTCGTGGAGAGGGAGAAAATATCCAAGTAACTGACGGTGAGGTATGCGGAAGTGCATTTTAGATAACGCTGTAGCACTATTTGTGGCGGTGATGCGTCACATGACTTGATCTATCCTATGGTGTATATATAAACCGTGCTGCTGCTATACGGACCTCTCTGCTGGCACAATAAATCAAATATATATAAATGACATCGATCATAGGCGGCGGGTATGTAAGGCTAGGCCAGGCTTAGCCTTCCCAAAAATTATGCTGGGTATTTTTAAAATATATATAGGCTAATATGTGCGCAGCATTATATAGAAGGCTAGCCGCTCCCAAACTCCCAACTCCTTTGTCTGTAAACTTTTCTGATTTGCACGCACGCACGCACAGCTCTTTCCTTTTTTTGGCACAATCAATCAAATATATATTAATTACATCGATGTTCCCCCCTCTATATAAAAATGACAATATATAACTAATGTCGTATTTCGTCTGACTCTAAGCAAAGTGCCTGGCTCTGGCTGTTATACAATAACGTGTGGTAGCCTATTTTATTGGCTCAATACAAAGTCGGACAGTGTTTGCTGCGCAAGGGTATTCAATATAGCGCTCACACCGTCACTATAATTATAGTTTGGTAAACTGAAATAAAAAATAAAATAACTTGAGTTGTCCTGTCGAGTTGAAACTGCTGCCTTGAATTATAGTTGGAATGTAACATTTAGAAGACAATGGCAAGCCGTCAACAGGTGCAGAGAGAGGTGTGAAGATCATTAGGAGTGGGGGAGAGAATGGCCAATCAAATAGCACGAAAAACACGGTCATCCTGACCGTTAACCGTCATAGTAGTAGTAAAAAAAAATTCAGACATCCTAGTGTTAAAGGACCACTTCACCACTTTTCAACCTATCTTCATATAATAGGTCCTCAATAATAATCATGAAAAAATGGCACGATTTTTTCCTACTCAGGGCTGTGGGCAGTTTAGAAACCGTCTTCCAGTGACATCATCATTAACAAGATTTCTTTACAAAAATGTTTAGATTTTCATTACCGTGAGAACGATGGCTTCCATTTTCGCATTGCAACTTTTCAGGACTAGAAAGCCTGCAGTTTTTATTAGCTTGTATTCCACATCGATGATGTCACTGGAGGACAGTTTCTAAACTGCCCACAGCCCTCCTATGAGACACAGACTGGGTAGAAAATAATTGCATTATTATTAGTGAGGACCTATTATATGAAGATAGGTTGATAAGTGGTGAAGTGGTCCTTTAAGCTTCAATTTAAGCCCAAGATGACCTTTCTATCTTGAAAATTGCTCTTTCTGTAGCCAAAATTCTGCACTATACCTCAAATTGGTCAGTCAGTATACATTTGGAATAAATTAATGAATGACTGAGTTTGAACTCACTCCACATCATGGAATATTTCCTACTTGAATGAGCTGGCAAAGTGTCCCATCTGTCATTTTTATGCAAATGAGTGCCGCAATTATATAAAAATCAGACCCATAGATAGATAGATGATGTACTGTACTTTGTAGTACTGCACTGTACTGTACTGTACTGTACTGTACTGTACTGTACTGTACTGTACTGTACTGTACTGTACTGTACTGTACTGTACTGTACTGTGTTAAGGCAGTCTGTAGGACAATGCTCAGAAAGACATAATAATGAGGCAACACAAGGATTCAGAGTTTGGAAGTATTAGGATTTACTCAGGTAAGGAGTCAAGAACTTACATGACCTGTTCAATGCATTGGAAAACCCCAGTCTGACTCAAAGAGTTACATAGGGTCACAGTCTTTATAGTTTCACTCCCACAAGAGACAACCCCCAACATAGCCCCAAGGAATTTGGGACAGTAACAAAGTAACCAAACAGCACCACAGGGGTGTGACAGATAGCTTGTGACAGATGAGATAACTCAGAGTGCAATAAAGGGGTATTATTATATGTTTGTATCTAAATTTCTACGACAACTGTACTGCAGAATTGCTGGCTGGAACAGTCTTTCGGAGACTGTGGCACGCTCAAATTTAGAGATAGACCAAAGATAGAGTTACCATTTGATTCTACACAACCTCAGGTTTCCAATGGGACCAACCTTGTCATGCCACCTTGTCGGGAAAGGGGGGTGAAAACTAAAGCATCTATAGACCCCATACACTGGCCACTGTACTGTCCATACACTGGCCACTGTACTGTCCATACACTGGCCACTGCACTGTCCATACACTGGCCACTGCACTGTCCATACACTGGCCACTGCACTGTCCATACACTGGCCACTGCACTGTCCATACACTGGCCACTGCACTGTCCATACACTGGCCACTGCACTGTCCATACACTGGCCACTGCACTGTCCATACACTGGCCACTGCACTGTCCATACACTGGCCACTGCACTGTCCATACACTGGCCACTGCACTGTCCATACACTGGCCACTGTACTGTATACACCTGAATACACATCAAACATTTTGCTTTATCTGTCCAGAAATAAAGTCCAGATGTGCTTGAATCTTAATAACAACTTTAATGAATTCCCTTATTCCTTTATTATATAGAAAAATTTGTTAATTTGTCTCTGTATGTTGTTTAGTTCAAGAGTTATGGTATTTTGTGTTAGCTCCATTGTATGGTTAATTTTGGGGGTAGGTGTAAGAAAGGGTTAAAAAATAACCCCCATGGGACATTATTTGATCCGGGCAACAAGAAGAAATCATAACTAGACACCATAAGGGTCCCAAAAAACCATGTTACGAAAACATGTCACTCGGGTGCTGTCGGAGCCTCTAAACTGCCCTACTATCTGTTCCTACCCGGAAGGAGGAGTGAAATCGCCTCATGCGCTTTTGAGCAACTTAATGCAAGTGGATGGAGGAGAAATCCGGTGCCGTCTCTATTAATATATACTCTAAGCTTAAAGTACATAAAAAAATCAATATAATATACCATAACCAGAAACACACAAACAATTATTTAAACAAAAAACAAACAAAAAAAATGACCAGACATGACCAGGCCTAACTCATGACAAATATAGTTAAAACCAACACACATTAGACACAATCGCTTTCCTCTTCTTGATTATGTAGGGCTGAAGTGAAGTAAGAATCAAAATCTACAAAGTATCAAAAGTTTTCAAATTATTGTAGTGGAGTAAAAGTACAATATTTGACTCTGAGATGTAATGAGAAGTAAAAGTATTGTAAATACTCAAGTACAAATACCTCAAAACTTTACTTAAATAGGCTACAGTACGTAATTGTACTTAGTTACTTTACACCACTATAGTTACTTTACACCACTGACTACAACAATCCACAGTGTTTTAAGACACTCAAACAAGTGGTGTTCATGTCAACAAAATGTTTTGCCATGCTGTTGCTTCAGTAACCAAGGCTAGCAGCTAGCTAGCTAAGCTTAGTGGTTAGTGTCAAACTTCTTCATAAACATCACCACAGTGTTGCACTAAAGTATGATTAAAACACCAAGACAATGAATGTGTGTTTGTTTTTATCATGTATCTGGATTCAAACAAGCAAATAAAGTATGTTACGACATGGTTAGCATTAGCAACAGGCTTGGGGCCTAGTGTAGTTTCACAACAACACTAAACTTGACTGAATTCTCTTTGCTTCAGAATCAGTCTGGACTCCAATAACAGAATGGCTCATTATCTCTTACGTGTTATGAAAATACTATTATTCTGTGGGTTTTTTTTCCCTTCATACCAGTAGTTGTTCACAGCTCTTCCCAGCAGCAAGCACAAAATGACCTGGAAGGAAGTGACAATTACAGAACAGGAAGCAGTTCCTGACTATATACAGTGGATTGCGCCCTCCAGTGGGAACAATATGCAACTGCACCTCTAAATCACATGAGTATAGCCATTTTTGACTCACATGGTTTAAACATTTAGCAATGTGAAATTCACAATATAGAGCTTTACCTTAATAAACCAAATGATTTAACCAAAAATATTACTTTCAAGCAACCAAATGGATCCTTACAGGTCTTTAAATCTGACAATGTAAATATTTAACCAAAAGGACCCTTACAGGTCTGTAACTCTGAGAATGTACAAATGGACCTACACGTCTGTAACTCTGCCAGTGGGGGACTGCCCATGACCTCCAGTTATTTGTACGCTCTCAGAGTTAAATTAACATTGATTTTACAATATAAATTGGGGGTCCCAGAGATAGAAATTCCATTAAATGGGGGTCCGTAGACTAATGCATGTCAAACTGTGGGTCCTTGAAATTCAATTGGTTGAGAACCACTGCTAGAGTCGTAAACATCTTCTCTTATGGAAGGTCCCTGGCATATATTTTCAAATGGGGGTCCGCAGGCTAATTGGTGTCAATTTGGGGGTCCTTGATGTGAAAACGTTTGGGATCCACTGGTCTAGCCAACACCAACTCAGGACTCCTGGATCGCTTCCCTCCCCACATCCCCACAGTAGTGGGGATAGTGTTAAAGTAGTGGGGCAGTGGGGTAGTGTTCATTATCATTTTTTCACTGCGGTCGAGATCATGGATTTCACAATGCCACACCAGACTTTCCGGTCCTTCATTGCCATCCTTCATTGCCATCCTCAGTTCCTGCTTACTGATGGATCCCTAGCGATGACATCAGGGAACGACAGTTTTCTACCTCTGGTCTGCTTTGAGGCAGGATTCCAGAGAAGAAGGGAAGATATAACCTCATTGTCAGCTCTGTAGCAGTGGCCGGCAAACGGTGTTCTTCTGGATCGGACTAGTGAAGAAACACACAGGGAAGGTTGCCGTATATTAGATTAGTCGATGGGTGGCTCTTCCAAGACAGGTTTGCGCTCTCATTAGAAGGCGGGTGTAAGTGCCATCCAACCATTTCTCTAATTTCTTTGAAAGTGTCCATGTCTCAGAGCCATAGAGTAGAATCGGCTCAACGGTCATCCTAAATATTTTTACTTTTAACATCTTACTAAGCTGGGATGACCAGATCTTATGCATGTCATTGCAGGCTGACCAGGCCATACCCTTCCTAGTTTGAAAGTCCTTTTGGGAAGAAGATATATATGAACCCAAATACGTATTTTTCAGAATTATGGGAGGTCTGAATAAATGGTAAATGGTGCATTTATATAGCGCCTTTATCCAAGGCGCTTTACATAGATTGTGCATCAATTCACCCATTCACACACACATTCATACACCGATGGCAGCAGAAACCATGCAAGGCACTAGCCAGCACATCGGGAGCAATTTGGGGTTCAGTGTCTTGCTCAAGGACACTTCGACACTAACTCTGGGGGAGCCCGGGTTCGAACAGGCAACAGGCAACCTTGCGGTTACCATCCAGCCACTCTACCCCTGAGCCACCGCCATGAATAATGACATGGCACCCTATGAGTGTACAAATGGAACCAAACAGACCCTGCTGTAACTGAGCGTGTACAAATGGAACCAAACGGACCCCTACAGGTCTGTATCCTGTAACTCTGAGAATGTACACATTTCATTTCATTTTTATTTATTTCAGTTATGGTTTTACATGATTATATTCATTTTACCTTTTTTCTTTTTACATATTCCATAAAATAAATGAAAAGGAGCGCAGGAAGAAGATAAATCTTATTAATACCTGCCCCTATCTATCATTAAAAAACAACTAATTGATGCTCTGCTATAGGCCTAACCGTCAATTTTACTTCATCATGATTACATCAAAAAAAAAGAAAAGAAAAAAAAAAGCATAGAGCACAACACGAGAACAAAACAAAGATGAGAGAACGGAATAAAAATGAAATCTACAACCTTCTAATTCATAATTTATCATTTTTCCCTTTTTAAACAACGCTTCAACTCCTGGTTTTGATAATTCCATAACTTTATACCTGTAACAGAAGTGCACATTTGTTTTAGTGTTGTCCGAGCGAACAGATGTTTATAATCATGGTCATCTATGGTCCTCATCCTCTGAGCTAAACTCAAATAACTTCTGTAACTGTATTGGTAATGATCTGTGTTTCGCTCTGAACACCACTAATAATGTTCATAATTGGACCTTTACAGGTCTGGAACTCTTGAGTGTACAAATGGCACCAAATTGACCCTTACAGGTATATGGAACTCTGAATGCACCATCGGTTTTTCTCTTTCTTTTTTCTATTTTTTCTTTCTCGACGTCATTCAGTAGGAGAATAAGAGTCAGGCGCTCAGGCTGTCGTGTGTTGCAAGACAAAATGGCCTTAAATAATACAATTTAACTATTTAACCCAGGATCTGTGTTGCAAGAGTGACGTTTGAACTCAACCTTTGGGACCAAGGCAAGGTTTTTAAGCCTTCCGAGCTATTGCATCACACTGCCGGATGTTCAATGAGACTTCTTGCATCACCCTTTAAACTTCCATCTGAAAGCTGTGAATCTTGAGCTTTTCAATCTTTCAGGGTAGCCTATAATAGTCCGTTTTGAAATGTAATAAATAAATAAGTACATTCATCTATTATACATTTGAGAAGGTGTCCCCAAGACAGGAACAAAAGCCACCAGCTACTACGTCACTGACACACTGCAACACACACTGCAACAACCCACTAAACACACTAACACGTCACAGACTTACCCTCCGCGTCGTTCGTTCCCTATCTCCTCATGTCGCGCCGCACGCCCAGACTCAACACCAGCCGCCTAAACATTGTCATTGCACTGCCACTAAAGCCGCCTCCCGTCCACACGCGCAAACAATATCAATATCAATAATAAACACAAACACGCCACAAGCACCGACACCCCCGCCTAATTTGTTGCCACGTCTATGACAACAAGCACCGAAAAAATGCCATTCAACACGCTACTTACACACACTACCACTCGCTTACAATACGCGGACCTGGCAACACTACATCTCCCATTTGCTCACAGCCCACCACGTGACCCACACACACACATACCAAAACCAAGTAGAAGAAGAACAACTAGAACTACACAGCGCACACTCTGATTCTAACTTGGAGACTTACCATAATGCTAACACGACCGCGTCGACACCTGGCGTGGTACAAGCGGGACAAACCCAGGCGCATATATGGATACCAACAACAACACTACACGCACACGCGCGCGCTGCAACAACAAACAGCTACGTACCGTGTCAGTGTGTGTGTGCGTGCGTGCGTGCGTGCGCGGGGGGGGAATTTGGATCGCCTCGCGATGCCGCGACAATGGCACTACACTACACAGGGCTCGCCAGTGCCACTACGTACTCGCATTTGCAACTTACAATATCACCGTGCGAGTTGTAACATTCACTTTGTAGCACCGCTGCGACTACACAATCCAAACTTCTTTACAGCTACAAGTTGCGCCGTTTACATCCACAACAATGTGTCACTCTCTCGGTTCTGCACCGCTGCTGGATTAGTATAGCACTGTCGAAGGCAGCGCAACTACTCCCCCCCCCCCCACACACACACACACACACACACCCCAGAGAGGGAGGAGAGAGAAGAGAGCGAGAGAGAGACAGAGCACACACGTCTTCACGTAGGAACACAGATAGACAAAGACAGCGCTTTCCAGTCCTTAGTAACTCCTTACCTTTTCTCTCACATTGTTTTCTTAGCTTTGTGACTGACCAATGAGAAGCAGATTGTATTGTCTGCAAAGCAACTATGTGTCTGTCACAAATAAAAGTTCTGTCCTGCAAGCCCATGTCATGTCAACACAGACAAGGCAGCTGTGCGCGCGGTGACTCCTGCAAATTACACTGACCCAATATTATTTTGTACAACCTAGCAAAGCATAACATATGATGGTTTGGAGAATAGGCTGGTCTCTCTTTTTACAAGACATACGCCATTGCATACAGGTTCTCAACCTTTTTAATTTCAAGGACCCCCATAACTCTGACAGTAAAACCAAATGGACCCATAAGAGTCCCATTTGATTCCATTTGTACAGTATCAGAGTTAAAAGTTATAAAACAGTCCATTGGGTTCCATTTGTACACTCTCAGAGTTACACACCTGTAGGGTCCACTTGGTTCCATTTGTACACTCTCAGAGTTACAGACCTATAATGGGTCCATTTCGAACCCCCTCAAGGAACCATGAGGGTCCCTGGATCACACCTTGATCACACCACTGCTTGATCACTTGATCACACCACTGCTTTCAAAAAATACATAACTAATATAGAGCATATTTGATCAATTTAATGTTAGGCTACAGATTATTTTGACATCTGAATTTAACAGAACCGCCCACGCACGACACATGCACACGCACGACGTGCACGCGCATGTCCACATCCACATGCACGCGCGCATGTGTCCTCTTTTTGCTCATTCAGAATATGGTATGCCTACACACTTAAAATAATGCAAACACGCAAATTGCGCAAACGACTGCATCGACACCTGCCGTGGAACAAACGGGACGAACCGAGGCGCATATATGGATCACAACAACAACACTACACGCGCGCGCGCACACGCGCTGCAACACAAAACAGCTGCATAAAACGCGTGTCACTGTGGACTTCTGTATCTGTGGACTTCTGTATCGCAACGCGGGGCAACGCAACTCTGGGATGAGCGGGCCGAAGGCCCGCGAAATTCTAGTACATATACATTTCTAGTATTAAAATGTAGAGAATTCCGCGGCCACGTGTCTTTGTGCGCATTGAGCACAATGCAAATTGAGCACAGCTTTGTGGCGCGGTTCGGTTGACCAACTCATAGATTGTGACGCACAGTAGTGCCGTTCACACCTGTGGTTGATAAATCACTAATTAGAATCCCTAAATCCCTCATCCCTAAAGTCAGTTATCTCCTTCTCCATCATTTGTTGCTATGGAAACCTAATCATAAAAAAGGACAAAAAACACCTTGGTAGGATTGCGAGAACGGCCTCAAAGATTGCCGGAGTGAATTTCAGTAGCCCTAGAGATCAAGTATTTAAAAAAACAGGTGCTTAAGAAAGCCATGTCCATTTGTACAGACAACTCTCATCCCCTCAGCTCTGAGTTCATGGCTGCTTCCCTCTGGCCTTCGCCTAAAGGTCCCAGGGGCCACAAGCAATAGGTTATAAGTTCTCCTTCGTGCCTGTGTCTATCCAGGCTTTAAATGCCGATGAGGAGGAGGAGGTAACCTGTCGCTTGACTCGCTTGTTGTATGATTTATTATAAAACTGTTTTTGAAAATGTTATGAATTTCAATGCTACACCGATACCTTGAACTGCCATCCTGTTTTATTGTTTCTATGTGCTTTTTCCTACTGGCCAATCACATCGGGGCTTTCCTACAACAACGGTCCCTCTCCCTACCTCTACAGTGCAGTGCCGGTATCGATCTCTCTCTCTCTCTCTCTGATGGACCGTTAGATGTGAGTGCGTCGCAGGCTCGCAAGCTTCTAGTATACATATACCTATACATACACTGTAATCTGTCACTGAAGAGCATACAAGACAACGGACAAAATACAAAACATGGCTCTCATAGCAGAGGTTTGCAGTGCCAAACACTGAGTATTAAGTCCTTGAACTTGCTTCAGTTCTCCTGGAGAATACTGGGGGGGGGGGGAATAATGTCAAGCTTGAATATTACTAAAAATATTCTTCTTGTAAACAGATTTTTTTTTTAATCTGCACTATGATTAATGAGAAATGTTCACTGGACACTTTATTATGGATACGAACGGGGTCAGTTAGCCAAACAAAATACTGTGCGAAATGTAACCTATATATAAATAACAGCTGCTCACAGCAATGGGACATTAGTAAATTACCCAAGCTGGGCTACGCTGGGCGGGCAGTGCTGGTATCGATCACAGAACATTTTAATTCAATGAGTGCTTTACACAACACTGGTTACCATTCAGTATTTAGACAGAAGTTTTATAATGTGGCTATGCAACTGGCTTGGGTAATGCAAGAAGTAGTGTCTCATTATAATCTACAAGGTGCATTCGTTACCGGTCGGCTGGAAAGACAAGCTCGTTACTCGTTAGTGAGCAGAAACACAGTAGCTTACACCCTACAAAAGTACAAAGGTTGCATGCATTTTCAGCACAAAAGAATGAGCATTCTATATACCAGGGGTCCTCAACTAGAAATGCTGAAGGTCCACTAATATTTTTTGAAAAAGACTAAGGTCCGGTCCCATGAGCGCGACGCAGGCCGCCGCGCGCCGAAAATGTTGATTAATTAACATTGGGGAGGCACTCAGGGGGACACTGGGGAGGCACTGGGGAGGCACTCAGGGGTACACTGGGGAGGCACTGGGGAGGCACTCGGGGGGACACTGGGGAGGCACTGGGGGGGACACAGAGATACACACTATACTGTATGGTGTATGACACTACCTTACCTATAAACTGAAATATGCAGCTCCCAGGGCATTGCACAGAGCAGACACAACCTGCCACACCAGAGGGGACATATTTATACCATATAGGGAGCCAAACTATTTTGGTAACCAGGGAGCAGGAGGGGTGGTTAGGCTCAGACTCTCTCTCTCTCTCCCGGGTGTTTCGCCTATAGGTGGGAGTGGTTCTGAGGTTAGGTTTAGTCATATTTTCTGTGAGGTTAGGTTTCTGGTTAAGGTTAGGTTTGGGCATAAGGTTAGGGTTAGGATTGGTTATAGACATAATAACCATGCCCACCAATGCAACATGGCCTGTTTACCTCTACAGTAGCTCTGGTCCATAGCCTTCTACTGCTTCTACGATTCTGCCCTGCAGTATAAGGCTATGGGACTTTCTCAAATCTCAAATCGAAATCAGACCAGCCTCTCCTCTTTACCGTATTTTAAAATAACGTTTTTGCTTCTCACCAAAACAAAGGCGGGTTGTGTCATTAGAAAGCCTACTTTCCTTAGTGGGAGCACTATGAGCCCCCCACCACACGTATAAATGGTACTTTTTGTCCAGAAAGGGATTTTTTTCACCGGAGGAAAAATATTCTCTATGAGGCAGTTCTCTGGGCAATATCGGTAGAGGGCGCATTGAAGTAACTAAAAGTATTTTTTTCCCGGTGGAAACAAAATCCCTTTTGGCCAAAAAGTACCGTTTATACGTGTGGCCCCCACCACACCACCGCTCAGAGTGCGTCCACTAAGGAAAGTAGGCTTTCTAATGACACAACCCGCCTTTGTTTTGGTGAGTAGCAAAAACGTTCTTTTAAAATACGCTAAAGAGGAGAGGCTGGTCTGATTTCGATTTGAGATTTAAAACTGAAAGTCCCATAGCCTTATACTGCAGGGCAGAATCGTAGAAGCAGTAGAAGGCTATGGACCAGAGCTACCACTACAGTAGCTCAGGGGGTATACAATCTTCCTTACACAACTAATACTTTGCTAGACTCAAGGCTGTGAGCTTTTTCAATTATGTTCCTCCAGGACTTCTTATTAGTGCTTCTTAGTCTTGAACTCTGCCACTAAAACATATATTGTCCATTGCCAATAAATTACATCTGTAATTACGAGTCCTTTGGCCAGCACCGTTGCTATTATACTAACAAGAACCCGCTGAGGACAAGTGAAAGCAAGAACTCACTTCAGAATTGTGTGACACTGACTGCACTGCAGGCAGCTGTTAGGAGACAGTTGCCAAGCAAACAGATTCAGAGAACCCATGTTTTTTGTTATTTTCGCTATGCCCCATTGAATGAGCATGAAATGATGAGAGCCGGAATATGAATAGGATTTGATAGGGATATGATTATCAATCTGGCAGATGAGATAAGAGTCCTCGGCAAATCCACCGTGTATACGTGCATGGGAGATCAAAGCAAACAGAACCTGAACTATCAACTCCAGGAAACCGTTGGTTGTACAGGTTGTATTTTTGATCTTTTGTTGTTTTATATATAAATCTATAAACAAGATAAAGGGTGATGAGAATATGACATTTTACAGAAGCAATAACAGAACATGGAAAATAGACCAACTAGATGTAAATCTATGTTCAATAATGTAGATCGGTACTTATAGGGTGTACCATAACTCCTGGAGGGGGCGTCAACATATGTGTCACGTGGTAGCGGCCGCCATACTTGCTGGCTTGTCTGGTTTGTTTACATTGAGCGACTATCCGTGTGCTTGTATACGTTCTTTTTTTAAACTGACCTCACAATGGTGCAGACTTGCTCAGTAAATAAGTGCCACAGCAGGTCGCGTCGAGGAAATGAGCCAGAAAACGGAATTAGATGTTCAGCTTTCCAGCATGGAGACAGCATCAAGGAACCCAGATTGCCGAGTTTACAAAAAGACGTAGAATGGCTTGGATCTCGGCTGTACGGCGCACGGGCGCAGAGACATAAATGTTCCAACAAAGTATCTAAGCCGTGTTTGTTCACAACATTTTCCTTGTCCTTGTAATGTATTTGGGCCCGACGTTCTTTCTATCCATCCTGGTGTTTGTTCACTATGTTGTCGCCAAGAACGAGCTCAATATTTGCAAAAACATACCACCGTCACTCTTTGAGTGATGTGGGCTAGAATTTAATGCCCACGAGAGGGCCGTCCCTAGCTTTTCAGACGCCGCCCCCCTCTTGGTTTTCACACGCTATAAACATCCTCACTGCTAATATAATTTACTAAAGCGTCTGTCGGGTAGAAACCTCATAATGTCCAAAACGGTTCTGTACTTTTCAGGATTCAAATTCAAAAACGGCAAAAGCAGCGATCGCGCCGCGTTTTGAGCTTACAGATCTGCTACTTTTGATACTTTGGATGTGACGCTGTCGTGTGATCAAGTAGGGAGTTAATTTAACCCATTCTGGATGGGAACCCGTTTGTGTTTTAACTAAGCATTATGTTGTACTTTAGCTATTGAAAAATAGCAGATCTACAAGCTCATAGCGCGCCACCGAGTGGCGCGCTACGAGCTTGTAGGTCTGCTATTTTTGAAAATTCGTGAAAATGTGGCACAAATATTTGAATATAATATTCTTTCAGAAGACTTTTTATTTATTTCGTCGTCAGGTCTAAAATCACAAAAAAAGTTGAGGCATGCGTTGTTTCTGCCCGACAACAACGGTGACGTGATTTTGTAAGTGCAGAAGTGCACGCTGCACGCTGAGCATACATGTGTTGAGGTGACAGAGGCCCTTAAACCTCCGTTGGATGCATCAAAGCAATGTCCCTTTGAAGGGTTCAGATTCTTTGCGACCACACTGATGATGGCTGACCGACCGCAACGTTGGCAGTAGATGAGCCACCGGCCCACCGGTTCAGTTACGAAACAGGCCTCCCGTGTGTGTGTGTGTGCGAGCGAGCGTGCGTGCGTGCGTGCGTGCGTGCGTGCGTGCGTGCGTGCGTGCGTGCGTGCGTGCGTGCGTGCGTGCGTGCGTGCGTGCGTGCGTGCGTGCGTGCGTGCGTGCGAGCGTGCGTGCGTGCGTGCGAGCGAGTGAGAGAGAGAGACAGACAGATTCCTCTGTGCGTTGTCAGTGTTTCACAAATGTCTGTGCGTGTGAGAAAGTCTTTGGTATGTGCATGTGCATGTGCATGTGTGAACAGGGAGGATAATGTGCATGCGTGTGCATGTGTGTGTGTGTGTGTGTGAAACAGAGAGAGACAGACAGAAAGGGAGAAAGAGGGAGAGAGAGAGAGAGAGAATGGGGGTCCTAATGGAACCAGAATTAACTGGTTTAGGAGACAAAAGGCAGAAGGGGGCAGTAGGGGGGGACGGGCGGGGGACGGGGTGGGGGTGAGAGAGAGAGACCTAGAGAGTGAGAGAGTGAGTGAACTTCACAGTCGATTCCCTTCCAAAAAAAAGAAAAAAGCTGAATTCCCCAGAGTTCCCACTGCTCCCAACTTCAAACAGCCACTCTTCACCGGCTGAACAAGTAAGTTCATCCTCCAACTTTTGTCTTCTCCCGACTTTCATTATCTGTTGCATCGTAATTACATCATTCATTTGCAGAGTTTATTAGTTGTCTGTTTTTTATATATATATATTCTCACAATAACTTCTGGATACTGTCATTGTTACAGCGACAATAAAATAAGGAGAATTACAGAAAGGAATTACCAAAGGCTTTAGAAAACCAGGAGAGGCGAGTGGGAATACTACACTGTATCTACAGCATCCATCTCCTAGTGAACAAGTGAGTTCCTTCTTTGTCGTTTTATTAACCTGTGAACTAAGTTTTTTTATAATCAAATTCTTTGAAAAACACATTTAGAACAGCTACATATTATATATAATATGCCTATAAAGTCACAACATTTTACTTTATGCAAGTTGTGACTTTTTATGGTATATAAACTGCTTTGCATGCTTGTGATGTCTGCTGCATTTTAAAGGAAAGGCATCGTCTTAAAATAACAGCAATCTGCTGGAGATGGGATTTGACTTTTCGTTGAATTCTTGCACTTTTCGGTTTAAGAAAAAAACAGCAGCAACGGCAAATCCCGGATTAATCTCTCGACGGAGACTTCTGTGTTTTTTGGGGGGAACCAGTTATTTCCTGTTGTTTTGTGTTTTGTGCTGATCTCATGCCTGCTGTGTTTTATGGTGCATTCAGCCTTCGGATGACCCATTTTCAGAGGCAGGTCACACCACTCTCCCAATGCCTCAACTTTCAATAGTGCCAGCAGGAACCCTTTTATGGGTTGTGTGTGTGTGTGTGTGTGTGTGTGTGTGTGTGTGTGTGTGTGTGTGTGTGTGTGTGTGTGTGTGTGTGTGTGTGTGTGTGTGTGTGTGTGTGTGCGAGATCGAGAGGGAAACATTGAAAATAGATTTTGTGTGTAGCCTGTGTGTGTGTGCGTGCGTGCGTGAGCGAGATCAAGAGGGAAACATTGAAAATAGATTTTGTGTGTAGCCTGTGTGTGTGTGTGTGTGTGTGCGTGTGCGTACGTGCGTGTGTGAAAGAGACAGAGGGAGAGAGAGAGGAATGTGTGTGAATGCGTGCGCGTGTATAAGCTATTTCGACGCATATTTCTGGATGGACAAACATTTGGCTGCATGTGTCCTCCTGATGTAGTATCACTTCTGAACACACACAAGACATTTTCAACCATGTATATGAACTTGTTTACACGTACATGCTCACAGGTCCAGAGAAATAATAATGCTATCGGTTTCTGTTCCTCATGACAAGAGGTGGAAAAAATGGAAGACACAGCTGGCAGACTAAGCGAAGGAATCCACACACACACACACACACACACACACACACACACACACACACACACACACACACACACACACACACACACACACACACACACACACACACACACACACACACACACACACACACACACACACACACACACACACACACACACACAGAACTGAATAACTATTTTGCATGCAGTACAAAGCACAACAACAACAACATTGTTCAAACAGTTCAACTTGGCTCATGTGTCGTCGTTATAGAAATACACACAGAGCGACACGACATGTGTCGTGTTCTAAAGTAGACTCACATTATTTCCAGTCAATTTATTTGCACATAATGTGGGGAAAACGCTTGTTAAAGCTATATATAAAGTGACAGGCCAGAAAATCTGACTGCTGGTGAAGCAGTGATCCAACAAGCTGAATGTTTTTTTTCATTCAGTTGTGAAAACAGACACTTGGAAAAGAATATAGGTTATTTATTGATTGATAGGATTGGCTTTGGGCCAAACTCCTATACAGCCTATAGAGAGTATGCGCATGCTTAAAGTGAATGGCACATCGAGTGGCAAAGCAACAGGAAAAGTGAGTTTAACATTGTTTAATGCAATCAGATAGGACTTTTCTGTTTGGTGTATGGGCTGTCAAGGCCAGAAAGTTGTTTTTTGCCACTCAGTAGGCATTTCTGCATAACTTCCGGGTTTGATGATGATGTCACGCGCATACCCTCTATAGGCTTGTTTCCATTGTCATCCTCTGTATAATATCGGAATCGGTCAGAATCGGTATCGGCAGATAATATGACCCTGCAGATAATCGGAGATCGGATATCGGTCATAATTTCATAATCGTGCATCCCTTTGTCGCGAGACATGGCCAAAGCATTTCCGGGAGTCCCCAGGCAGCCAAAAGCGTTGAGAACCCCTGGTCTAGAGGGGGCTGGTGCGCATGGAGCAAGCGCTGGAGAAATATCCCCTCCCCTCCAGAGGTTCCCAAACCTTTTCTTTTCAACGACGCCAGTGGTGGAAAGTTACTTTTACTGAAGTATTTTGAGGTATTTGTACTTTACTTGAGTATTTCCAATTTCCAGTACTTTTACTACACTTCATCTCAGAGCCAACATTTGTACTTTTACTTCACTACAATCATTTGAAGACTTTACTTTACTTTGGTGATTTTAATTTTGATTAGAAAACATACATTAACCACGTCAACCCTATACATTTCGGCCATTTGAAAATAGCAGATGTACAAGCTCCGCCATTTTCAATAGATTGTGTACACATTTTGAACTTGTGAAATGGGACATTCTGCAATATGAGTACTTTTACTTTTAGTACTTTAAGTACATTTTGATGCCGATATAATTCCGTACTTTTACTTGTAACGAAGTAGTTGTAAAGTGCAGTATTAGTACTTGTACTTAAGTAAAACAATTGAGTACTTTTTCCACCACTGAAACCACTGAGTTTGACATGAATGAGTCTACGGACCCCCGTTTAATGGCATTTCTATCTCTGGGACCCCAATTTATATTGTAAAATCAATGTTAATTTAACTCTGAGAGTGTACAAATGGAACGGGTCCATTTTGTTCCATTTGTACACTCTCAGAGTTACAGACCCATAAGGGTCCATTTGGTTCCAAACTATCATTTAGCTGCAGGGACTCCCTCAAGGACCCCTGGGGGTCCCCAGACCCCACTTTGGGAACCAACACTTTTAAACAAACATTAAGTTCATAGACTTGTCTGCCACCTGACGTCACATTTAGTACTCTAAACCAGTAAGACGCCCTGAGGGCGAGGTGGCGCTGAAACAACAGAGCTTCTTAATACGGCACAGTTAAGAAGCAGGAGTTAAACAATTAATCTGGTGTCCGTGAGGCCGGCTCCTATATATATATATAGATCTACGTGACGATCCAGTCTTCTCCATGACACGTGCTATATATGGAGTGTGTATAGGGTTTGATGAGGTCAGATCAACATATGGAATGTCAGAACGGGTCAGCTCCATATATGGAGATCTAAGGGTTTGATGAGGTCGGATCAACATACATGGCCAATACATGTGTATGTATTGGCCATGTATTGGCCATATATGGAGCGTGTCTTGAGTGTACAGGGTTTGATGAGGTCAGATCAACATATGGAATGAATTATGCATTGGCCATATATGGAGCGAAAGCCAGTTGGAGGGGAGCTAGCTAACACCCCCCAACATTTAAATATTTTTTGCCCGACAGCGACAATTTAGTTCATCTGAAACATTTAAGTTGGTGTTTCCATAATGACCACTGCCAGTGTGGTGTTATGGCTGTCTCTGAGGTGTATGCAAGGGTGGGAGGGGTCAGAGCCATAGAGTAAGACAGAGTTAAGACAACTCTATTCACTTCGTGGGGCTTCAGTCAAATGGCGGCTCTTCTACATAGACTTCTATTGGCGAATAGTGACCGGAAGTTTACGGAATGCATTGGACATACAGCCTATACAGGCTTTACAGTGACAAACGAGCTACATGAACCACGTGACCGACCAGGCTGTTTTCTGCCCCCTCAATGTCGTAACTCTGTGGCTCTGGAGGGGCTAACTCAGAGGGGGCGGGGTTAAGGCGCCACCTTGTATCTGCTTATTGCATAACTTTGGGGCAAAAACAAAAAAAGGTTTTGGTATCGCGCCGTGCCGGTAAAAAAACACTGCTATTCAACTCTGAGTCAACGTGGAACTTTGGAAGAGAAGCGGTAAACACTTAAATGTGTCAAACAAAACATGTCAGACTAGGCTATGTCAAGGTTATCCACGGCCATTCCTTCATTTTCATACACCTTGGTATGAGACTGTGAAAGTGCTTTTTGCTTTGTTTTTCGAAATATTTTCGAAACAAAAAATGTGTTGCCGTCAGGCAAATGTGTTGCTCAGGCCTTCTCGCAAGATGGGGGCAGCAGAGGAGAGAGAGATGGAGCGACGGAGGGTGAGAGAAAACAGATTGATAGAAAGAGTGTGTGTGAAGCCGAGAGAGGAAGAGGAACGGCAGAGACGATGAGGGGTGACGGAGAAAGTGGAATGACAAAAAATTGCTCTCAGCAGGGTCACATTCACCTCTTTGTGTGTGTGTGTGTGTGTGTGTGTGTGTGTGTGTGTGGGGGGGGGGGGTGGGGGGGGGGGGCTTTAGGGATAACAGCAATGTGGCCTGAGGTGAACCATTTCAGTCTCTCTCTGCGTGCGTGCGTGCGTGCGTGCGTGCGTGCGTGCGTGCGTGGCCCACTCCAACAGTGGGCCATGTTGGGACAGACATAAAGTCAATTCTGTTCTGCTGCTTTTCAATATCTCTATTTATACAGAGTCAACAGCAAACACATGCAGTCCTACACACACACACACACAAGTGTGCACACACGCACACTTGTACGAACGAATGCGCGCGCACACGCACACACACACAGACTGAAATGGTTCACCTCAGGCCACATTTCTGTTATCCCTAAAGCCCCCCACACACACACACACACACACACACACACACACACACACACACACACACACACACACACACACACACACACACACACACACACACACACACACACACACACACACACACACACACACACACACACACACACACACACACACACACACACACACACACACACACAAAGAGGTGAATGTGACCCTGCTGAGAGCAATTTTGTTGTCATTCCATTCCTGCCCCAGCGTTTCTAATTATGTGCTCAGAATCTTAAAGTTCCGGCGGCAGGAAATTCACTGACAGGTCTTTATGTAAACGGCGAGGTGTAAGTTAATGATAACAACCATGCAGTGTCAAACTGATCATCGGCTCTCCAGAATCCAACACCCAGACAATTGAATTTTTGGGGGCTTTTCTGTCTTCATTCGTATGTGTACTGCAGAGAGAGAGAGAGAGAGAGAGAGAGAGAGAGAGCGAGAGAGAGAGAGAGAGAGAGAGAGAGAGAGAGAGAGAGAGAGATAGTGAATGAGTGAGTGAGTGAGTGAGTGAGAGAGACGGGGGAGTGACACACAGCATAGGTTGTCAATGTGCGTCTGTGTGCATGCGAGCGTGCATGCGTGCGTGCGTGCGAGAGAGAGAGAGAGAGAGAGAGGGGGGGGGGGGGGGGGGGGGGGGTGGGGGGGGGGGGGGGTCACTGGCTTCTCTGAGAAGAGGGGGGAGGTGCATTATGGGTAATGTGCTTGTCCCAGACAGTTATCTCACCCTCGCTGCCCCCTTTCTCTCTCTCTCTCTCTCTCTCTCTCTCTCTCTCTCTCTCTGCCGCTGTCTTTCAGTCTGTCTCACTGTCTCCTTTTATCTGTTTCACTCACTTTGTCCCCGTCACTCTCTTCCTTTTCCCCCCCACTGGGTTTCCTTTTTTACTCTTTTCCTTTCTTTTCTCCTTTTGTTTCCTATAAGACAGTCTCTCTCTCTCCCTCTCTCTCTTCTCCCACCCCCTCTCTCTCCCTCTCTCCCTCTCTCTCTCTCTCTCTCTCTCCCTCTCTCTCTCTCCCTCCCTCTCCCTCTCTCTCTCTCCCCCTCTCCCCCTCCCTCTCTCTCTCTCTCTCTCCCCCTCTCTCTCCCTCCCTCTCTCTCCCCCTCTCTCTCCCTCCCTCTCTCCCCCCCTCTCTCTCCCCCTCTCTCTCCCTCCCTCTCTCCCCCCCCTCTCTCTCCCCTCTCTCTCCCCCCTCTCTCTCTCTCTCATTCGTTGACTGGCTGTGGTAATTCTTCACATGTGACAGTGATGTCCACGCACTCCTCTTTCCCTTTGTATCATTACACCGGTCTCTCTCTCTCTATAAACACGCTAGGCTTTTTGTAATGTTTATTCTATGTCCGGGGCGTAACTACACATCATTAATTGACAAGATGCCTTTTTCAACCCACACAGCCTCTCGAGTTTTTCAATCAATCAGAAACAATCAGAAACAAACGTATATATATAAATGGGCCCACATGGGACGTGCACGTGCAGAGAGTGCAGAGAGTTCAGAGAGTATCCAGGCACGTGCAGAGTGTTACAGAAAATTGCAGATCTACAAGCTCACAACGCGTCGCGACGCGTTGTGAGCTTGTAGATCAGCTATTTTCGCGTCACAACCCAGCACTACTGGAGATGCCCGTGTATATGACATGGATTCCTAAACAAATTTGTTCAAGGCAAAATGCTGCGTTCCAAGTTCAGGAGACTTCGGAAAAAAGCAATTCTCCTGAATGCTAGCCTTCCGGTATATGGCATGGAAAGCAGAGGGGGGTGCATACTTAGTTTAGACTAGTCATTGGTTAGACATGGGTTAAGGTTAGGTTTAGGTGTGCTGCCCCGTGGGAGGTTAGGTTTAGGGTGAGGGTTTGAGATAGGTTGTAGTTGTAGGACTAATGACTGGTCTAACCAATGACTAGTCTAAACCAAAAACTGTCTAAACTAAGTACTGCACGTCTGCACGCATCTCTTTCACCGTAGTATAAATGCTGCATTCATGGTCTGGAAATATGTGGAGTTGGGGCAGTTGTTTTAATAGACGGGTAAAAGGGCAGGGGCTCAAGCCCCCTTTGATGTGTGCACGTCCCATGGGTATATCAGAGAGCACAACGTATAAGCCCACGGCTTGCGTTACCTTGCAACGAAGCTGTGCACTAACGCCACCAAAGAATGTGGAGGGAGCGGAGCCCATATATCAGCGTGGCAGAGGGACGGAGGGGAGGCTGGGGAGAGGAGGGAGATAAACAGAGCGTGGTGCTAGCTGAGGCCACCAGGACGCCATGCCAAATGGTACTCAAACTTTTACATGTCGAGGTCCTCCCCCCAGCTCTGACAGTATACACATGGAACCAAATTTGGTTCTGTTTGTATTGTAGGCCGATTAATAAAAAAGCAATTTAAACGGTTGTTTCAACCCGTCGCTTACATTTTACTTTCCGCTTCGAAACAAAAGCTCATCAAGGAACATCAAACGACAGGGAGTCTGATGTAGGCCCATCGAGAGATTTATAAACTAATAGATGGACTTCATTTGAGGTGTTCTCTTTTATTTGTTTCTTTTAGCTGTAGGCTATAGCAGCAGAGTTCTGAATAAGCTGTCACGACTTTTAGAAAGACCTGTCAAAAGTTTATTGCAGTAGAAAGAAGAAAAAAACGGCAGGTTTTAGTCCTGAAACCTGACTGAAATGTCTCCAGAAGATTCTCGTTTAGGGCCGATTCACACATTTTGGCTCGTCAGAAATGTTCAGTAGCACCGAAGAGCCGACTTTAGGACGGTACCCGCCCCCCCCCCGAACCTTTTATTCGGCTCTAAAATAGGAGTATGAATCGGCCCTTAGAAAGTTCTTTATTTGGTTGAAAACAAGCAAGTTTGATATGGGTATGTCATTGCTTACCATTCAACACAACAAAAAAAACTCCAGTTTCAAGTACTCAAAATATGTATGCCTTTGTTAAGTTTGTTGCCATCAAAAACCCTCTTAATGAGTGTAGAAGGGACAGTGACGGCAAGTAGATTTGCTCATTATAACTTCAAATGAACTACTTTAGAAGATTTAAAAGTTTGTCCTGAATTAAACCTGATGAGGCTGCAGTGCAGTTATAAGTGAAACATATATTGTTTGCGATGTTTGGAGAAAGCCTTCTTGTGTGCTGTGAATTTCTCCTATACCCAGATGACAGTAAGGTGACAATAAAGAAAAGAACAATACCAATACTGCATCAAAAGTAATCAACAGACTATACTATAAAAATCACACCCGTGTGAAGTGAGTGGTGCAACTCCGTGTGGGGGTTCCCGGGGGGGGTACCGGCCCGGTTCCGGCGAGCCGCCCCGTGTCCGAAACGGTAGAGAAATGACAGAGTTACCATGTGCCGGTCCCTCTACTGTACCCTCTACTATGTACTGTACTGGGCTGGCACACCCAAAATCATCATATATACACAGTTAATATGTGCGTGTGTGTGTTTGTGTTTGACAAGGTTAGGTTAGGTTGCGCACAGATGGTGAAAAACAACCATGCTGTTTTCGTGCTCATACCCAGCCAGGCAGGCAGGCACCCACCCACACACAACTGAAAAGGCATTATTTTCATTATTGGACAAAATGACATGATCGGTCCCAATTTCCAATCACGTGATGGGATCGGGACAACGCTAGTGTATTTTTGGTTCCTTCCTGAAAGCTGAAAGCCTTTGTGTCAAAAGGCCCAAAAATATACCAGTTTAGCGACATCATAACCCCAAGCCCTCCCCTAACCCCTCCCTCATTATCACACAACACACAGCTGTGGGTGAGGCTGAGGCTTAATGTGGGTGGTGCCAAGGTGAATCCTTGAGGGAGTTCCAGGGGGTCCCCAGCTAAATGATAGTTTGGAACCAAATGGACCCTTATGGTTCTATAACGAGTTATCGGGTCCATTTGGTTCCATTTGTACACTCTCTGAGTTAAATTAACTTTGATTTTGCAATACACATTGGGGTCACGGAGATAGAAATGCCATTAAATAGGGGACCATAGTCTAATTCAGGTCAAACCGGGGGCCCTTTAAATGAAAATGGTTGACAATCACTGCTAGAGCCGTAAAAATCTTCTCTTATGGCATATCACTTCAAATAGGGGTTTGTGGGCTAATTAGTGTCAATTTGGGGGTCCTTGACATGAATAGGTTTGGGAACCAGTGTTTCTTTTGGGGGGTTGGGGTTGAATAAGGTCACTCAGTCTTTAAGGTAAATACAGAAAAGCACAATGACGTGTTCTGTATATCGCTGACACGCTGAATCATTACTGTCCCTTTGACCCCTTTGCTCCAATTAACCTCTGACCTTGAGCCAGCCTCTGGTCATTACAGAGCTCTGAACAGACCTTTTATGTCTATGGAGTATGGACACACAAATAAATAACCCACCCCTCCCTCTCCCTCTCTCCCTCTCTCTGTGGGAACGATCTGCTTTTGAACTGGTGCAGGGTTACAAGAGGGAAGGAAACCTGATTGATATATTGATCACCATTGTTATTTTGGTCTATTGGCTATTTTGGTCCTGACAGATATTGCGCAGATAATATACAGTATCTATTGGCTATTTTGGTCCTGACAGGTATTGCACAGATAATATACAGTAGTGTCGTTTCAAATAGGAGACAGAAATAGCCAACGGAAATGGAGAGAACTGCTTGTAGTAGGAAGGTGGTGATGAAGTGTAAACACTCTAGGTTGTATTTTGATGGAGTAAAATGGATGTGTACTATACTATAGCTAGTGTAGTAACAGTAGTAGTAGCAGCAGCAGCAGCAGCAGCAGTAGCAGTGGTGGAAAGTAACTAAGTACTTGTACTTAAGTACTGTACTTAAGTACAATTTTGAGGTATTTGGACTTTACTTGAGTATTTCCAACTTCCAGTAATTTTACTTCTACTCCTCTACATCTCGGAGCCAAAATTTGTACTGTTACTCGACTACAATTGAAAACTTTAGTTACTAGTTACTTTAATTTTGATAATAAAACATACATTAACCACTTCAACCCTATACATTTCGGCCATTTGAAAATAGCCGATCTACAAGCTCACAATTGCGACGCATTGTGAGATTGTAGATCGGCTATTTTCAATAGATTTTCTACACATTTTGAACTTGTGAAATGGGACATTCTGCAATATGAATACTTTTATTTGTAGTACTTTAAGTACATTTTGATGCCGATACTTTTGTACTTTTACTCAAGTACATTTTCAATTCCGTACTTTTACTTGTAACGAAGTAGTTCTAAATTGCAGTATTGGTACGGCGCTGCGACACGTTTTGAGCTTGTAGATCGGCTATTTTTGTGACGACAGTAATATATGGCCCTAGGGAGTGAGTGTGGAAATATAGTGGCCCTCTCCATCGTCAAAGTTGCCCACCCCTGCCCTGTAAAACAATTACTTAAGTACTTTTACCACCACTGAGTAGTAGTAATAGTGGCATCTTTATGGGTTGCTGAACACTCCTGTAATAAGCAACGACAGGGACCAGCTTGCTCATCACTTACTTCCCAGATTATTACCATAAATGAGCTGCTAGAAACATCCCCCAGGTGGAAGCTGTTGATCTCAAACGAGTACCGGTAGTCGTCGTATGCGTGAGAATACCACTCTCACGGGAGACCCGATTTAATGGGTCACCGACTCACCGGCAAACTGTGTCAGCCCCTAGATGAGTGGTGGGCAACTGGCGGCCCGGGGGGGGCACATGCGGCCCCTGCACCTTCACTTAATGTGGACCCTCAGGTTAATGTCAGAATACTGATATAATATTGGTTTCAGCTGTTTACAATTCCACAACATGCAAACATGACCCGCTTTAATTACTCCAGTCTAAATTAGTAGCTCAATGCTTCAACACACGTATAATTAAAGGCATTTGAAATGACATCAAAATGTTAATTTTCAGGATTCCAGTTCAAAAATAGCAAAAAAATTATTCAACATTTCAATTTGAATATAGCAAAAAATAGCCGATCTACAAGCTCAAAACGCGTCGCGCTGCGACGCGTTTTGAGCTTGTAGATCTGCTATTTTTGCGACGACAGTAGGGAGAGATGAGTGGTTGGTACTGTAGCTGTATTGCATGCTACAGTATATGCCTTCTATACACAGCTGTTAACGATTCTAGGTCGTTACTCGTTAGGAAGTTTTACATGTATTTTGAGGTTAAAAAATGTTCTATGATAATACAATAATCATATCTGTATGCTCATTAGTTGACATGCATTGTCAGGCCGCGGCGGTAAAGGGTTGATTACATCAACGGAATTCACTAGTAAAAACAGCATTGCATTGTTGCGACCGTAGGTCGCAGTTAACTATGAAATCGTGCATGCAGTCCTGTCAGTTGTTTGGTTGGTTGGTCACCCCAGGCATGGCCATATATGGTCATGCCTTGTGACATCACGTGACATTATCAGGGATGGAGATCTTACTGAGTATTATTGTGTTGTATTGTGCATTGCCAGCCATTGTACATTTTCATGTACTGAACCTTATTACACATAATTTACACTTGATAAATGAGTCTTCAGTGGTGCTAACAGATTATAGTTGTAAAATGATTTATCCAAGCATCTATTTTAAGGTTCAGAGAGCTGGAAACAGAGCAAAACTTCATGGCGCTCTTGGCAGTGCGGCAACAATACATCATAATGCATTCATTAATAATTCATGGCATTCCAAAAATATTATTCTCCCTCGTGCATAACAGAATTCCATGCTAGAAGGCTTTCTTCAAGTCAAGTCAAGTCAATTTTATTTATATAGCACATTTAAAAACAACAGCAGTTGACCCAAAGTGCTTTCCAAAATAGGTAGACCGCAGTCTATCGCTTTCTTACCTTTATTTGTAGTTGTTACGTCCCCAACAAAGAGGTACAGGTGTTATTTTGTGCAAAAGCGCATTATTGGCTATTTCCCCTAATATAAGCCCTCAATGAATTGAATTGAATTGAATTGGGCTATGGGGTGTTGTGCTAATTCGTTTATTTCCATCGCTCAAAAATATATCCTCTCTTCATAATGTAAATAGTATCCCAAGCGGCACACTTTACTACTTATTTCGATGGAAATAAGCGAATTAGCACAAAAACCCAACCCCCGTTTTCTGAAAAACCCTATGTTTCTATGTCAGTCGTTCTCAAACATTTTCATGTCAAGGACCCCCAAGATTATATGTGTTAAAAACGTTCACTCTGAAAGAATATATATTCAAAGATCTGCGCCACATTTTCACGATTAAAAAAAAATAGCAGACCTACAAGCTCGTAGTGCACCACTCGGTGGAGCGCTACGAAGGCCCATATTCTACAAATGCCTTCTAAATAAATATAGTTCTCAATCCATTTAGGCCTGATGTCGCAAAGTCTTCTGAAAGAATATATATTCAAAGATTTGTGCCGCATTTTCACGATTTTTCAAAAATAGCAGACCTACAAGCTCGTAGCGCGCCACTCGGTGGCGCGCTATGAGCTTATAGATCTGCTATTTTTCAATAGCTAAAGTATAAAATAATGCTTAGTTAAAACACCAAAAGGGGTTCCCGTCCAGAATGGGTTAAACTTGTTCATGCCAAGGAGTCGGACCACACAGAATGATATGGATCTGGCTGTGGACCCACATCAGAACATATGTTGTGCCAGAGAACCAACCCCCAAGCAGAAGAGAAGATTAGAAGAAAAAATATTAAAAGATGTTTCAAACTAAAATGACCGCAGATGCTTTACCGGTTTCAACGTGCCAATGATGATCATATTACTCAATATCTGCTCTCTCTCTCTCTGTGTGTGTGTGTGTGTGTGTGTGTGTGTGTGTGTGTGTGTGTGTGTGTGTGTGTGTGTGTGTGAGTGTGTGTGTGTGTGTTTGTTTTGCACAGAATGAGGGGTGTATTGGTGATACTGTTGGTGTCTCTCATGGCCGTTATGGTGGCAGCAGGAAAGGAAGGAAAAAACAAGAAAGGTATCTCTCTCTCTCTCTCATACATTCACCCATTCACACACACACACACACACACACACACACACACACACACACACACACACACACACTCATACACTGATGGGCGATGGATGGCGGAGGAAACCATGCAAGGCACCAATCTGCACATCGGGAGCAATAAGGGCCTTTCTCGGCCCCACCCCTCTCCCATTGGTTTATATTGTGTTTAGGATCCAAGATGGCCGCAGCACCAGGAGGGGGTGGGGCGGAGGTGAGCGGGCGGGGTCGACATATGCCCTTACTGGGCTGCATTCAAGACACTTGCCTTGTGTCTGAACACAGCTTTGATGGATGTGTTCTGCCCCCCTCCCCCCCATCAAACAAAATGTTTGGTCAAGCCATATGGGCTTCCATTGGAAATGCATTGGAGCGGCCATTAAACACAGACACAAGACGAACACAAGACAGGGTGTCTTGAATGTGTGAACGCAGCCCAGTAAGGGCATATGTCGACCCCACCCGCTCACCTCCGCCCCGCCCCCTCCCGGTGCTGCGGCCATCTTGGATCCTGAACACAATATAATGCTCAAGGACACTTGGACACTAACTCTGGGGGAGCCTGGGATTGAACTGCGAAGTTGCAGTTCCCATCCGGCCGCTCTGCCGGCACATAGCGGATGTGCAAGCTCGAGCTCGTAGATCAAGGTCAAGGTCAAGGTAAACTTTATTGTCCACAAGGGAAATTTGTCTTGGGCTTTCACCCCAGCTACAGCCACACATAAAACATCAATGACAAACAAAAATACATTACAGAGGAAGACACAACATTACACAATTGCACACATGATGTGGATAATCTAACCTCACAGTTACTGCTGTTTCAGAGCCTCGTTCAACATCTTAGTTGATGCTGGTACAAACGATTTTTTAAATCTGATGTACTTCCACTTTGGTTCTTTGTATCTTCTCCCAGAGGGCAGAAGTACAAACTCGCCATTTAAAACATGGGTAACATCACTAAAAAAAGGCAACCGTTTTGGACATATACAGCACTAGGTATTGTTGGAGGCCGATGATTGTTTACAGTACATTACAGTACAGTGCATCTATCTGAGGAGGGGAAATATACCAGAAGTGAATGATGTTGAGCACATCGGCTAAAAGACACCTGTCTTGTCCATGCCTTGTCCGTGCTTAATGGCCGCCCCCCCCCAATGCATTTCCAATGGAAGTCACATGGTTTGACCAAACATTTTTGTTTGATGGGGGGCAGAACACAGCTATCAAACAAAAATGTTTGGTCAATGTTTGGAAATGCATTGGGGCGGCCATTAAACACGAAGACAAGACAGGTGTCTTTTAGGTGTGAATGAAGCCCAAGCAAGCAAGCAAGCAAGCAGACAGACATACTGTACAGAACAAACAAGACAGTACAGAGCACGCCAGTCCTTAGCCTTGCCCTTTTCATCTTGAATCATGACGTTGTGGTAATATAAACACTATGCACTTACAGGTAATTGGAAAATAAATTGTTGGATAAAAAAAAGTTAACCAAAAAACCTCTCCCCCTCTCCCCGCACTCTTCACTAGACAAAACCAAAGCTCCCAAGTCGGGAACGGAATGCGCAGAGTGGCGTTATGGCAACTGTGTTCCTAGCAACGGAGACTGTGGTGCGGGGTTCAGGGAAGGCTCGTGTGAGCAGCAAACCAGAAAGATGAAGTGTAAAGTGCCCTGCAACTGGAAGAAGGACTTTGGAGGTAATGGGCGCACGCACGCACGCACACACACACACACACACACACACACACACACACACACACACACACACACACACACACACACATGAATGTTGGTTGTGGTCTGTCTAGTCCAGTAATAATGTAATTTGACCTCAATCTAATTGCAAAAAAAACTAACTCAGCTGATTTTGCATCTTCAATATATCCTGAATAACAGAAAAAACGTTGCCTGGAATTGTCTGAGGGGAAGTGTTGAAAATGGCCTGTACAGTATGGCCACCATTGACATCCTATTATAAGGCAATATTTTCTAAATTTCCTTGTGCTTTAAGTAGCAACTTGCTCAAATGTGCTGACATCATCACATTTGAGCAAGTTGCTATGGCCAGATTTAGCCCAATGAGTGTTTTTGTGCAAAACTAATGCTTGGAATGGCTTCAGCATCATGAGAACCCCCTAGTTTGACATGTCACATGCTACTCAAAGCATAAGGAAATTTAGAAAATATATTGCCTAATAATATGATTGCCATCAATGGTGGCCATACTGTACAGGCCATTTTCAACACTTTCCCCTCAGACAATTCCAGGCAACCTTTTTTTCTGTTATTCAGGATATATTGAAGATGCAAAATCACCTGATTTTGTTTTTTTTGCAATTAGATTGAGGTTGACCCTGTATTTTCCATAGATTTCCTGTACTAGTCTGTCTGTCTGTCTGTCTGACTACCATTGGTTCTGTTCTGTCGTTTACAGCCGACTGTAAGTATCGCTTTGGCACCTGGGGTGAATGTGACGCAACCTCTGGCTCCCGGGCCCGAACAGGGACACTGAAGAAGGCCTTGTACAATGCAGAGTGCCAACAAACTATCTCCGTGTCCAAACCCTGTCCCAGCAAAACCAAGACTAAGACCAAAGGTTAGACCGCCCGCCCGTATTTCACTTTGATGGTTTCATGCCTTTATCTGGACATTATATGCATGGCCCCGTAAAATACTCTCTTAAGTAAGCGTGTGATTCTTTTTGTACTTTTTCGTTAATGAAAAGCCCTACTTAAATGGTAAATGGTGCATGGTGCATTTATATAGCGCCTTTCTCCAAGGCGCTTTACATAGATTGTGCATTACATTCACCCATTCACACACACACATTCATACACCGATGGCAGCGGAAACCATGCAAGGAACCAACCAGCACATCGGGAGCGATTAGGGGTTCAGTGTCTTGCTCAAGGACACTTCGACACCAACTCTGGGGGAGCCCACAGGGTTCAAACTGGCAACCTTGCGGTTACCATCCAGCCACTCTACCCCTGAGCCACCGCCGCCCCTACTTACTACAGTGTCACACAAGAGCATCAAAAGTAGCAGATGCACAAGCTCGAAACGTGGCACGAAGCGAGCGATGCATATTTAGCTTGTAGATTGTCTATTTATAATGTTTTATTTATCCTGAAAAGCAACCGTTTTAAGGTTTCCACCCAACAGAGACGCTACCAACCTTAAAGATGGAGTGCCGTGATTTTTGTACTTTTTCTGTTTTGCATGTGTCTGGAGATAACATTACTCTAATATAGACCCCCAGGCGTGGTTATAATATTCAAATACGTCTTCCCTGTGTATTTTGGTTTCTTCCTGAAAGCTGAAAGCCTTTGAGTCCAAAGGCCCAACCGAAATAACACCATTTTAGTGACATCATAACCCTAACCCCTCCCACATTATCATACAACAACAGCTGTGGGCGAGGCTTAAGTTCAGGTGGGTGGTGCTAAGGTGAAAACCAGGTATACTTAATGAACTGGTGGGTGTGGCCACATAAAACACAATTTTAACACTTTCTTTACACTTTTTTGAAAAAAGTCTTCCTCCTAGTATAATCATAGTACCTGATGATTATGTTTTAGGGGGGGGGGAATCACGCAACTCCATATTTAACAACAGCAGTAATAGCAGCCCTTTCTTGGATTAGATAGTGGTGTACCAAGACAGCACAGCTTTCGCTGTCTGTATTCAAGTTATTAATATGAATTCTAGTTGATAAATTGTAACTATTAAAATTATATTACCATCATTAATTGGTGATTAGAGATGAGATGTCACCTCATGGTGGATTGTGCCATAACGTGTTCCTTCCACGTGCTACGTCCGGCCAGGGAAATTCCCCCCTGTCAGGTGAAAAGAAGCAGCTTGGACTCCTCATGCATAGAAGGAGGCATGAGGTCAGTTCGCTGCCCCCCCAGGTTGGCAGAGGAAGTGTAGCGCCCAGGATTACATTAGATAATTGGCACTGGGTGAAAAAACTGGGTTGCAAAAATCGTGGGATAAAATTTATAAAAACAAATAAAAAAAATATACTTTCTGGCCTTGACAGCCCAATTACATCCAAACAGAAAAGTTCCATCTGATCGCATTGAACGACGTTAGACGACATTGAACTCACTTTGCCACTCAATCAATCGGCACAGATAGATAGAATAGGCTACATGTATGTCATGCTTGCCAAAGCCGGAGCGTTAAGTGGAACCAAAATGCAGTGAACCGTCACCACCAGGAATAACAAGCACTTTACTTAAAACTTCAGAAAGGTTTCACCTCACAGGGCACCATAACAAAACTTGCAAACGTCCCCGAGACATGGCCAAACTTTACTAGCTCATTAGTCCAAACAGCTCGCAGCTGCACTCCCTGTCTCTCTGGTAGGACGGGGGGTGGGGGGGGAAACACACAGGGTAGGCAGGAGAGAACTAGCCAGACCGAATCAGCCATTGGCAAAAACAAATAGTGTGATTTGAGTCTGGCTTATTAGCCAGGCTAGGAGAGAACATAAGGGTGGCGGACGAAGGCATGGTATGTCCTGGGACAGAGTAACCCTCTATCAAAGATGCATTCACGTTCGGGGCCTTAGATTAATCTATCCAGCCTATCTAGACTGCCGGGATCGATCCATTACCTTTGGAGCATAACGCCAAAGTATTTGCAGCTTTGATTCACGAAATTCCAGTGGAAAATAGTCCCATGGTTTGTTGTTGAAGAGAAAAACATGCCGTCACGATGCGAAACGAAACCACCCTGCACAGCATGTGGTAGTCCAAACAAACCCCCGTTCACTTGCATTGAACTCATTTTCCCAGAAGCCCTATAGAAGCCCAGAGCATGACTAGATTTCCGGTTTCGTCATCATAACGCGACGGCCTCGTCACCAGGTCCGCGACAAATCCGCTCTTTTTTTAATTTAAGAGACTTGTGTCCTACACTGGGTATTTGAACCTGGCAGATATTCAAGCTCACAGCGAGTCACTTCGTGCCCTGCTGCAAGCTTACGTACATCGGCTATTTTTGTTGATAATTTTTTTTAAACAAATCTTCTCCTCGGGGGGCCCCTGGCACAACACATTGTCAGTTGGGGGTCTGCAACCAAATACATATTATACCAATTTGGGGGTCCTTCCTTGACAAGAAAAGGTTTGAGAACTAATGAGCATCGCACCTGTCAGACATGCGCAGAGCAAGTTCAGTCGGGAAACTCAGTGCAGTTGCTGCCGGCCGAACGGCCGCCTCAGCATCATGTTCTCATTCACATGATTCATATCATCCAATCACACCACATCACATCCATCTTCACACCGGCTATTTAAACTGGAAGTGTGCGCTGCTCGTCCTGCTTGTTTGCTGCTGCACACACTGATACTGCTGCGCTGCTGTCTGCTTAAACCTTTGCTGCTCACCCTCCTCCACCCCAGCTACCACCTGTCGTTTTGGATCTGCTGTTTAGGTACGGGGGGGATTCGGAGTCCCTATGGTCGGGGACCGATGCACTTTGATCCGAGTACCTCAAAAGCAGATCCAATTCATCGGCAAACCATAATGAATATATTGCTCATTTTACATTCAATAAATATATATTCCATCCATTCACGAGTTGTCCTGACTGAACTGCTGTAAACGAAGCAAATCCACAGTATGCCATTTTAATGCTTTTGTTGTTGTTGTCGTCTTGCCAGGCAAGAAGGGAAGAGGGAAGGAGGAGAAGATCTAGGAGGACAAGGAGGCGACAAGGAGGCGACAGGGAGAAGAAGCGAGACAAGTTCTTGGAGTGACACGGAACAAGAATTACGAAGCAGCAGAAGGAATAAGATAACACTTTAAAGATAACCATTTTGCACCCACATTGCAGGATTTAGAGTTACAGGCTATACCATGTAAAAAATATGCTGGATTTTTTTTCTTCACAGGTTCAAAAGGTCATAACGTTCTCCCCGTGTCCCTTTGGTTGATTTATTTGGCTAATGAGACGTCGTATAACTGCAGCCCCACGGATTAGAGTTAAAAGCATTTTCGGGTTTTTATTCCCCACAGTGGAGTGGAGTCCTACGGTGCAGCCTTGCAAAGCCCCATGATTATGTCGGGAACGTTCCTCACAGTATGAGACATGAGCGCAACGCCACACGCCAGCTCCCTTTTATAATGAGCTGCGCCGCGTGTCGCTTATAGCTGCCTTGCAGAATGCCGAAAAGAGCCCAGGATCAAGCAGTGTGTTTTGTACACGTGCCGTTTCTCATGTAAAATCATTCCGTGTTGCAACATTTTAACCACTTTTGACCTGAGATCAGATTCTAAAAATGTCTTCTACATCCTGACAGTTTTCTGAAAAAGCTATGTTTCTATGTCAGTCGTTCTTCGATTTTTCAAAAATAGCAGACCTACAAGCTCGTGGCGCGCTATGAGCTTGTAGATCTGCTATTTTTCAATAGCTAAAGCATAACACAATGCTAACACCAAAAGGGGGTTCCCGCCCAAAATGGGTTAACCACTTTGGACCCCCAACATTCCTATGTTGGGGGACGGGACGGGGGATTTCGTTTTAATACAAAGATAGAAGGGGATCTATAGTATAGAGCTCTGAGAATCCGGGAGACTAAATGTAGTGCTTAAAAGGTGTCACAGGCCATCACTATAAGCTCGTCATTGTGTTCCTCTATATACCATTAAACTAAGATATATCTAATTGACCTATAGCTAAGCCCCTCCCCAAACTGCTACGGTCCAATCGCAGCTAAGCATAACATGGGTTAGACAAACCTCTCCACCAATAGTTTTCCTATATGATATAAAACGTTTAAAAAAAGAAAGAAATGTCACATATTTTTCCAGTGCAAATGGCAGGCCTTGTTGACGGATTTGGAAGAGATTTTGAAGGTCTGGTGGCGGTTCCAAAAATGAACCAGTATTTAATGTGTAAATTAAATCCCCAACCGTGTTGCTTGTCAAAAGAGGAAACGATTAGTCTGAAATGTCATTTTTGTTGGCCTTTGTTAGCCTTTATGCCGCAGAGAGACAACATGGGTCTGGCTTCTCCCACTGCGATGAACGTATAGTCGCCTCTGTCGGGGTGGAAACCCCATGGGCCCTATTTTGCGTGTCTTAAGTACCAGGTTTTATGACTTAACTTAAGACACGGAGGCGTGGCCAGTGCTGTTTGGCTGTTTTGAGTGGCTAAACAGCATTGGCCATGCCTCCAGGTCTGAAGTTAAGTCATAAGACCTGGTACTTAAGACACGCAAAATAGGGCCCCATATGTCCAAAAAAAAACAAGTTAAAAAACAAGTTACGATATGGACTTAGGAGCTTTCCGCCAGACACCAGCGATATCCCGATCTCATTATATGGTTTGCAAGGCTGGCCTCGGATTGCAGTACCAAAACATTCAACTCACATGTACAGTACTGTATACATTAACAAATAGACAACACCTTATTGTCCACTCTGTGATTTCATAAACAACTATAGCGCACCAGATTTGTTTTCATGAAAATAAAAACAATATACTCATGACCCAAGGGGGCGTGGTTTTGACACCAGACTTTTCTTTTTGGTACTCACTATTGGTTTCACTACTTCAATGTTATGTCTGTGTGGGTTCCTGATTCTCTGTTTCTGTAGTGATGGAATATCTGATTTTGTGGATTATGATGATATATATTTGGTATATATATCATAATTTGTCTAAATAAGAGAGTTGAGGCCGCTCTCTCTAACCAGTAGTTTGGTTTGATGCTCTTTTAGTTTTTAAGTTTTTTTTATTGAAAACAAAATCTATATTTTTAATGGAACCGGACAGTGTTTTCATATGTTTAAAAGTAGTTTACAAACCCCCTGCGAAATAGTTTTTTTAAAGAGCAGTGCCTGTGCTTCTGATAATATCCCTAGTGATTCCCGCCTTGCCTGGTGTTAATGTTCTTGACAATAACAAGTGCAAATAGGCCATTGTTGGGAAATAAATCGACTTCATGTGCTTTTCATGTATTATATGAACATCTATCAAGACAAGCATAGTACATGCCAACCAAATATTTCACTGATAGATAATGATGCTAGGCAACATGACATCTATTAAGTACCATTACGGCTAATCTGATATAGCATGTATACGTAATTGCCTACAGTGTGTTTAGCAGACTGCGGTTGAATTGATAAATTGCTCACTACAATGAGTTTGGGGGGGGGGGGGGGGGGGGGGGTTACTAACATTAGAGAAATGTCTTAAATAATATTGGCGGTTTTGATAAATAATGTTTCAACTTGCAATTTGCTCAACTTTTTCCTTGTCCTTTTATATTCAACAACCCCTTTGCAAATAGCTTGGCTTGGCCCAACGACCTCAATAGAAGAAACTATTTGTAGCGTTTAAATCAGCAAATGACACTGATTACCTCCTGTTTTTGTGACATTAAATACTAAAACTAGCTTATAATTGCTTAAAAATCGACATTATTCTTATATTTTCTTCCTAGTCTTGATACAATAATTGATTGTAAAGTGGAACAAACAAGCAAAAGAAGTAACACAACGTTTTAAGTATTAAAAATAGCCTACTATATGCAACCAATCGAATTACGAAACATCTTTAAATATGGGGGGCAAAGTGTTAAGTAAGGGATAATATCTGGCTAGGTGGTCATTGTCGGGAGATAATTCACCGACAGGGAGTTTAACCACCGAGGCGAAGCCGAGGTGGTTACCCTCCCTGAAGGTGAATTATATCCCGACAATGACCACCTAGCCAGATATTATCCCGCTTATTACATGGCTAACTAACATAAATTAATACATTGACCCAAAACACAACAAAAAGTATTCCATAAGTTCGCGCTGGCTGCGTCTGCCCAGCTGCAGGGCTGCAGCACTGTCAGAAAACAAGGAAGTGAGTTGATCAAATAGAATCCATTTTCGGGTCCTGCTTCGTCTATTTCTCGCTCAAATGTTTTCAAAAACATTTTTAAGAGCAATGTTTAGCTGTAAATTACATTGTGTGTCACTAGTGTGTGTGTTTACATGGCTGTTATGTTGGAAACGGCAGTAAATCAAGCGGGGCGCAGCCACGCAGCTGGTGGTGTTCAGAGGGTTTGATTAGGCAGCGGTCATTATACAGCGGAGCGGTCATTATCATGAGATAACTCACCGCTGAATTAAGCGATTGACCAATCAGAATCAAGCATTCAACCAAGCCATGTAATAATCGGATATAAGGTTTCAACAATCAATGGATATTGATTGTAATTTGTGTACATAAACGTTTCAGATTGCTGTGCCTTTGTCAAGGAGTTTTGGGGCAGTTTACCGTATTTCTTTCTACTCTATAGTTTCTTTACAAAAGCCCAAATGAGCTGTTTTTCATGCAACCTGATACATTTCAGTATAGTTAATAAAAAGGTGTGCTTTGTTGGCGGAGAGATGCGCTTTTCTTTGCAGTGAATTTTATCTGTGGTTTGAACTCAAATGATGATTTCAGTTCAAAAGTAATTTCCTCTTTCGCACATAATAGTGTACTGCACAGTACACACACACACACACACACACACACACACACACACACACACACACACACACACACACACACACACACACACACACACACACACACACACACACACACACACACACACACACACACACACACACACACACACGGTGTCAGTCTCTCTTTGATGTGTGCTGGAGAACAGAGCCTTTATAAATAAATAGCTTTATGCTGCAGTGAGTCATTGTGTAATGCATTCATTTTCATCTTTCTGTTTCCAAGTTTGAAAATGCTTCAATCTGTTCCTCCCGGTAAAGAACTGCATGAAGACGTCTGTTACACACACGGGGCTTGTATTTTTAGCCTGGAAACCAGACGAATCTGCCACAGGGGGAAGAAAAAAATATCCCTGGGGAGATTGGTCTGGCACTCCTCATGTTTGAATTACATTTCGCTCACCCCGGAGTTGTGGGTGACCAATCAGAGCCCACTGTTCAAAGTGAGATATATATTTTTTTTTGCTGTGACGTTGGAATCCGTTTGTAACCGTCCCTTGGAAATAAATCTTCCACACCGAAGTTCCAGACTAAGGGCAGTATTATGCGTGTCTTAAGTACAAGGTCTTATTACTTAACTTAAGACCTGGAGGTGTGAGTAATAAGACCTGGTACTTAAGACACGCATAATACTGCCCTAGGTGTCCTTATCCCTCGAATGTGGTTATGGGGGCATAATGCACATTATCTATCGCAGTCTGTTATCTGTTGCCGTCTTATTTTCTTCGAAATCTTGACAGTTTTCAGTTTTCTAGGTCAGTGGTTCTCAAACATTTTCATGTCAAGGAAAGTTAAAAACGTTCGCTCTGAAAGAATATTCAAACATTTGGGCCACATTTTCACGATTTTTCAAAAAATAGCAGACCTACAAGCTCATAGCGCGGCACCGAGTGCCGCGCTATGAGCTTGTAGGTCTGCTATTTTTTGAAAAAGCTTGTAGATCTGCTATTTTTTTATAGCTGCCAGACTTGGGCTATACCGGCCAAGGTGCCTGGACCGCTGAGCCACGGCCCAGGCCTTTTTGTGCCTATTTTAAACTGCCCTTTTGAGATTACAAATGGCCCAAATGCAGACCTCTAAGTTGCAGGAATAACAGCCTTTCGACAGAATTGATCGGTGTTCTGATCATTGATAATGTGCAGCGTGTGGGTCAGTATAGCCTACCTCATGGGACCGGCGGGCGGCGGGTTCTCTTGCGCTCCAAGTAGAACATCACGTTCAGGCTGCATTTTACTGTGTAGGCAGAGACAGTTACAACACGCACAGACACAGCTGTAAATAATCTGGATGATTATGATTGACAACTTGATTGAACTTTAAGTAATCATGGTACATTAACCCATTTAGGCCTGACGTCGAAATTTAAAAAAATGTCTTCTAAATCATGACAGTTTTCTGGAATACCGATGTTTCTATGTCAGTGGTGCTCAATATTTCATGTCAAGGACCCCAAAAATGATATGTATTTGGCCACCGACCCCCATCTGAAAATATGTTGTTTCAGGAACCCCCCCAGAAGCAAAGATTTGAGTTGAAAACGTTCACTGAAAGAATATATATTCAAAGATTTGTGCTCACATTTTCAAAAATAGCAGACCTACAAGTTCATAGCGCGGCACTCGGTGCCGCGCTATGAGCTTGTAGATCTGCTATTTTTCAACAGCTAAAGCATAACATAATGCTTAAAAAAAAGGGTTCCCGCCTAAAATGGGTTAAGATTAAATAGTTTCATTTGTACAGAACATCTAACCAAACCCATACTACATTGCAACCTATGTCAAATAGTGGAGAAAAAAAGCATCATTTGATAGATCTTCAGGCCGGCCTGACGCCCACATAGGCACCCACGAGCAAATTTGAATATAGGATTCATTCTCCATTTTTTTTTCACTTTGGAGTGCTTTGTTGCTTATTCTGCAATATGGCCACACTGGCGCTTGCAACGGCACAATGCATCATGGGAAAATTGCAGTAACACAGAAAGACCATAACAGACAGCAGGGCATTTTCAGCATCACCATAAAACCGAATTGTTTCCATGGACTCATAGACTTAACCATTGACAAAACGGTGATTTTGTTCCTTTAACAAGGCAAAAACATAGCTGCTTTATCCCATTTTGGGCGGGAACCCCTTTTGGTGTTAGCATTATGTTATGCTTTAGCTATTGAAAAATAGCAGATCTACAAGCTCATAGCGCGCCACCGAGTGGCGCGCTATGAGCTTGTAGATCTGCCATTTTTGAAAAATCGAAGAACGACTGACATAGAAACATAGCTTCTTCAGAAAACTGTCAGGATGTAGAAGACATTTTTAGAATCTGATCTCAGGTCAAAATGGGTTATTCTGTACTAGACCCAGTGACCCAGGGCTTTAGAGCAGCGCCATCGCCTGCCCACTATACCCACCGTCACTCTGTTATCACACGTCCAGCTGGTGTACAAAACAAACATGACCACAGGAGTCCAGAAGCTGACTGTCTTCAGCAGAGGGCTCTACACAGAGAATAGCATTGAAGCCCGGCCCGTTCGTTTACCACAGTTTTACTGTATGATCTGCACCTCCCATTGTCTCTCTGCAGCGCTCACACCACCAGAATGTTCCCGGGGTGCGTTCTTTGAACACGCACGCACCTTTCAATAGATTGTATCGTTATTATATATGGGCCTTTTGTGAGCTTGTTGTACTCTCTGTGCCTCTTGTTTGTATGGGTGAGCACTGCCCGTTGCTGCATATATACCCACAGGGCGTAACACACAGTCTGTGAACAAGAACACAGAGCCAAAAGGAAGAGATGAGAATTAAGATGAGGAGCAAAACACAAAATCAACGCTTGTTCGACACAGGTGTCATGACCTGGCTCTAGGCCATAACAAAAAGGAGGAAGACACAGCTTTTAAAAGTGCACAAGTAATATTTATTTACAATATAAACAACTTAACTGTTTAGGTGCCACCCACGAGATCACGAGATGAATCTAACCATGTACTGGGTGCCACCACCGAGAAACCGAGATTCTTTTAATCCATATTTTGAAAATTCCTCTAATCTGGTGTGCAGGTGATGACATGCACATGACATGCACAATAGAATGACATTTTCTTTCTTTTATTTATAATGGGGACAGTGGCACCCAGGACCAAAACTGGTGTCCACCCCCTGGCACTTCATGTGGGGTGTGTTAATCAGTGAAATCAGTAGTGTAGGTGAGACTGGTGAGTGGATGTGTGGTAAATGTAGTGTGGGGTGTTGAATGGTGCAAACCAAAGGACAAACTAAAGCTAAAGTGTTGCTGCCAACAGGAAGAGAGAGAGAGGGTGAGTGTGGCCAACACCCAGTCCTTATAGAGCACACTGGGAATACTGGCCAGGTGCTCCCAATGTACTGATTGACACCCCAATTTCCCAACCTGCAGGCCTTGTGGAGACAGATAGAGTAGGCAGCCTGGTAGGCCAAGCTACAGGGGGCTGTGACCAACGGGCCAGTGAGGCACGCCAACGTTGAAGCACTGGGCCCTAGTGGTAAGAGGAGGGACTACAGGCGGACCCATGGATTCATGACCGGGAAACCCTGTGCAGCTGGGATTTAACATTGAGTGCTCGGTTGCACTTCCGCATTTGCCAACCAAAATTTGGTAGTAGACGTTTTGAGACGGTCCTTCCGGGTGCTTCAAAACGCCACTGAGCAACTTCCACTGACATGAATAGTGGAGGGGGCGGAGCTTCGCGCCAGATCAGTCTCCATCCTTTTATATACTCTATGGCTGTGACACAGGGAAAAAATATCTGCTAAGTGTCCCTTTGGCAGTCTATAAACGCAAGAATCAGGACGTACCCAAATAATGGGGAAAGCATGTCAAATTTGCTTTCTCCTCGTTTGAAGAGAATTAGGCTACACGGAAAAAAAATTCTACACTACAAAGGTAGAGGAAAATTAAGTTTCTATTTAAACTTTTCACAGCTTGAGCTGAAATGAGCAGAGATTTCAAAGCCCTGACACGCTAATCCCATCTCTCTGCCATAATATCGAAGGTTTAAAGAATTTATAAAAGATTTGATCTCCTTCGGATGAGTTGCGTACGTTTGGCACGTTGCTGAAGATGCAGAGAGAATTGTTTTGACGAACTAGCTGGCCTCACACAGTTCACTAAGTTTAGTTTACAGTTAATTACAGTATGTACGCAACACCATATACGATAATAGCAACAAATTAGGCTACGTATGTTGAAATAGTTGATATAAATGCATTCAATAACATCAACTCACATAAGTTTTAAGGCAATACATTTTCACATCTTCAGTCAGCCTGTAATATATGGTTCCATATTCTCTCCTCTGGTGGTGTTTTGATCTGCTGGATCACAGAGAACATGAGAGAGGGAAGAGGATGGCTGGCATCTTTGAAGATGACGGGTAATGGAAGACCTTTCATTCCCTAGCTCTCTGGATTGCTCCTTTGCATTCAATAATCCTTGTTTCAACTGTGTCTTGTAGTTGTGTTTGAATCGAAGTCCACATAGGCAGGACGTTAAGACTTCAGATATGACATCATACTGCTGCTTGCCAGTGATATGGATAACAAAGGTACTTGTGCTCTCATATGAATCCCTTCATGCTGCACAGGAGCAACAGAGGTAGAAACCTACTATTTGAGTAAACTATAAAGCATCCGGCACAGTTGGTAGTGCTGTCGCCTCACAGCTAGAAGGTCCTGGGTTCGATTCCCGCTCGGGACGCTGTGGGTGCTGGGGGCGTGTTCTCTCCTCCGCGTCATCAGTGCCCATACCCGAGGCGGGGTTGGTGAAAGGGCCTTTCTGTGTGGAGTTTGCATGTTCTCCCCGTGTCCCCTAGGGTAGGTAGGTAAGTAGCCTTGCCGAGCCATGAGGCCCATAGGGCAGGAGCCTATCTCCTGTTTCTGTAGCGTGAGGCAGCTTGATGTACAAGTACACCCCCTGGACATGACGCTAGTATGTCGCAGGGACTTACCCCCAATCCAACCCTAGGGTATAGGTACCCTCACAAAAAACATGCAGTAATCCTGGTCTCTAAACTGCATCCCCGTGGCCAGCCGGGGCGCCTGATGGAGGGGAAAGGAACTGGTCGGAAATAACGTGTTCCTTCCAAGCGCTACGTCCAACCAGGGAAACTCCCCCTGTCAGGTGTAAAGGAGCAACTTGGACACTCATGCATGAAGGAAGCATGAGTTCAAGTCCGTTGCTCTCCCCAGGTTGGCGGAGGGTGTGTAGAACCCAGGATCACATTAGATAATTGACACAGGGGGAAAAATGGGTTACAAAATCATGGGATAAATTTTTTTTAAAAACTATAAAGCATCCACAGGTGGGAGATGTTGTGACAAAAAGAGAGTTGCGCCAGAAGGCTCTCTGTCTACCGAGCAATCTTCGTTCCTACTCTCACCTATGGTCATGAAGTGTGGGTCATGACCGAAATAATAAGGTCGCGAATACAAGCGGCCGAAATGAGTTTTCTTCGACGGGTGGCTGGCATCTCCCTTAGAGATAGGGTGAGAAGTTCAGTCACACGAGAGAGACTCGGAGTAGAGTCGCTGCTCCTTCGCCTGGAAAGGAGCCAGCTTAGGTGGTTCGGGCATCTGGTTAGTATGCCTCTCGGGCGTCTCCCTAGGGAGGTGCTCGACGCACGTCCCACTGGGAGGAGACCCCCGGGGGCAGACCAAGGCGCAGTTGGAGGAAACACATCGACTCACTGGCCTTGGAACGTCTCGGAATCCCCCAGGAGGAAGTCACTAATGGAGTCTGGAGAGGGAAGTCTGGAGCACTCTGGTGGAGCCGTTGCCCCCGCGACCCGACTACGGATAAGCGGTTGAAGATGGATGGAGGTGGGAGATGGATTATAATGTGTCTGGTCTGACCAGGAAGTCCTGAATATTTCTGGGTCCAGTGACAAAATGTAGGTGGTTGAGCAAATTGTCTTTGACAAACAGGATCTGAGCTCAATATACGGTACTATTTTTGAGGGGCGCTATAGCCCGCCCCTCCTATATATATATTCAGCTATTAGTGTAGATTTCCGTCCAACACAAACATTAAATTCCCATTGACAATCAATGGAGAATTTTACAGTACGTCATAGTGTCTGAGCAAATCGGCTTAGTGTCTACTTTTGTCTTACACAAACATTAAATTCCCATTGACAGTGCATGGAGAATTTTACGTCATAGAGCAGTGGCGTATCTACAATAAGGTGAGGACAGGCGTCCGGACGCCTGTCCAAATCCATTTCTGCCTGGCCAAAAATCCATGCACTGAGGACAAAAACCAGACCTGAGAACTATTAGTGGACAGCGGATCGGCCGTTTGCGCGTATAGAGCGCGACCCTCAATCACCCATTGGAATGCAAATGCATGCCCTTCAGCCTTTGTATCCTACTGTGTGGCAGGTATATCTCTTTGAAAACCTCTAGTGCTACCGTTGGGGGACGACAATTAACACATCTTGCCTGCCCCAAAATGTAATTCCTGGAAACGCCACTGTCAGAGCCTGAGCAAATCGGCAAAGTGTCGATTTATGTCCTACACAAACATTAAATTCCCATTAACAATGAATAGAGAATTGTCCGTCATAGTGTCTGAGCAAATAGGCAGTGTCTATTTTATGTCATGATGATGTACGATGATAAGAGCGGCCCTCACTTCACACGGGTGTGATTTCTTGTCCCCGCAAAATGTCCGCAACGCAAACATTAAATGTCATTGACAATGAAGGGAAATTTTACGCCACCTTGTCCCCACACGTCTCATATTTGCCATCGACAATGAAAGGAGAAATTAGGTCAAATGTCCGCCAAATAATTTGTGGCAACAGGCATTCTTATTATAACTCTTCCTACTTCCAGCCAAGGACTGTCTAAAGAGGACGAGACGCGAAGACCGTACGGGCGACGCCATGTTGCTCCATGGTGCTCCATGGAAGGAAAGAAACATGCGCAGTTGAGACCAGGAAGTTGTACATGCACAAATTTGGGCATGTCGCCCGTACGGTCTTCGCGTCTCGTCCTCTTTAGACAGTCCTTGCTTCCAGCTAGGCTGCTTCCCTACTTCCTTCACCGATGATACTAAATTACTAATCAGTGTACAGTGTTTCTCAAACTTTTTTAATTTTAAGGACCACCATAACTCTCAGAGTGTACAAATGGAACCAAATGGACCCATAAGGGTGTTACCTTCATTAGTATAATCGGTAGCACCTGTGAAGGAAGTAGGGGAGGGTCCCAAGTTCTTTGCCAAATGGCTGCTGCAGTGCATTATAGAGCCTGGCTCATAGAGGAATAGGTAACAGAGTATTGTTTTTCTCTTCTGTCCTGATCCATATCGACGTCTGCATGAATATGTCTGAGTCCTGTCCTGTTCATACTTTAGGAAACAATCCTACATTTCTTTATAGCCTTTCTGCTCAAAATACAAGGCACTGAGTGAATGTGTTTCATTGTCTCAAAAACTATCTATAGAAGTGAAGGCCAATTCTTTATGTGCACTAGATAAACGGTTATATAGAGCCTTTACACAAAAGTGCTTCAAAACGGGCATTTCACACATACATTCACACACACCCACGCAGGAGGAAACCATGCAAGGTCTTTCTCAAGGACACTAAGCCAGAAGCGATAACCTTCTGATTCCCAAGCGACCGCTCTACCATAATTACGGCAACAAAGGATGAAAGACGAACAAAAAACTGCAGAAAACTATTGTGATCAGTTGGCCAAGGAAGGATATACTGTGATGTACATCTTACCTTTTCTGTGGGGAACGTATGTCGGATCTATATACATTCATGAACTCTTATCCAAGAAAGGAAAACGTGCCAATGGAAATGAACAACCGGGCAGAGTGAGAAGCCGATTGCAGAGTTGCAAAGAATCCTAAACCTCCACTACAAGCACCATGCCTAGCTCGCTTCTAGGCTAACAGGTGAAACTAATTGTCAATTAGTTTCACACTAATTGTGTGAAATGATCCCATACCTGGGCTTTCGGATGAGATGTGGATTTTAAATTGATTCAGATGTACTGAGCGATAACAAATAATCTTATATCAACGTCTCACTTAAAATAAAATTACACGTCTCACCTCTAAAAAAGGTGAAAGTAAACTATAAACTATATCCCCTGCTGCAGCCCTATACTGTGCTGCTAGTGTTGACTGCAAACTTCCAGGGACAATTGAGAGGCTCCGCTTATATCCGGAAATTGCTGCGCCGGAAATTGGTCCATATTGCAGTGAACGGAGCTGTCATCATTCTATCTTTACATCAATCTGGCCCCCCTGCTGTGCAGGGTGGCTATACGACTATATGATGAGAGACAGTCCCTAGCTGACCCAGATAAAAGTCAGACAAATGAACCAAATCTAAAACGATGAAAAACACAGAGAGAATTTAGATTACACAGAAGAAGAAGACGAAGAAGAAGTTTTAGGATAATTCTACCCATAATATACCCTAGCCTACAGTATTTAACCCATTTTGACCTGAGATCTAAAAATGTCTTCTACATCCTGACAGTTTTCTGAGAAAGCTATGTTTCTATGTCAGTCGTTCTTCGATTATTCAAAAATAGCAGACCTACAAGCTCGTAGCGCGCCACTCGGTGGCGCGCTATGAGCTTGTAGATCTGCTATTTTTCAATAGCTAAAGCATAACATAACACCAAAAGGGGTTCCCGCCCAACTGTAGGGTGTGAGAAAAACAGGGAAGAGGTATATAGAAAAGAAAAACAAAACGCATGCCATGAACAGAAAACGGTGACGGCCGTACCCTTATTGAGACCACGTTACGAATGCAATCGACGGACGTTTCTGTATTCCGCCCGCGCTGCCATGAGCAGATCGAGGTTTAATGTGTTCAATGCCCTCTGTGAGCAATGAAGAATCATTAGCATTGTGAAAATCATTATGTGTCTAGACATGGGGGCAATCATGACTTCTAATGTCATTTTGTGCATGGCAAGGCGATCTCTCAGGCATCTTTTAAGTATGTACAATATTATGTACAGTACACAGAATGTAGAAACAATGGTAACAAATGTTATGATTGTAAATAAAAAGGGACATTATTAACCAGGACAATTGGATAAAGACGTTTCCTGAACTCCCTATTATTACATTTAGACCTTGCCATGTACAGGTAACTCCAAATAGGTGTATTGTTCAATAATAATAATAACTAGAAAAAGTGCCCTTCTGGGCACAGGTCTCCACCAGGAGGATAGGAGTGTGTGTGTGATGTTTGGCAAAATGTTTAGGAGCAATATAAACGTGTGTGTGTGTGTGTGTGTGTGTGTGTGTGTGTGTGTGTGTGTGTGTGTGTGTGTGTGTGTGTGTGTGTGTGTGATGCGGCTTGGCCTGTTGTAGCGCCACCATGAGGCTGATTTGAAAACTGTCAAGTGGCATTTCTTCCAAAGCCTAGTGGGAATATGCATGGACAGTTTCACCACAATCGGACGCTGCGTTGAGTAGTTGTGGCGATTTGTACAGAGTGATGCAGGGAGAGTGACGCAGGGAGAGTGACGCAGGGAGTGTGACGCAGGGAGAGTGACGCAGGGAGAGTGACGCAGGGAGAGTGACGCAGGGAGAGTGACGCAGGGAGAGTGACGCAGGGAGAGTGACGCAGGGACAGTGACGCAGGGAGAGTGACGCAGGGAGTGTGACGCAGGGACAGTGACGCAGGGACAGTGACGCAGGGACAGTGACGCAGGGAGAGTGACGCAGGGAGTGTGACGCAGGGAGAGTGACGCAGGGAGAGTGACGCAGGGAGAGTGACGCAGGGAGTGTGACGCAGGGAGAGTGACGCAGGGAGAGTGACGCAGGGAGAGTGACGCAGGGAGAGTGACGCAGGGACAGTGACGCAGGGACAGTGACGCAGGGAGAGTGACGCAGGGAGAGTGACGCAGGGAGTGTGACGCAGGGACAGTGACGCAGGGACAGTGACGCAGGGAGAGTGACGCAGGGAGAGTGACGCAGGGAGTGTGACGCAGGGACAGTGACGCAGGGACAGTGACGCAGGGAGAGTGATGCAGGGAGAGTGACGCAGATACAGTGACGCAGGGAGAGTGACGCAGGGAGAGATACTATAGCATGACGTTTTTTCATCATTTTTGAGGATTTGAAAAAAAGACTAGAAAAAGTGCCCTTCTGGGCACAGGTCTCCTAGGAGTGTGTGTGTGATGTTTGGCAAAATGTTTAGGAGCAATATAAACGTACGTGTGTGTGTGTGTGTGTGTGTGTGTGTGTGTGTGTGTGTGTGAGAGACGCGGCTTGGCCTGTTGTAGCGCCACCATGAGGCTGATTGACTGTCAAGTGGCATTTCTTCCAAAGCCTAGTGGGAATATGCAGGCACAGTTTCACCACAATCGGACGCTGCGTTGAGTAGTTGTGGCGATTTGTACAAAGCGGGCTACTCCTGAAAAGTTTAGAAGCCAATCGTAGCCAATGAGGGTGGATTATGAGAAATCAAACAAACCCGTCTTGATCACATGACTATGGAGAGCATGTGTGCCGATTTGCGTGAAATTTGGATAAAATCGAGTAATATTAGAAAATGACACGATGTGTTCATGATTTGCAGCATTTTGTTTGAAACTGAGCACTCCTGCAAACTTTGGAAGCCAATCTTAGCCAATCAGGATGGAGTCTGAGAAATCTGAAAGACCCGTTTCGTTGAATGGCTCTAGAGAGACTGTGTACCAATTTGCGTGATGTTTGGACAAAATCTGTAGGTGTACTGTCCAAAAACTTGTTTTGCACAAAGCAGCCTCCTTGTGGCGCTATAACAGGCCGTTCTGGACATTTTGGGGCAGAGGTTCATCGTTGGCATCCAGGGAGAGTGTGTGCAAAATTTGGCATCGACCGGGTTAACGGTGCCGGAGATTAGCTGGTCACGGACGGACGGACGGACGGACGGACGGACGGACGGACGGACGGACGGACGGACGGACGGACGGACGGACGGACGGAGTGCAAAACATACTCTCTCCACCATGCCTTCGGCCTGGTGGAGACAATAATAATAATAAAAGAAGGGCAGCTTTAACCCATTTAGACCTGAGCTCGATTCTACAAAATGTCTTCTAAATCATGACAATTTTCTGAAAAATCCTGTGTCTATGTCAGTGGTTCTCAAACTATTTCATGTCAAGGAGCCCCAGCATTATCTGTATTTCTCTGCCGATCCCCATCTGAAAATATGTTGTTCCAGGGACCTCCCAGAAGCAAAGATTTGAGTTAAAAATGTTCACTCTGAAAGAATATATTCCAAATTTGCGCCACATTTTCAGGATTTTTCAAAAATAGCAGATCTACAAGCGTGTAGCGTGCCACTCGGTGCCGCGCTATGAGCTTGTAGATCTGCTATTTTTCAATACCTAAAGTATTCGAGGGATGACTTCCGCACACCCGGTTCAGTTTTATAGCAGGTGCGTATAGGTCCTGGCAGTACAGCAAACGTTATGAGGAAGGAGGAGAGACCCGCACACCGCCACTTGCTGGTTCAAGAACTTTATTTTAAAGAGTCATAGCAACGTTTCGGCCTTTCGGCCTTCTTCAGGCAATACCTAAAGTATAACATAATGCTTAAAGGAAAGATATTTATCCATGGGGAAATTGGTTGACACATCAAAAAAGGGTCCACAGACACTCCTACCTTTTCCCTGGGAGGGCTATCTATTATTATCAGTTATCTAATAATTATTATCCTAATAATTCCTTCAGGGGGGAAGGATAGACAGATGTTTTACCACTAGCCTAGGCCTACATTAACACACTCAATTGGGATAAAACAGCATTTTTATGTTAATTTGTGACTGGCCCAAACACAAAGGTTCCATCTGTGCTGTGCTATCCTTTGTTATACACCCAATTCTGACTGAAAGCAGGTGAAATTGGCAACCAAATTATGATTAAAAACCTGTGTGTATAAACACTGGGCACAGTTCTGTTAAATTAGATTATACCGAGGCTCCAGGCTGTCTGGAGATCAGTATTGACTTTGACTGTATTGTGGGGTTTTTTTTGCAATATGGCCTCTTGCAGCAGCCTGATGAGATAATGACTGCTCCATCTGTCCCACCCAGTTAGAGTGTCCGCCCGGGGGTTCGATCCCCGGCCGGGTCATACCAAAGACTGTAAAAATGGGACCCAGTGCCTCCCTGCTTGGCACTCAGCAATCAATGGGTTGGATTGGGGGGTCAAATCTACTAATGATTCCCGAGCGTGGTGCACGCTGCGGCTCACCGCTCCAAGAGATGGGTCAAATGCGGAGAACAAATTCCACTGCGGTAACGTGTGTGACTAATCGTACGACTTTGACCTTTCCCAGTTTAAGCAGACCTAGGGAAACCCCTATAGGCCTACTGTAATACTGCAACTGATGAAGAATTACATGCGATTTTCAACAATTCCGATCTAACAGCTCACAACGTGAACCTAGATTTCAAACATTTTTGTTGTTATTGCCGCAAAAACAATGACTTCTATTTCAGCATGCCAACGTTTCAGGAAGAGAAAAAGGCTATGATTTCCATAAGCTTGGAATCCCCCATCGGTGATGTCATCGGTAGGCACTGAGGTTTCTGAACTGTCCATACTAGCCCACCTCTGAGAGCACAAATGCTCATAATATTGAGCATTAATGAGGACAATATGAGGATATGAAAAAAGCTTGTGAGACGGTGTTGCGTTCCGAAAATAGCAGATCTACAAGTTCACAATGCCACGCATTGAGAGCTTCTAGGCGGACTGTTCTCGGTGCACATCATCGTAGTATGAGACAAAAAAAAAATCAGGCTTTTTTTTTTTCTGCCTTAATTGATATAGTATCAGGTGAAGATAGACAGGAAAGAGGGAGAGAGAGAAGGGGAGACATCGCAGCATGAACGGGACTCGAACACACGACGCGCTGCCAGGCCAAAGCCTGTATGTTTAAAAAGCAGGTGGCTTGCGCACATCCAGTGCTGGACTAAGGTAAGTACAGTGAAGAGAAGAGAGTCCGCACACAGGTTTGCTCCAATGGTGTTTTCTTTTATTTAAAACACCATAATAATAGACACGACGTTTAGACCGCAGGCGGCCTTCATCAGGTGATGAAGGCCAGCGGGCGCTGCAGATTGAAGCAAAGTCACCAACCAGGCTCTCTCTCTACTCCTTTATGTCTGTCCAAATTGGACACATGCAGGGTTAAGACAGATTCCAATGCCCAAAATCTCGGCCATCTCGCTCACTTATACACTCGCTCACTCCAGCATGGCGGTGTTACGATGAAATTGGTTACCTGCCGAAATATGTGACCATCTTGTGTGGACTACACACAACTTACATCATTTAAACATTCTTTAAATACGTTGCCTAAATACCTCTAGATTGAACTCGTGCTAACAAACAAACCACAATGATTTACATTCGGACACTGAGATTATGTGATTAGTCTACATGATTGTCACATATTTCAGCAGGTCATCAATTTCACCGTAACACCACCACCATGCTGGTGCGAGTGGTTTGTGAGTGAGGCCGAGATCTGGGGTATTGGAATTTGGCTATAGAGATGGAGGCAAGGCGTGATGGTATACAGGGGTTGGAGGCAAGGGGCTTGTGCGCAGACGGGGACTATATATATATATATATATATATATATATATATATATATATATATATATATATACACACACACACACACACAGTATATATATATATATATACATATAAGGCATCATTAAATAGACAGACGCACAAATACACAGAGGAACCATGTAGTCATGTAACAAGACTAATTTATGCATTTCAGGTTGTGTCCAAAAATACCCGTAGATGCGGCTCTTTGTGCCGAAACCACAAACGTGCACATCCGTGCCTATAGCGAGATACGCACGCTCGTGTGGTGTGCATGCATGCGCACATGTGCAGACACTCGACACATCAGGAGAAACCTACTCCTTTTTGAGATGAACACTCGATAGAAGAGAGAGAGAGAGAAAAACACACAGTTGGCTGACCTCATTAAAATGTCTTGATACGTAAAATAGCTCACTGACTCTCTGCTTTGGTTGGGAGAGACAAGCACAGAGCGAGCGAGCGGGGGAGAGAGAGATACACACAGAGCAGGAGAGAGAGAGAGAGAGAGAGATACACACAGGCACCGTGTGAACGTGAACGTGGGGGTATATATCCATGCCCTGCATGTGAAAGGAATGTTGTTTTTGTGTCAAAGAGAATCATCATACGGGCGAAGTCGTAGACTATCTATGCTGTCTTTCGCTATGCTATATAAAGAAAGGCACGTGTCTCTTTGTAGACATGTGTGTGTGTGTGTACGTATGACTGCTGTGTGTGTAAATGGTAAATGGTGTGCATTTCTAGTACGGCACCTTTAAGCTTTGTGCAGCGCAGTGTTGGTTTCGTCGACTTAAAACCAAGACGAAAAATGTTCGTCGACTACCTTTTTCCACTGATGAAAACTAAATGGAAACTAAATAAAAACTATAAGCTATGGTGACTAAAACTAAGACTATATATACTGACGATTGTCAACAAATACAAACTTAACTAAAATGGGACTAGTGGACAAGAGATCCAGTATAAGTCATTTTACAATTAGTTGCATGCTGAAAATAGACGATCTACAAGCTCACGTGTCGCAGCGCGACGCGTTGTGAGCTTGTAGATCGTCTATTTTGTGAAAACTTCAAAAAAAGTGAAAAAAAACACTCATTACGACGGCATCAAGACCCGCCAAAATACATTTTGTTTGACTAAATCAACTGTAGATTTAGTCGACTAAAATCTTAGGATATTTAGTCGACTAAAACTAGACTAACACTAAAACAGTCCAGGTGACTAAAATGTGACTAAAACTAAATTAAAACTATTCAAGAGACTATGACTAAAACTAAAATAAAAGGTGCAGCGTGCTTTAATGTGCATGACATTCACACAAAAACATAGGGATGGGTAATTAATCGGTCATCACATCGGTATCGGCCGATATTGGCCTTAAAATGCAATGTCGGTATCGAAACGACATCAAAATAATATATCGGTTTTAGCAGATATTTTATATTTTAATAATTGTCAAAATAATGTTAATAAATGTTGAAAAATGTATACAAAAAGCCTGAAAAAAGCCTTTTGTGATGATGAAGGCTGCAAAAAACAAGTTGGAAATACATTCAAGCTGTTTATGTTGGGATATGGGCCAACATTTCAATTACAGTGCATCCCTAGTTTTGCCTAGTTTTCCCTAAAGCGCCCCTTCAAAAAGAGAGAGAAAATAAGAACAAGAAGTGATGTGCATAGACCAATCATGGTTCTCAAACGGTTTTCATTTCAAGAGCGTCAAGGTCAAGGTCAAGGTAAACTTTATTGTCCACAAGGGAAATTTGTCTTGGGCTTTCACCCCAGCTACAGCCACACATAAAACATCAATGACAAACAAAAATACATTACAGAGGAAGACACAACATTACACAATTGCACACATGATGTGGATAATCTAACCTCACACAGTTACTGCTGTTTCAGAGTCTCGTTCAACATCTTAGTTGATGCTGGTACAAACGATTTTTTAAATCTGATGTACTTCCACTTTGGTTCTTTGTATCTTCTCCCAGAAGGCAGAAGTACAAACTCGCCATTTAAAACATGGGTAACATCACTGACGATTTTTTGAGCCTGTTTTAATGTAGCCTGCTCATAAATAGACTGCAGAGAGAGGAGTTGTCTTACCCCTATGATCTTCCCTGCAGTCTGCACCAATCTGAACAATTTGGACCTCAGTTGCACTGAGAGATTACCGTCCATAACTCCGAGTCAACAAACGAAACCAAAATGGACCCGTTCCATTTTGCACACTCTCAGAGTTACAGAGATCTGTAAAAGGGTCCATTTGGAACCCCGAAATCCCAAGGGTGGCCCCTGGACCACCACTTTGAGAGCGGACTTTCGATCCAAGCTCGACATATATCCCAAATGTCAGGCTTCTAAAGAAAAGAACAGACCTCGGGACATGTTCAATTTAATGTGCACGACGACTACATGTGCAGCACACCATGAACACATCAAAAGAGTTGATCCTTTTTACTCCTTGTGACCTTGGCGGAGATACATGATAAAACTAAAGGAGAAAGGAAGGAGAGTTGCGAGGAAGAATGGAGGGTAATAACCCATATTGGGCGGGAACCCCTTTTGGTGTTAGCATTATGTTATGCTTTAGCTATTGAAAAATAGCAGACCTACAAGCTCATAGCGCGCCACCGAGTGGCGCGCTACGAGCTTGTAGGTCTGCTATTTTTGAAAAATCGAAGAACGATTGACATAGAAACATAGCTTTTTCAGAAAACTGTCAGGATGTAGAAGACATTTTTAGAATCTGATCTCAGGTCAAAATGGAATAATAGGGCAAGGAGGAGAGAAAGACGGGCGATGGGGGAGTGGGAGAGACGGAAGGTGGAGGAATGCCAGAAGGTGGAGTATAGGGTGATGGATGACTCGCTCTGTACGGAGGATAAGCGGAAGACTGATGATATTATTCCAACCTACCGTACATCATTATGGTGGGCAACTACAGTACTGGTTCTCAACATGGGGGTCCAGGGACCCCCAGGGGTCCTTCAGGGGGTTCCGCAGGACGCCCCAGCCAAATGATGGGAGAGTTAAGGCTCATACATAGTCTGGATTTTCGGTGGTGGGGTGACCACCGAACTACAACATGACGTCACGAGCCGCGGTGAAGAGCAAACCACCGCCACCGCTCCAGCCCTTCTCTCTGTTTTTACTCACCACCGCTCAACGTTATTTCAGCTCCGGTGGTCAGCTCACCACCCCACCACCGAAAATCCAGACTATGAATGAGCCTTTAAGAATCAAATGGAATCTTATTACGGCCGGTCTGTAACTCATGGAACCAAAATGGCACTCTTAGTTTAGTTTGGGGTCCCAGGGACAAAAGTCATATAAAATGGAGAGGTCAGTGCATGCTTAATGCACACCAAGGCCATCAAAAAGTGAGACTCCCTACCCTCCATAAAACAATTGCCATAAAAGAGCACCTGTCTGCCATTTACAACAGGACCTAGACAAGCCTAAACAGCTGATTCGACCGTTATCATACCATCTTATGGGGCCAGTATGGCCATACTGGCATACTCACCATAGCCTGGTCAAGGTTTCCCCCTGGTGGACGTGTCATTTCCAACTATTGACGGTGCATGGAAACTAGGGGCTACTAATATATACTATTCTCTGCCTATCGGGACGTAACTCGGACGGCGCCGAGTCGTGTCTGGTGGCCTTCGCAACGCTCGGCACGGCGACTCGCTCGGCGGTGCCTCACGTAGCTCAAGGCCACCAGACACGGCGCGCCTCCGTCAGGACATCAGTGATAATGACAATCGCTGATAATGACATACTGAAACAGTGAGTATGCCAGTATGGCCATACTGGGCCCATAAGATGGTATGATAACGGCCACACTGGCCCCATTCAATGGTATGATACCAGTCGAATGGGGTGCAGCCTAAAGATTAAGAAATTAACGCCTACTGTTTTTCTGTAAATATACCTCCCTATCCTAGCATTGATTTCTTGATGCATTGTCTTGATGCAGCTAATGCTGCCTCCTCCTGGTCACAACTTCCTTGAAAAGCATGGAAGCGGCTGACTAAATAAGCCTTTTAAATGCTCGTTTCAACTCGTTAGCAGACCCTTGTCTGCTAATAAACAAAAATCACACCTGTGTGAAGTGAGGGGGGCTCTTGTCGTCGTACATCATCCAATAAAGAAAATGTATATACTTCTTCATGATTTGTCAACTTATGTTACCAAAGGGCACTGCACCCCCTAACGCAATGGTTCCCAAGGTGGGGGGACCCCCAGGGGTCCTTGAGGGAGTTCCAGGGGGTGCCCTACACCTAAATGATAGTTTGGAACCAAATGGACCCTTATGGGTCTGTAACTATGAGTGTACAAATGGAACCAAATTAACCTGTACACTCTCAAGAGTTAAATTAACATTGATTTTACAATGTAAATTGGGGTCCCAGAGATAGAAATGCCATTAAATGGGGGGTCCTCAGTCTAATGCATGTCAAACTGGGGGTCCTTGAAATCTTATGGGGGTCCCTGACATCTTTTCAAATGGGGGACCGCAGACTCATTAGTGTCGATTTGGGGGTCCTTGACATGAAAAAGTTTGGACACACACCACCACCACCACCACCACCACCACCAAACACACACACACACACACACACACACACACACACACACACACACACACACACACACACACACACACACACACACACACACACACACACACACACACACACACACACACACACACACACACACACACACACACACACACACACACACACACACACACACACACACACACACACACACACACACACACACACACACACAGGGGGCGGGACTGGGAGAAGGAGTTTGTGGAAGGTTGGCTGATAAGCAGCTATGGCAGGGAAAAGGGGCACAGAGACAGAAGGAGAGATGTTGGCCTATTGGATGGGGGAAAATAATCAATCTATTTAACTCGCATTGTGAGCTCATAGATCTGCCATTTTCAGTCCACAACGCAACGACCATTGTAATACAGACTTGTGCCAAACGGGGGTGAGTGACACTTCTGTGAGTAGCTTGTAGCACCCAAAAGGCACTATAGCAAAATCTGGACTAGTTATTAGGTTCGACTGCTGGAGCTGTGGGGAGTGCTTAACCCTGTAAGACCCACCGTTGCAATAATAACATATTTTAATTAAATTAATTATGTTCTGTTCTTTTCACCTAAACATCATTGATGTTCATTGCAATGCCATTGTTCATATTTGCATATAAACACCCCCCAGAGGCTGAAATTCACACAAAATATAAATCTCTGGACACTCAATTTTGAACAATTTTTTACCTATGACCTTTAACCCTGATAAAAAGTAAAATAACTAATATATGTTTTGTGATTAGAATGTCTAGAACATGTTTTATTTATTATTGTGAAAGATATCCCCCAAATGTAAATTATTATTTTAATAATTATTATAAATGTGCATAAAATTTGCTCTTTTTTTTTTACATAATTTCCTCTACAAAGTCCTAGTTGAAATCTCTTTTTTGCAGGTAGAAATGTATACGGGTCTTGCAGGGTTAAATGAGACTCAGACACAAGGAGGTTAAATGTTAAATGATTGCCGGCAGTTATATTGAAAAACAATAAAACAAACATACAATATGGAAATACAAATCATTTGGTACCAATTCTAGTAGCAATTGCTTGGCCACTTTCAATTCTCACAGTTCACTGTGTCTTCCTATTTTAAGGGTGCACCCTTCGAACTTGAATCCTCAGTTATCTCCTTTTAAACCTTCAACTCAAGTTTTGTTCTGTTCCAGTTAAATCACATAACATTTAGGGTTCAGAGTTCCAAGGATAAACCAGGAGGGTATGTATCAGAAGTTCCATATGGTTTCCAAAACTGTACGTAACAGAGTTCCATGAATGTGTGTGCATGCCGTGCGCACCCTTTGTCAAGTCCTGGTTCTGCCCCTCTTCGCACCCATTGGTTGCTGTTCCGTGGTTGGACAAAAATCCTCCCTCTCCATCCACTACCATTGAAATAAGGTGTTTTTCAGTTGCTTCGTATTGATATTCTTGCACTCAATTCTTATTTAAACTTGGTGTCAGTAAAAAGGAACATCACAGGTGCAGCATATGGTGACTGTGCATATATACAAGGCAGAAAGAGCCTGCTGGTTGGTCAGTCAGGGACCAATCAGAAGGCTGACAAAGGGTGACACTGCAGCTGAGAGTGGGGGAGTCTGCAGATTAGTCCTACCACACTGTAGAGTGCAGTAGTATCTGTCCAGTGGTCACCAGAGTATGGGGGAATACTCGCTGTCCATCAATCTCTAGATCCTGGTGGTGGGAAGCTCGCCATCTATTGGAATGGTCAACTGGAAAACGATCCAATCCAACAACAAAAATCCTGACCAGTCATCAGACAGGGTCAGAGAAATCTAATCAGTATCATGGTATCAACTGTCTGTTGATACTATGAAATATGAAATATGCATTACATGAACTTTTTTAAATGAACAATAAATGTTCAAACTGTATGAAACACTGCATTTTTAAACCTTTTACATACTTTTTCAACATGCATTTTAAGCAAAAACATCTTCACATGAATTCAGTACATCTTGTATAAAGTGCATGGTGAAATGGATTACATCCATTTAGTAAACAAATCATCAAAACATAAACTCCCTTTTAAAGTGTTACTCTCAAAGTGTTCACAATTAACTTGCAAATTGCAAAAATAATATCCCTTCATTGAAAAGAAATAAACTGTCTCACAGATTCTGCTCAGGTTGGGCACAAACAATGCAATGGCTGCCCCAGTGAATCCACAATGGTTTCTAGAAATAAACAACACCACTCATCAAAAACCAAAGTAACTTCCAATTATTTGTTACTCTTAAATTAACTTATTTATCTGGTGAGTTACCTTGCTTCGCTGTGGTTTGTATTCATAAAACTCTTCTAGAATCACACTTTTCCTCTCTGTTCTGTGCTCTTCTCATTTGTTGTGCACTGCTGCCTGTGGCTTTCTTTCTGTCTCTAACTTCAACAGCTGAACTGACTCAGTTCAATTGGGCTTGATTAGTGCAGCACTGCAGGTAGGAGTAACCTCGCCTCACCAGGCTTCCCATCAAACTTTCAGATGGTGTTTTTATATATAATCCTTGGTTTCTGTTGTGTTTGAACAATAATAGCAATTCAAAACAGTTGTCCTCAAAACCACACCTCCAGTCGCTGTCATAAGAACGGGAGGTGCGCTCATGAACACGGCAGCAGAGCCTATTTGTGCACGGCTGCACGCGCACCTGCAGCCCATCAAGTATAATTTATGCTTCGTCCCGCGATGGTGTCGCGCAGCGCTCCCCAAAACAACAGGTTTGGAGATCTGTTGGGAATTGATTACATGAAACAGTCACCTGTGCGCCCAGTCCCAATGTTTGTAAACAAATAATTGGTCTATATGATCCACAGGACCAGCAAAGCTCTCATTTTACACATCTCATATCATATGTATCGACTTACATAAACACAAAAATGGACGAAAACTACAAAAAACATTAAGGCATACAGTGTTGTTTTTGGCAGCAAATTTTGATTTTAGTTTTAGTCATAGTCTCTTGAACAGTTTTAATTTAGTTTTAGTCACATTTCAGTCACCTGGAATGTCTTAGTGTTAGTCTAGTTTTAGTCGACTAAATGTCATAAGATTTTAGTCGACTAAATCTACAGTTGATTTAGTCGAACAAAATGTGTCTTGGCGGGCCTTGATGCCGTCGTAATGACTGATTTTACACTTGCTGAAAATAGCATGATCTACAAGCCCACACCGCGTCGCGCTGCGGGCTTGTAGATCTGCTATTTTCATTTTAATTTGTATCGTTTGACAGTCATTCACTCATATATGAATACAGTCTGTTTCTAGCGAAAATGTAACTAATTCAGTAGCAGTAACAACAGCGTTTTCTCTCAGTCAGTTGATTCTTCAGATATCCATATGAGTGAAACGGCCGGTATATTTTTCAAACAAATCCCCCTATGGGGATTACAATGCAAATAAAAAGTACATGAACCCGTGGATTTGCACCCCTCTACCGATATCGACGTCAGACTTCGGTGCTCTATTGGCGAGTAGCAACGCAGCACAGTATGGCCTACAGTCGTCGTCCCCACCTGGAAGCGCGCCAGCCTCGTAACGTGCTATCGAATTTAAAGTCTGTAACGCAGAGGAACCAGGGGTACCTATTTACACCGCTGCCACCAATGTAGCCACAGCCGGGAGGCCGGAACCCGGGACCCCTATTCCGCAGCAGGCACGTACGTTACCAGTCGACTAAAGAGCCATGGCTCAATGGGGCGAGTAGCAACGCAGCACCGTATACCCTCCAGTAGGAAAGGTGCACAGCAAAATGTATTGCCAGTCCATTAGCACAGGGGTTCTCAACCCGTGGGTCGCGACCCCTCGGGGGGTCGCCAAATTATTTTAGGGGGTCCCCAAATTATTTTTTTTAAAAAAAGATTTTTTTTTTATTTTATTTTCACGATTTTTCAAAAATAGCAGACCTACAAGCTTGTAGCGCGCCACTCGGTGGCGCGCTATGAGCTTGTAGATCTGCTATTCTTCAATAGCTAAATTATAACAATGCTTAAAACACCAAAAGGGGTTCCCGCCCAAAATGGTTTAAGGTTATTGTAGCAGTCAATTTATATTGGGGGTTGGGAGAGGGCGGGGCGGGGGTCCCGAGACATTGCCAAAGCATTTCCGGGGGTCCCCGGACAAAAACGTTGAGAACCCCTGCATTAGCAGGGTTCACAGCCCTACCATGAAACGAGAGGGCACGGAGAAATGTCAACAACAGATCCCGTTCCCGTTGAATGATACCGTAGATCGAAAAAGCGACAGCAGGATAGCGTCAGTGATACTTCAAGGGCTCCCGAGCTAGTTAATTACTTCCTCTCAAATGGATTGATCGATCGCTGGTCGATATGCTCCGAGGGTCGCCATTCATTCTCTCTTTCTCTCTCACTGTATGTGTCTCTCTCTCTCTCTCTCTCTCTCTCTCTCTCTCTCTCTCTCTCTCTCTCTCTCTCTCTCTCTCTCTCTCTCTCTCTCTCTCTCTCTCTCTAGCCTGTTTTCCCCATTGCATTTCTCAATGTAATGTTTCCCTTGAGCTAGCACGGTCGTAATATCCGTGGAGCAACTTTGAATGGAGCCGATGATGAATGTTCGCGCGGGCCTGCGTTGACTGGCAACAACAGCATGGTGTGACTGCAGTGAAAGCCTTTCAGAGCTGCTGTACGTGTACGTCCCCCCCACGTATAAAGGGTAAATGGTGCATTTATATAGCGCCTTTATCCAAGGCGCTTTACATAGATTGTGCATTACATTCACCCATTCACACACACATTCATACACCGATTACGGCGGAAGCCATGCAAGGTACCAACCAGCACATCGGGAGCAATTTGGGGTTCAGTGTCTTGCCCAAGGACACTTCGACATGTAGACAGGAGGAGCCGGGATTCGTATGGAATAAAAGACACAGTGTCTGCCTCCGCCGATAGAAAATCCATCCATAATGCTTCAATTATGTCACAGTCAGCATGTATTCTTAATTCTAATCACAATCAGATAGTCGACCGCGGAAAAAAAAGAAAGCACAGGCCCCAGTCTGCATTTATGTCCATTTATCATAATAAAGTTACCAAGACGGCTTTACAAGCCCAAAATTGGGACCAAACAAACTGCATATTGACTTTTGTACAGATATACAGTAAGTCTTTGTACAGTCGTGTTTGTACAATCTGTGCTTGGATAGAAAGCAGACATTGAACGCTGTTGTTGTCGAAGCTCTGCTGGAAATCAATTTGCGTGGGGAGTTGACCTCTCATTGTTCTGTTATTCCTCCGCTTGCCTCCCTGATAGATTTTTTACGCCCCGCAGGTCATAGCAGGAGAAAGGGCTCGAGGATGGAAGTGCTCATTGGTTTAAACCATTCTGACCTGAGATCAGATTCTAAAAATGTCTTCTACATCCTGACCGTTTTCTGAAAAAGCTATGTCGTTCTTTGATTTTTCAAAAATAGCAGACCTACAAGTTCATAGCGCGCCACCGAGTGGCGCGCTATGAGCTTGTAGATCTGCTATTTTTCAATAGCTAAAGCATAACATAATGCTAACACCAAAAGGGGATCCCGCCTAGAATGGGTTAACCATCCTGGTGACTGCTAACAGAAACTACGAACCGCTATGTGGAGGAGGCTGTAGCTATGTGGCAGTCCTGAAGTCAACATTATGCAGAAGCTGGAACATTATTAGCATTTTATAAAAAAAACAAAAAATGAATAAATTGTTTCACGAGCAGAGGTAGAGAGAGGTTTATGTTAATGCTGTAGTCCTTTTCCACGCAAGGGCAAGAAGGGTCGTCCGAAATTTAGCTTTAAGAATAAGCCTCACAAAAGAAATGCAGCATTACAGGAACAATGCAAAAAAACTGTATTTAACCCATTTAGGCCTGACCTCGAAATTAAAAAAGAATCTTCTAAATCCTAAATTATAAAGTTGAATTATAATGTTTAAAACACCAAAAGGGGTTCCCGCACAAAATGGGTTAATATTTAATATCATTTATGTATTTCCAACGTATTTCTAATCTCCACTCTGATATAACCAGTTCAAGTCATTTCTGTATTTCTGCGAGCGAAAATCTATGCTAAAAATCTCAGGGTATTTCAGTGTGAAACGCCAACTTCAGTAACTTGAAGATCATCCCAATAATAATATACGTTTTCTGTGCAGAGCTCACGGTCTTATAGTGCTGGAAAACCAGTGAATACGTAGGTTATCTATTAACAACACACCAGCCGCCAGGATTCATTCATAAATTCGCTATAATTCACACCAGGAGCCATTTAAAACCTGCAGCCGAATGTTACAAATGTTACTCCCACTGTGTGTGTTGTCGCATCCACTTCCGGTCTCGCAATCGGCGACGAGAAAGCCTGATCGCGACCATTCCAGCATCGGCCGTGGGCCGTGGAATAAACCTTATTTTTAGTATCTAATTGATCCTGGGCTCTACACACCCTCCGCCAACCTAGTCCCCATATATGGGGGACATGGGGAGAGCAACGGACTTGAACTCATGCTTCCTTCATGAATGAGTGTCCAAGTCGCTCCTTTACACCTGACAGGGGGGAGTTTCCCTGGTTGGACGTAGCGCGTGGAAGGAACACGTTATTCCAACCAGTTCCTTTCCCCGGCGCCCCCGGCTGGCCAGGGGGAGGCAGTTTAGAGACCAGGATTACTGCATGTTTTTTGTAAGGGGAACCTACCCTAGGGGAGAACATGCAAACTCCACACAGAAAGGCCCTTTCGCCAACCCCGCCTCGGGTATGGGCACTGATGACGCGGAGGAGGAAACACGGCGCCAGCACCCACCAACTGTGCCACCGTGACCCTTTGACCAGGAATTGGAGATAAATGGGTGCGGGTGTGTGCACACTTCAAGATCGCGCGCACCATTGCTACTGACATCAGCTATAGCAACCCAACGCTAATGTAAGTAGCATTATGACTTGATCGATAATAAGCACTATAAAAGACCAATTGTACCGTATATATCTACGGCAATGGCGCTAAGCGTGGTATTTATTTTAATGCCGTACATCTACGGCAACGGCGTTAAATGTGTCAAGCCTGCGTTTGATTCTACAAAATTCCTTCCAAATAAAAAAAAATCTAAAATAGCAGATGTACAATCTCACAGTGTGGCACGCAGTGACGCGATGTGAGCTTGTATATCTGCAATGTTTTTCATAGCCAACGGTAAAATCTGAAATGCCAAAGATATGCGTTCCCGGTTTTAGGCAAATCAACTGTAAAGGACACAGGAATATAAAATCACTCTCACAGATACTGTTCTCAAATATACATCTTTATATCAGTTAATATCCCAAACACACACACAAAAAAATGTTAAAATATATATATATATATATCTACAAATTACAGAAATCTGTATTTTTCTTTTCTTTCCTTCTTTTTTTTTAAGAAAGATCTAAATAAACATGACAGCATAATAATATTCAAGAATCCACTGATAGAAAGACTAGATTAGCAAAAAAAAAAGAAGATATTTAAAGCAATGTAATAAACATTAGAAAAAAAGACTAGATTGGCCGCAAAGAATGACACATTGATACAAAAGTACTGTACTTTAAATTTAAGTTGTTTCACAAAGAGCATCTGAATGCAAAGCTAATAATAATAATATTATATAAACCCAAACACAATTCTTTTGTCATTTTGTTTTACGCTAACATTTTTGGAGGCAGTGTGCTAGCAGTCAGAGAATGCTTTGACTTTCACCTTTTTTAATTGCAAACCACTGGATGTGTTGTGGAGTTGAATGATTTCATTATGAATGCTGTGCATGGTTGACAAGGATTTTGCCATCAAGGTTTTTGTTTTTCTTCCGAGTACCGTGCTCCGGATTCTGTCACTGTCATTTTCTTCCGAGTGCTCTGACACAAATTATAATAATTATTGTTATTATCACATAGCAGAGCATAAAGGTGGTGAATAATAACAACAATTTGGAGCTTGGAGGGGCCGCCACATTCACAACACTGCAAACACGTGTTGAGAATGCTGTCTATATTGCACCTTTAGCAGGCACAGTAAGGCCTCACTCACACCTTTCGATCTAGCATACAACATTGATGCATGCTTGTTGTATTTATGTTGTGAGTGTCATGGCCGCCCCAATGCATTTCCAATGGAAGTCACATGGTTTGTAGTCCACATTTTGGACTACAAAATGTTGTATGGCTTTTGGCTGTGTTTCGACTGCGCCCCTCCCCCTCATACAACACAAATGTTGTGTCAAACCATGTGACTCCCATTGGAAATGCATTGGGGCAAGCTGTGTCACACCCTTTGTATACAACAAGCATACAGCAGTCTGCTGCGAAGGTGTGAGTGAGGCCAAACGCACACCAAAGATTTTGGTGGTGAGGTGCTAGCTGACCTTCGAGAAGAAAAGTGTCATACACTCCCATATGCAGTGATTTATTTGATTAGCGTTTCGGTATGTTGGCCTTCCTTTGTTAATTCTGAGGGAGGAAGGAAGGAAATGTTAACGTTAATCAAATAAATTGCTGGAGCCAGAGTCTTCAACACACTTATTTCTTCTGTTTAACAGAAGTAAGACACGTTCATCAAATCTGCTCAGCACCTCAAAAAAGGTCACCGTATCGATGGATAACTATGTAGCAATATCTCATTGTGTTTACTTACCAAAACATACAGTAAGTCAATGTGCCAAATCATAATCCAATTTACTTCATCCCAGCTGGTGGAAATGCACTGAATTGTTGCAGGTTATTTTTGCCCGATATTTCAAAAGTCAGCTTAAAATGACTGAGTGTTTTTATTTTATTTTTTATGATCTGGTGACTGTAGAAGTATAGCCGCGAGCCTATATGCAGCATATTGATGGAGCAGACCTGCTTGGCACTGGAAACGCATACAACACATTTCAAAGCACACAGTAAAATCAGGAGTATATCAAAGGACAGGTCCATTTGTACACTTTCCTTAAGTTGAAATAACACTCTGGATTTTGCTGTGAATTTCCCCAGTGGAGAAAGAAAAAAAATAATAATCCAAGCACTGGCAAAATAAAATGTATTTACGTATTAAAATCCTATTGTAATTCAAAATATACTGTATATTCAAATATTTACAGTACATCATTAAACCTCTATTCAGTCCCCCGTCCCCCCCTCCCCCAATCCTATTCCATGTTGTGGTTTGATGTGAGCTCAACCACCTGACATGTATTAAATAAAGCATTCCTCTAGTAGACTTAATTATAAATTACATGTAATGTAGAAAAGTCCCAAACTATTCCTATCCAAAATTCAACATCCGACATTCTCTCAATGTATTCTGTTTATAGGTCGAATCTAGACCTGAATTCATGGCATTATGCAGATTTGCTGCTAATAAATCCAGACCTTTGAGCTTTATGTATGCATACTTGTATCTCACAGAAATTCAAGAAGTACTAGTATTGAGTACGGCATCTTGACTGGAACTTAAGTGTCTAGTAGACCTTTGAGCTCTATGTATGCATACTTGTATGATCTCACAGAAATTCAAGAAGTACTAGTATTGAGTACGGCATCTTGACTGGAACTTAAGTGTCTAGTACCGCAATTACACTTGAATTCAAGAGTTTCAGAGAGAGTTTCCCGCATATTGGCAGTGAAATGTCTAGTTCTGCCATGAATGCAGGGCATAGTATGTTATGTCCTTTTTAACTCATTTAGGCCTGACGTCGAAATAAAAAAAAAGTATTCTGAAAGATTTGTGCCGCATTTTCACGATTTTTCAAAAATAGCAGACCTACAAGCTCGTAGCGCGCCACTCGGTGGCGCGCTATGAGCTTGTAGATCTGCTATTTTTCAATAGCTAAAGTATAACATAATGCTTAGTTAAAACACCAAAAGGGGTTCCCGCCCCAAAATAGGTTGAGGGAATGCCCATGAGCTAGAGCACTCCCTAGTATTTGCACAATAAAAGGGATTTTAAATGTCCAAATCTTCCACCATTTAGTTACTGTACTGTATTTTTTTTACTGTAAAATGACCAGGAATGTAATTTGTTTTACCTCTGCCAACAAATGACTTACATTAGGGACATTTAACACAGAAGAAGGCTATAACTATGCGAGAAGAATTTGAAGAGTTAAAAAATAAACAAAACAATTAAAGAAAAAAAAAACTCCTCGATAAAGATTTGATATAAAGTTGTAAATAGAATCTGTACATTTTAATCAGTCTCTTTGAATGAACGAAGAACAAGAATAAATCTTTTTTTCCCCCACCGATGCTTATGCATATTCAGAGCAGTCTTTCTTTGTGCGAGTGTGGAGGGTTTACTCAGCACATAAATGGCAATGTAAACGTTTACATTAAGTATAGTAAGAAAACTAAATCATGGGTCGGAAATCATTCACTACTCCCTACAGTTCTATGAATGGAACATATCGTTTAAAAAAATAACCCGGACACAACACGGTTCACCATTAATTACTTAATTGCTGTCGCACAATTAACCACATGGACCCTAGAGACCCTATTATGGGGCAAACAATCTGCAAAGAGCAGAACTAGAAGCTCACAATGTGTCGTGACTCGCGATGCATTGTGAGCTTGGCTATATTCCGTAAAGAGATTTGGTGTCGATGGAAAAAAAAGGGGATTCTGCTAAGATCAGAATGAGAAGATCACCTGTGGAGAAGGAGAATCAGCCTCCAATCTTTACATCAACCATGATGGAAACAGCCACAAGGCTAAACTAGTAAAAACGTTGAAAAAGCCACCTTAGCCAGCAATGTCTTTGAGGTGGAGACTTCACATCGTCTCAAACTAGGGCAGGGCTACCTCTGGTCCATAGCTATAATGCCGTTGCATTTAGAGCTATGTTACCGATGACTTCCTGGGCCTCGCATAAATGCAGACCAGCCTCTCGTCTTTAGCGTAAATAAAAATAACGTTTTTGCTTCCCACTAATACAAAGGCGGGTTGTATCATTAGAAAGCCTACTTTCCTTAGTGGAAGAACTCTGAGCCCCCCACCACACGTATATAAGGTACCTTTTGCACCGAAAAAAAAATAATACTTTGTTACTCCACTGCGCCCTCTACCGATATTGCCAAGAGAAAACCCTCATACATATTTTTCCTCCGGTGAAAAGAAATCCCTTTCTGGCCAAAAAGTACCTTTTATACGTGTGGTGGGGGGCTCAGAGTGCTTCTTCCACTAAGAAAAGTAGGCTTTGTATTGGTGAGAAGCAAAAACGTTATTTTTATTTACGCTAAAGACGAGAGGCTGGTCTGCATTTATGAGAGCCCCGGAAGTCTCTAAATGGTCAACGGCTCTAAATGGCCAAAGGCATTGCAACGGCATTAGAGCTATGGACCAGAGCTAGGGCAGGGCAGTGATTCAATTACATGCTTTCAGCTCAATGCATGATAGTGACCTGTCGTACCCTACTTTTCATAATGTCTTGTGGGATAATACTGTGAGTACAGTATACACTATATCGGGTCACTCTACATTCGGACACCACTGCTAAAATGGCATAATCACTGTACTGTATATTGCACTATAGGGCGTGTTTTGGACACAGCCATGGGCTGTGGAAAATCCATTTAGGTTATTTTGCGGCTGCCATTTTGGATGCCTCTAAGTGAACATACACCTAAAATCGACCGGCTGAGATCAGCGACCTTGACTAATAACATCAAAGTATCAGTGCTCGTCGATATTTTTAAAATGTTAGGCTATATCATTATACATTCATTCGTGCACAACAAGTCCATATGGGCACAGAATACATCTTTATCAAACAGGGCTGGGATCGGTTTTACTGACAAGATCCAATAACCGTATTCATGATTCCCTCCATAACGGAAACTGTTCAGAATGCAGAGGTTTTCAGATGCAAAATTTAAAAAAAATATTCTGAAAGAATATATATTCAAAGATTTGTGCCCCATTTTTACGTTTTTTTCAAAAATAGCAGACCTACAAACTCGTAGCGCGCCACTCGGTGGCGCGCTACAAGCTTGTAGATCTGCTATTTTTCAATAGCAAAATTATAACTATGTTTAAAACACCAAAAGGGGTTCCCGCCTAAAATGGGTTAAAGAGTGAATACTTTAGAATACAGTCTATAAAATGATTTGATTTGTCGTATAGCGACTGATCCCTAGCCCTGAGTCACCAACCCCCGAAAACATTAAATTATACACAAATTGAAAAAAAAAAAACAACAACAAAAAAACCAGCAAACTTATCATAAATATTGTTCCTATAATAGATAATACGACATACGTCAATGTAACGACATACGTCAATGTAATCTGTACAGTGTGTAAGGGATACAGTGATACGCGTTGAGGTGAAATTACAAAGACCGATGCTGAAACTTGATATAGCATTTGTTGAAACGGATCTGGGATTCCAGTAAGGCAAGAGTCCCTAAATCTTCCATGCCAATAAGGACCCCCCGTGTAGCCATAGCCTCTGGATGCCATCCGCCCCCCCGCCCCCCCCCCCCCCCCCCCCATTTGCAAAAAAAATGCAACAAAACAAAAACATGCGTGTCTGTCGTGTGTGTGTGTGTGTGTGTGTGTGCGTGCGTGGCCGTGGAGGTCCTAGATCCACGTCCAGTTGACAGTCTACGCCTGCCTGCCTGTCAGTCAGCGTGCCCTCCTTTGGTTTCTTCCAAAACCCGATTATTTACCTCATTCTGAGCTGAGTCAAACTACGATGGCGTTTGCTTTATTGACAATCTGTTTTTGAAACTGCGTTAGGCGCGATTCATACTCCTATTTTAGAGCCGAATAAAAGTCGGTTCGGCTCTGTAGAGCCTACAATGTGACGTCATTTGAGGTTCGGGGGGGGGCGGGTACCGCCCTAAAGTCGGCTCTTCGGTGCTACTGAAAATTTCTGACTAGCCGAAATCATTTCGGCACTACAGCGGTAAAATAGGAGTATGAATCGGCCCTTAGATACAAAATGAAAAATACTGAATGGAATTTCTATCTGGCTTTCTGAGTTCTGCTTTTTTAGGTCCAAAAAATACAAATACCCTTTGAAAAATGGACCTGGACTCCATGAAGTATATATATGCAGAGCTGCAAGAGTCTTGCGAAAGAACTTGGGATCAAAGCCCAACATGAAGGCAGACACGCCTGTTCATGGCGATCACACAGCATTACCAACAACAACAGGAGGGAGTCCAGGGATAAAGAGAGTGATGTGGAGAGAGCTGTGGATATAAATGAAAGCCAAGTTCTTCTCCAAGAGGATAACACAGTTAACTAATGAGCACGTCTTCAACCCGATATCCTTTGTGATCAAATATGGAAATTTAAGAATGATGTTAATTTGTTTTCATAATGGTTTGTCCTTATTTCTTATATAGGTAGTTATGTTATGGTTTTACGGTATATTCTGTTCGATATACTGTCCCAAAACGAGTGCAACTACAGCAAAAGCACTGCTGATTGAAAGGGTACAAGGTCTGACATAATTAGATTATTATAATTATTTGAACATTACACAAACTCATAAAATCGTCTATTTTCAAAATAATTTAGATTCATTAATTTATTTTTTGTAATGGTTTGTACTTATTTCTTAGGTACTTTTTGTTGTATATTTTATTTTGTTAAATCAATGAACAATATTCAAATGAATGCAGCTTCTTAAAACATGTGTTTTGCATTCTCAATTAAATAGCTTTGGCTATGAGCTTGTAGATCTGCTATTTTTCAATAGCTAAATTATAACATAATGTATGTAACCACCAAAAGGGGTTCCCGCTCAAAATGGGTTAAACTGGCACAATAATCTTTTGAAGATTGCAATAGTTGTGTGTAAATGATGCCTCTTTTGGTTCCTATGCGATACTTAGTGATTTATGTTTTAGCTTGTAATAGATACATTTAGTTTGGTGTTTTTTACTGTTTTACCTCATGGTTGGTAGAATTTGAACACGCATGAATGTTTGTTTGCACTTTTTTCCTTTATCTGGACATAGAAGAAAATTGCCAACCATAATATGGTGGCCACTGGTTTTATTTTTTAATACCAATCTGCAAGTTTTGATTTGGTTATTTGAGATTCTTTGGTTCAGCTTATTACTGGGGTTGAGTACATTTAGGCCTCACTCAGACCTTTACTGCATTGCTGTATGCTTGTTGGATGAATGTTGTGTAGTGTCATGGCCGCCCCAATGCATTTCCAATGGGAGTCACATGGTTTGACATTTGTGTTGTATGAGGGGGAGGGGCGCAGTCGAAACACAGCCGAAAGCCATACAACAGCTTGTAGTCCAAAATGTGGACTACAAACCATGTGACTTCCATTGGAAATGCAATGGGGCGGCCATGACAGTACACAACATTCATCCAACAAGCATACAGCAATGCAGTAAAGGTCTGAGTGAGGCCTTAGCCCACGACAGCACTTCCAGGGGCCACCCAGGCTCTATGCACAACAGGCCTCCTCCTTACTCCCTTCACAGGTGTTACCAATAATACTAATGAAGGAAAAGGGAGTTCCACCGCGCCTCAAGCCTGAGGTATAGGCTATAGTCTGGTGCGTCTCAGAGGCAGGACTGACGAATAGGAAGGAAGACAGTGGAGCGTCACAGAGAGTTCGAGCCCTTTTTAATTCACAGGGTTCAGGTAAAAAAGAAAATACATTTCGATGTGTCGGTTACATCTTGACCTGACGAAGATGTTAACCGACACATCGAAATTAAAAAGGGCTCCAACCTTCTGTGATGCTCCCAGTGTCTTCCTTCCTGATACTAATGGAGGCTCTGTTCCATTCTGGTCAAACAGATTCAGGGTGACGATATACTGTGCATTATGTTTGCTCACTGGAAAGACTCCCGTTACTCCAGTGCGTCTCAAACTGGGGTCCACAGGGACCCTCATGGTTCCTTGAGGGGGTTACAAATATAGCCCCATATACAGTATGGGTGTATAACTCTGAGCAAGAGGAAGTAAGAGGCCCAATTTCTTTCCAAAATGGCTGCTGTGCATGAAGCCCGCTCTGAACTGACATCCAATAAAAATCAATTTAAACAGAAGGGAAATAATAATAATAATAATAATAACAGTAAATAAACAGTTCCAACATACTTGAAGTTCAATGTTCCTCAGCAGGAGGGCGCTTTCTTGGCAGTGCAGTGCAACTATTTCCCCCCCCCCACCCCCCAGTCTCCATCGCCTATGTGTCGCATTGACTGTCATAAATTGATTGAAATCTTTGGAATACTTTACGATATGAATTCTCTTTGACGAAGCAGGTCGCACAAAGACGCCCCCCCCCCCCCCCCCCCCCCCCCCCCCCCCCCCCCCCCCTCCTCTGCCTCCCCCGGGAGTCACATTCATCACGTCAACAACAGAGTCGATATCGGACTCGTTCCCGTCGCTTTGTTGCGCGTCTCGTCCACAAAGCACAACGATCCTCGTGTGTCGGAGAGCAATCCCAATTGAACGGATGGATGAACGGATAGATGGATGGATGGATGTGGCTGACATGATGAAGCTCAGCCATTGTCATCATCCGGACACATTCATCACTGTCATTGTTTTTGCTGTTGTCAGCACCGCAAGCATATCATCATCATCATCGAATGCATCATGCCGTCGCAACAAATTCCATTTGGCACAATGGACATTCCTGTCAGTGCTATTTTGTGCAGCAAAGCAGAGGGACCTTTAAAAATTCCACTGGGTCCCCTGTCCCAGATATTAAGGATTCTCATTTTATTTTATTTTTCATTTTA